>NW_027361671.1:47120000-47647500 GCF_039654945.1 Dendrobates tinctorius | reverse complement strand
CACGGTGGATGGTTTGAATTATTTATTTATTCACTATTAAAAGTTAAGTTTTATATTGGTTTTCCACCGCAGTCAGTGATTTTTGAAGAAGAAATCCAGCTTCAATGAATAAAATTAAACTTCTTTATTTGCAACCATTTAAAATGAAAAAACAAGGCTTTTGAGACAAACCCTGCCAGACATACTGGAGGAAGAGTGCCTGGATTGTGACTGGACACATTTCGAACACGGTAGAGTTCAGGACTGACCTGTCACGTCCGCCATGTCTGTTTGTCTCAAGAACTCCTGGAGCGATGTGCATGCGCATGTTTTGTCTGCTGTCCTGCATGTTCGCTAGAGCTGTGTGCAGACTCACCTCATGTCTGAGCTGCAGGATCCCTGCGTTTCTGCTCTGCCTTCTGTGATCTTCTCGTCATGTCTGGAGTCCTTGATCATGTGATGTTTCTTAAGATCCTGCACTGTCTGGTTCTGCAATCATCTCGTCATGTCTAGAATCCCGGATCATGTGTTCTTCCTAGGATCCTGCACTGGTTGGTTCGGTGATCATCTCGTCATGTCTGAAACCCTGATCATGTGACGTTTCCTAAGATCCTGCAATGTCTGGTTCTGCTATCATCTCGTCATGTCTAGAATCCCGGAAGTGCTCCCCTGGTCCTGACCTGGAGGAGGAGGTGCTATGCCCTATATCAGGCCGCCTCTTCCTATGCTCAGGGCCTGATTATTGTGTTGCTTCCCTGCAAGGCTCTGGGTCTGTGGGGTTGCTCCCTCTATTCTGTGCCCTTGCACTTTGCTCTGTAGTGCGTCTCTGCACACGCTCCGTGCTCGTATTCCGCCTCTTGTCTTGTGCCATGTCTTGTGTTGTCTCTCGTGCCATGTTTGTCTTTGCCTTGCTTTGCCTTGTAGTCCTTCTGCTGTTCTTTGTCTTAGTCTGTTTTGCTATGTCTCGCCTTAGCTATGCTTTGACTTGTAGTCCTTCCTTTGTTCTCTGCCTCGCCTGTTTTGCTATGTCTTGCTTTTGCTATGCTTTGACTTGTAGTCCTCCCTGTGTTCTCTGCCTTGCTATTCCTTGCTTTGTGTTCCTCCCTATGGTCTCAGTCTTTGCTTGCTCTGCCTCGCTCTCTCCTATGGTGCTCTGTAGTGCTCCCTGGCACACGCACCATTTCTCCTCTCCTTAGTGCTCGTTTCTTTGTCTAGTCCCAAGGTCTTCCCTTGGCCCGGCTCTGGGCTTCTGCCTACGCTCCGCTGCTAGACTCTGTCCTCTCTCTGACCTGGCTCTGTTTCTGCCTGTATTCCTTGCCTTGTTCCCTGCCTTGTCCTTGCATTGAACCCCGGCGTGGGTTCCCCTTGGCCGTCTCCTGTGCCGTGGTAAGTGCCACGTGTTTGTGTACAGCCGTGTGTACTGGCCAGTGTGGCGTGCCCCCTGCGTGGCTCCTAGCACGCAGCCCTTCCTTGTGCCCTGGCGTGGCTCCTAGCACGCACCCTGCCTTGAACCCTGGCGTGGCTCCTAGCACGCACCCTGCCTTGAACCCTGGCGTGGCTCCTAGCACGCACCCTGCCCTGAACCTGGCGTGGCTCCTAGCACGAAGGTTCCTTTGCCCCCTCCTGTGCCTTAGTCGTGCCTCGTGCTGGCGTTACAGCCGTGTGCATTGGCCAGTGAGGTGTGCGTCCCTGCATGGCTCCTAGCACGCACCCTGCCTTGAACCCTGGCGTCGCTTCTAGCACGCACCCTGCCTTGAACCTTGGCGTGTCTCTACACGCACCCTGTCTTGTGCCTTTGCGTGTCTCAACACGCACTCTGTCTTGTACCTTGAACCTTGGCGTGTCTCTACACGCACTCTGTCTTGTACATTGTGCCTTGGCGTGTCTCTACACGCACTCTGTCTTATCCTATGCTTTGGCGTGGCTCTACACACGCACCCTGTCTCGTTTGTGAACCCTGGCGTGTCCCCTACACACGCACCTAGCCTTGAACCCTGGCGTGTCCCCTACACACGCACCTAGCCTTGGACCTTGGCGTGTTCCCTAAACACGCACCCTGCTTGGATATCTGTCGTGCCTCCTTGCCTGAACCCTGGTTTGCCTGCCGGATGCCCGGAACCTGCCGACCGTTGCCAGAGGTCCGGAACCAGATGACTGCGGCCTGATGTCCGGAGCTGACGTCTGCAGCCTGATCCCTGGACCCTGTCGGTTTGCCAGCAGTCCGGAGTCCGATGCCATTACCTGTGCCTAGGCGTGCCATCTGGCACGTACCATGTTATGGACCTTGGCGTGCCCACGCGCGCACCTTGCACGTTTTGCTTGTTTTCTCTGTATGTGATCTTGTGTTATTCTAATGAAGATACCTTGCACCTACGTCTAGTCTCGTCTTGCTTCCTGCTCGTCCTTGTCGTCAGACACTCGTCTAGTGTCCCCTGAGCCGGCTGTCTGGTCCCAGCAGTCGTGGTGGCTCACCCCCTTGGTCTTGCCCCTGACACTCCCTGTATAGGGGGTGGATTCTCACAAGGTCAGCTCGCCCTCGGTGGGTGGGTGCCACGACCCAGAGGGTCCACTCAAAAAATGGGCTCAGCAGGAGCTGAGTCCATCACATGACCGCTCAAAGACCAGGGACTTTAGGTTCAGAACTGGATGCACAAGGACCAGGGGCTGGGGGTGCAGGACACTGGCCACACCCGGACCAGGGGACCTCAACACTTCACTAGTAGACTACACACTTATTAATGAAATTTTGGATGCTTGGCACCTCCCTATTAGGGAGGATGCCTTTTAAGTAAGATGCAGCAATTGGCTGGGAGCCGTCTTGCAGGTGCACGCTAATACTAAATGCCTCTCAGCTAGACACACTAAAAGAGTCGCCAGGAAGTGCACAGCTGGAGACAGGGAGCATGCCAGGGACCACACAACACAGCTGTGGCGGTGAGTATGTTGGCATCCCTGCAAGGAACCATGCAGGGGTGACGGCACAAGCATCACCCATTATATGTTATAAAGTTTTGACTTATTTACAAACTATGTATAAAGTCTTTTATATTCAGGAGATCCTTCCTGTGAATTTAGGTATTATTGGGATACAATATCAGTGAAGATGGTGTGAATTTAGGTGTTATTGGGATACAATATCAGTGAAGATGGTGACTAGAGATGAGCAAAATTTGAATTTGCCTCTCTTTGCGTATTTTTCCTTGAAATTCAATTTGCAGAGAAGTTATTCCGAGCAAAATGAATGTCTCTTTGGTGTCGCTCAAGACTCCAGAACATTATAAACGCAGTATGTTAAAAATAACAAAAATCCTTATACTCACATTACTGCTTACCCTTCCTGCTTCTCCGCTCCTCATGGTCACCCGTGTGGTTCTTGCTGCATCTTCTTATTACCGCTGTGTGTGCTGAATCCCCAGGTCTGTTATGATAAGCCGAGACTTTCTGCTCTAAATAGGCCAGGAAGGGTTAATGACATCATGATTTCACAATGTGCAGGGATTTCACTGCCTGCAGCGGTGATAGAACCAAACGAGTGACCATAAGGATTGGGGTGCCTGAGAGGTGAGAAGCAAGGTGAGTAAAATAATTTTTTAATATTTTAACATTTTGATGGCCCTTTTTGGTTCAGAAAGATGGTGGCAACTGGCTGTTATTTTGCTGAATCGAGTTATGAAAAATCCACATTTTGGCAAAACCTGGAAGTTTGGAATACATGGGTAAAAATCAATTCTACTTGAATACATTTACTTATTTCTATTGGTGACCACAATGATTCTGCCAGTTTAATAAAAGCATAAAATCTACAGTGGGTACAGAAAGTATTCAGACCCCTTTAAATTTTTCACTCTGCCTCATTGCAGCCATTTGGTAAATTCAAAAAAGTTCATTCTTTTCTCATTAATGTACACTCTCCATCTTGACTGAAAAAAACAGAAATGTAGAAATTTTTCCAAATTTATTAAAAAAGAAAAACTGAAATATCACATGGTTATAAGTATTCAGACCCTTTGCTTAGACACTCATATTTAAGTCACATGCTGTCCATTTCCTTGTGATCCTCCTCGAGATGGTTCTACTCCTTCATTGGAGTCCAACTGTGCTTAATTAAACTGATAGGACTTGATTTGTAAAGGCGCACACCTGTCTATATAAGACTTCACAGCTCACAGTGCATGAGAATCATGAGGCCAAAGGAACTGGCCAAGGAGCTCAGAGACAGAAATGTGGCAAGGCACAGATCTGGCTAAGGTTACAAAAGACTTTCTGCAGTGCTCAAGGTTCCTAAGAGCACAGTGGCCTCCATAATCCTTAAATGGAAGAAGTTTGGGAGCACCAGAAGTCTTCCTAGACCTGGCCATCCAGCCAAATTGAGCAATTGTGGGAGAAGGGCTTTGAGAGAGGTAAAGAAGAACCCCAAGAGCACTGTGGCTGAGCTTCCACAAAGTCAAATATCACTGCAGCCCTCCACCAGTCGAGGCTTTATGGCAGAGTGGCCCAACGGAAGCCTCTCCTCAGTGCCAGACATGTGAAAACCCACATAGAGTTTGCTAAAAAACACACGAAGGACTCCCAGACTATGAGAAATAAGATTCTCAGGTCTGATGAGGCGAAGATAGAACTTTTTGGTAATAATTCTAAGCGGTATGTGTGGAGAAAACCAGGCACTGCTCATCACCTGCCCAATACAATCCCAACAGTGAAGCATGGTGGTGGCAGCATCATGCCATGGGGTGTTTTTCAGCTGCAGGGGCAGGACAACTGGTTGCAATTGAAGGAAGCATGAATGCGGCCAAGTACAGAGTATCCTGGATGAAAACCTCTTCCAGAGTGCTCTGAACCTCAGACTTGGCCGAAGGTTCGCCTTCCAACAAGACAATGACCCTAAGCACACAGCTAAAATAACAAAGGAGTGGCTTCAGAGCAACTCTGTGACCATTCTTGACTGGCCCAGCCAGAGCCCTAACCTAAGCCCATTTGAGCATCTCTGGAGAGACTTGAAAATGGCTGTCCACCAACGTTCACCATCCAACCTGACGGAACTGGAGAGGCTCTGCAAGGAAGAATGACAGAAGATCCCTAAATCCATGTGTGAAAAATGTGTTGCATCATTCCCAAGAAGACTCATGGCTGTACTAGCTCAAAAGGGTGCTTCTACTCAATACTGAGCAAAGGGTCTGAATACTTATGACCATGTGATATTTCATTTTTTCTTTTTAACTAATTTGCAAACATTTCTACATTTGTTTTTTTTTCAGCCAAGATGGGGTGTAGAGTGCAAATGGCTGCAATGAAACAGAGTGAAGAATTTAAAGGGATCTGAATACTTTCAAAACCCACTGTATGACTAATACTGATGTTAAGATAAGAATTTGTCAATCTTTTCAAGTTATCCACCTCCTGTAGTGTAGCAAGAAAAATTAAAAGAAACAAAGGGCTCAATGTTACACAGGCATATAGTATTTGCACAGACATGCTTCACTTCATAGATTAGTTTCAATCACACTCATACATCACATTCCTGAAACGAAACCGGTTTGTGAGACTCATTTTTTTAAATTAACCTCTTTACACCTTGGATAAACCATTTTCATCTTTATCCACCAGTTGATATTTGATCTGAATAAATTTACACTCCATTCTTTTCATTACAGGGTGTAGCCGCAGATTTTAAACTGTTATTAGATTTATCCTTAGCTCCACAGAAGATAAGATGTTGGTAATACATAATCTGTAGCATCTGCATTGAAATTCTACCAATAACAAATGATTCCACCACTTGATATCATCATCTTTGACTTAGCACTATTTGACCTTAATCAGTTTTATTTTAATTGAAAAGAAATATTAAAATATGTATAAAGTAGGAAATTCTTCACAAGATGTTAGTGAGAGTGCCATTGATCAGGCCACTCACAAAGTGACTCAAATACACAACAGGCTACTTTGATAATAGTGAGAAGCAATTTTCAGAGGGTGATAAAAGAGAATGTTACAGCAAATTATATAATGTATACATTCAGTTTATTATTTAGGAATGTTTTCTTTTACAATTATTAAATATTATTTTAGATGAGCACGAATTTATGTTCCACAGAAGAAATATTTGGTAAAGTGTCAAACTTGTTTTACACTGATCGGTTTCTAAATCTAAAGCAACTTGTCCATAGCAGTATTCTTACCATTATTAGGTTTCATAATATCACGTGGAAAATGATTTTGTTCGTTTTTGAAAAAGGTCCACATTGGACCTTTTTCAAAAACAAGCAAAATCATTTTCCACGTGATATTATGAAACCAAATAAAATATGCTCCTCTACAAATTAAATTTTAACACCAAGAATCAAAATGGTATGGCCATTTCTTCACAGTGTATGTCACGGGGATACTGCGACAAAGAGGGGCAAGAAGATCGCGGCATCTGGTTACATAAACCTCTGCTTTTATTAGATATGCTACACCTTCATTTTAACTGGTTTTCTTTCCTCTTTTATCACAAGGGGTAATGTTACGCACGGTGAGGAAAAGCCAGGTGTAACATAAAGGGAAATGGGGAAGAGGGCCCAGACACTAAGGAAGGGATTTGGAGACCCCTAGGCTGGATCTAATCTCTCCCTAGAACTCCTACCAAGTCCCTATATTGGTTCCTCACCAATCGCCGAGCCAGAACCTGAAGCCCTGAATCTTCATGGGGCCTAGTCCTGAATAGGGAACGGGAGGGAGATGCGCGCTAGGCAGTCTCCGCTAAACTAAAGACGGTAAGGTGAGGCAAACAGGGGAATACTTAGCTGAATTGCCAGATACGGATACCAGAAGACGGATTCCAGACACCAAACTGGAGCACTCTGAGAAGGTTCAACACTCTAGCAAGTAGAAGTGGAAATGAAGCTATTACCCGCACTGGGTCACAGCTGAGCCACTAACTAAATAGATCCAAACTTCTCAGGGCAGGAGGACGTCGATGCTGGGTCCTAGAGGCAGATGGTTCAGGGAGCAGTCTGTATGAACAGGCGCTCAGGCCTTCTGAGGCCTGACACAGGATGATGGCCTTTCACCTCCGAAGCGCTCGTGACAGGTAATCAGTTTTGTCTATCTCCTGGAGCTCTGTGTTCTGAATTGTCTTAACTATTCTGTGTTGGCCACTCTTCTCAGGTATATATGCTATCAACTTGCAGTAGGGAATTTCTGGTGATAGTTTACAACTTCCTGCTTTGGTGTTGAAGGAGACTTCTGAATTTGTAGCAGTTGGTTGAGGTTGTTTTCAGGAGATATCTGCGTGGCTTCGGTACTGTGTGTTTATTCTAATCCTCTTCACATTTGATTTGTCCCTACTCTTCCCTTGATTTCCACTCAGTTGTTTTGTGAGTGAATTCGTATGATTGTAGTTTTATTTTATCCCTGTCAGTTTACCCTGTCTGTCACATTTGTGTTATCCTATGCACTTCTTTCTCATACCTCCCTGGGTAATAAACAGATCACCATGCATATAGAAGCTAAGCAAGGAACGAGACCCCAGCATCTCCACCATCAGGGGTAATTTGGGTGTCACGGTCTCGGGGGACCCTGGAGTGGACCCTCTGGGTCATGAAACCAGAGCTCCAGAGGGTGAACGGACCAGGTGGAACCACCCCCTATACAGTGAGTGTCAGGAGCAGGCCCAAGGGAGTTAGAACCACAACAGTTGGTACCAAAGGGGCGATTCAAGGAAATACAGGAGGATAACGTAGAGGAGCAAAGAGGGAGACAAAGGACACGAGGATGCGATGGGTGGAGCATGGAAATGGGAACTGCGGGGACGGAGCAGGATCAGATGGACCAGGAGCCAGCTAGGACTTGTCACTGCAATAGACAGAGGGCAGAACACAGTGAGGCACACACAGAAGACACACAGGCAAGAGGTAGGGAATAGCAGGAGGTACACAGGGAGACACACAGGCTACAGGGCCTGAAGACACATGAAGATGCCAGGTGCAGGAACGCAGGCGCCAGCCACGCAGATAATCAGGTGCCTTACCTGATCAGAAGTGGCACTGAAGTACCCGGTGGGTGCTGCTATGACAGGGCGCAGCCTCTGGATCACAACCTCCCAGCAGCACTAGAGGCAGAAGGGGCGCGAAGGTGCATGCACGAACCGCCGACCCGCCAGGACCCCAAGTACACCGGCGAGGGATGGCCTGGTACAAAGCCTGTGTCATGCTGAGAAGCGGGGGAGCTCAGGTGAGCACCTGCAGGCGTGACACTGGGGAACAGGGAGAGCCTAGGGTCCTCCTTGCTTGAGACACATGGAAGGAGCCCATTGCCCTGGAAAAAATGACTACAGTATCTCTTAGGCATCAGGTTCCTTTTGCTGCACAGCGGGAATCCCGAGCCTTACTTCCGGTGGTCTCCCATTCCTCTCAAGCCACAGAGGAGGTTGCTCAGCAAACTCGTCAGTCCCGGCGCTCTGCCCAGACCAGCTCCATGGGTTTGCTTGCTGCTGCCACCTCTGGCACACCTATGGCAATACATGCTGCTGAGCAGCGAAATTCTCCAGGGACTAAGTCCCCATGTTGGGCCACTGAGTATGCCCGTGGAGTGATCCCCCATTGGAGATCGAAGGTCACGTGCTCAGGTCCTGCTTCTGTTCGGATTGGCCCATCCGAGAAGCCAGGAAGGTCAAGGACGCTCGCGGCTATAAAAGGTTCGCATGGCCGCTCGGCCATGCGCTAGGATAGACTGTATTTTCTGACTATAAGGAGTGAGTGATGAATGGACATATGAATGTCTCTGGTGACTGACTCATTATGAAACCCCTACCCTTGGTACGAATGTGTTGTGCAGCCTAGCCTGCTAGCGCCCAGGCTTAGGCGTAGGTAGGTCAGAGTCTGAGTCAGGAATTAGTCATCATCAGTGACTCGGCACACCTCAGTGCACGTGCTCCACACTCCATATCCAGCGTCTATAGCGGCGTTCGTGGCAGCGACGCCGCACGCTCAGTGGGCCTAGAGGGACTCTAACCCCGTGTCCTTGGGGGTAGAGTTCTGTGGCCGCTTGCTGTGCGCTCTTTGGCCGGGCTCTGTGAGCTTAACAGGCTCCGGCATCCAAGTTCAGCGGTTGTGCGGCTCTGTGAATTAACAGAGTAGGCTCCTGTTCACACTGGGTGACGTAACCCACGTGTGACTGTTTTCATGCCGCTCTATTTCTCCGTCATTTTCTAGCAGCAGTGTACCACCTCTGCACGGTGGACCCCGGGCTGCGAACGCACCTACTACTACTTTATAAATTGGTGCGTTCCGCCAGCCGTAACAGTATCATGACTTTGTCCCAGGAGCCATTTTTCAATACAACAATTCCAGGCTGCATGTTGCACATGGCTACTGTGCACAGTTCGCATGACCTACACGAGCTATCATGGTCTGCATTGTTTCCGGACTTGTCTCCAATCAAATACAACTGGGATGGCATTGGTCAGCAATTTCAAAGGGAGCTGTCATCAGAGGATCTTGATGATTCTTGTAGTCCTTTCAATCAATACTTTGATTTAAATAATTCCACTTTTCCTTCTTGATCTTGCAATTTCAGTGTTTAGTGTCCTACATAGAAGGAACAATTCTTCCATTGATGTTAGCCAATTCTTGTCACTGCACTGTTTTTTCAAACCCTAATAGAATGCCACTGTACATTATAACATTGAGAAACCAGTTCCCTCTGTTCAACATGTTGGCTCTTTACTGCTAGCAAAGACACATTTGTGGGGAATTGTCATTGTTTGCAGAGGCTCCATTAACTCTTTACATGCTGTGGTCAATAGTAACCACAGTTTGAAGGATATTGAGAAGGGGAAATTGCTCCCTCTGTCACTCCGTCAGCAATTTCTTTGAACCAGCATTGGTCAACATTGATAGGCTGGATAATGCACTTCACTACATAAGTAATCCAGTGTATTATCAGAATGATCAAAAGTTTGTATGTTCAAGTCCACTTGTAGAACTTGCAAATTTAGAAAAATAAATTGTTTAAAGTGCTTACAAATGTAAAAATAAATCTTATTTCTCAAAATAAATGTAATTTTAAATAAATCTCTAGAAAAAGATAAATATCTGATATCAACGCACATCACATAATATTTGATTAAAAAAAATATCCCAAAATGGTGCCAATAAAAACCGCAGCTCATCGCACAGCTCAGCAGATATAAAATAAAAAAGGTTAGTGCTGTCAGAATACTATGCACATATTTTTTAAGTGTTTTTAATGTGAAAAAGTAGTAAAGAATAAAAAAAAAGTTATAAATTAGGTATCACTGTAATCGTATCAACCAGTTTTATGAAACTATTTTTATCCCATATGGAGAATGTAAAAAAATCATCCCTCATACAAAAAAATTGGAATGAGAAGTGATCATAAAGTCATATATACCTAAAAATGGTACAAGTGAAAAAAAAACTGTTTTAAATTTTACATAATAAATCTACAGTAATCATGAAAATAAGCAACTTAGCTTTTTTTTCTTCTCTTGGACTGATATTTTCACCCTAAGTTTGTGGGTAAAATCTGTATTTATTGAAGACAGACTTTCCCATTGCTAAGATAGGATTATGACATTTTCTGCTTTTTTTTCTCTGGAGCTTTAACGGGGTAGGAGCTTGAGGCAGACACAGACAGTAATGGGGAAAATCTGTGTTCTCTGAAGGGTGATTTTACCCATGAATGGGGATTTTTTGAGAATGAATAATCAGTCCAGGAGGATAAAAAAAATTATTTTTCTGATTTGATACATTAAAAAGTTTCTTATTTTCTTGTGAACTATTGATTTATGATACGTTTAATGGAAAAATGTTAAACATATGACTGTCAGAATGTGGCAGTGGAAAAATAATTGATTTTTGAAAGTATTTATTGCATAAAAGTACGGTAATAAAAAACAAAAAAAAAATCACAAATATTTTGCATTGCCACAATAATGTTAAGCCACGGAATAAAATTAATGCTTTATTTGTGCATCAAATGAAAGGAGAAAAATTTAAAGTGTCAAAAAATAACACAGCAGAATTGCTGTTTTATTTCTATTTCTTCCCATAGAGAGTTAACAAAAGTTAGGTACTGGGTGTTATGTGCTCCAAAATAATTCCACTGATAAATACAAGTCATCTCATTAATCTTCACCAACGAGAAAAAAAGTTATGGCTCATGAAATATGATTAATTAAAAAAATGAAAAAAAAATGTGTGTAAATTAAAAGGGTTGCCCTATGTATTTTAATCAATAGGTCTTGGAATAATAATAAGTTCCAAAATTGGATGTGTGAGAAAATGTTAATGTGGTAAGATAATCTTAAAGTTGTGTCCTTGGAATATACTGCTATTTTCTGTGTCCAACCATGTGGAGATGCTCCAGTTCATGGTCGGCACATACCACAGCTCGTAGCCAGGGGAGAAACATAAGTCACTTATTATGAGTTAGTATACAGACAAAACACTAGGGCCTTGCAGCTGCTCATTTCTGAGGTTACCCATTTTCCTGCCTGTTTTGTCACAGCTGTGAATGTTTCTGTCCTCTGAACACATAATAAATCAAGTCAGTGTCATGTAAGCTCAGCTTCTGATGGAGCTCCAACCTGTTGACTCCAGACTCTCAGCTGCAAATAGGTTTCAGAGGTCACTGCCCATCACATGTCCGTGATGTCACGACGTGCAACACACAGTGACGCCAGAGATACGGTTGCAGTCGGAGGATGTTGGCATCTAAGGTTCAGCAAAATGATTGATATCCCATCCCTATTTTACTAAATCTAGCAAATTGACAAAAATCCATATTCTCATAAATGTCATTTTTTAATATATTCAATACAATTAATAATACCAAGCTCATAATATTTTTACAGAGTACTTAGTGTACCGTATGTAAACTTCTGGTTTCAACTGTATTTTGCACCAGTTTTGCCTCTATCTTTGTTAAGGTAGTCTGCTATATCCTGTCTGTGTATTAGTTTCTGTGACCATGACTGGTAAATACAATTGCTTCTTTTCTACTATTTTTATAATATTGACTAATCTCAGAATTTTCTTTTCTAAAGTTCCTTTTACGTCTTTGGCTATGCTTTTGAAGGTACCATATTGTAAAAAAAAATAAATCATGCTATAATTCTAATTTGTAGATGCACAGTAATTCCTTTATGCTGTTCTAGGAAATATTATTGTATTTGTGATAAACGGGCTGTTGCTTTAAATTCTTCTGTGCTACATGATATTTTCAGAAATTCAGGATACCATTCAACATCTCTGTGCCATCGACAGCACATGCCAAAAGCTGTGTAACCTGAAATACTACAGCTGCATGTGTCCACGCTGACCTTGATCCTAGTGGTGTCTTCATGTGGACTGATACGGAAATAGTGTAAAAAGCAAATCTACAAGATAAAGAATCTAAGAAGCTCTGTGGTGTGTGGACATCTGAATTTCTTTGCTGTTCATCTAAGGGGTTAAATGAGACATTGTAAAACATACAATGGTACCAAAGTGTAGATAAGAGAGCTTGGATTGTGTTCTCTAAGGCTAGGTTCACGGTTCACATTAGCGTTTGAGTCCGCAGTGTGGTGCTGCGGACTTCTTTCCTTACAGCTCCACCTACTTCCGCAATGCTCAGCCTACTTCCGCATGCATTCTGCGTACTTATCTTTAACATTGTGTACGCAGGGACATTCGTTGTATGCGGATGCATCCGCGTGAATCATTTTGACGTGCCTGCCGAACGCAAGAAAATGCAACATGCTGCGTTCAGAGGGTACTTCAAAACGACGCACGCAGACGCATCCTCGTTTAACGCATGTCCCTGTGTACACAATGTTAAAGATAGGTATGCAGGACGCATGCGGAAGTAGGCGGAGCTTAAGGAAAGAAGTCCGCAGTACCACGCTGCGGACTCAACCGCTAGTGTGAACCCGGCCTAATACCACTAACCTAAAGTTGTCATTGTCTTTAATTAGTCTTTATAGCACAAGGATAAAAATTGTAATTGAAATAGTCTGCGTATATCTGGCTCCATGATGCCATTCTCCACTTAACATGGTTCACAGATATACAGGTTTTTTATATCCCTCTGGGTCCCAGGTATAAGCGATGCGTGTAGGACACATCTAAGAGTTTACTTTTTATTGGACTATATATGGAATATATGGAATAAGTTCAGGCTTAGTGCAGCACAAATACGAGTCCAAACAAATTTTGACTGTATATAACACGCTGCCATTATAATTTTAGTATTTACTGTCCTAGGGTGATCGATTTTCATTATTTTAAACTTCCCATAGCCAAAGTAGATGTATAATTGTACTATAAGTAATCCTACTGTCTGCAAATTGTGGAGCAGCGGGGGATAGAAATGGACATTTATCGCCAGTGTAAACGTTCTATTACATTCTATTCAGATTTATGAAATTGTCTAAAAGAAACGTTGTCAGTGCATCACTGCAGAGCGTTTATTTAGTAAGGAATTTGAAATATACGCTATGTTCTGATTGGTTGCGACAAATAATTTGTCATTTAGACAGTTTCATAAATCTGCTCTATCCTGCTCTATCATAACTGAGTTCAATGATAATGTTATACAGTAATTCAATATGCAATGCAAAAAATATACAATGCAAAAAAGGAAACACTATAATGAAAGATAACAGAAACAATTAGCCTATTAGCTTTAGCCACCATGTATATCCTTAAAGGTGTTGGCCACTACTTTATAAGTTCCTTTCATGTGAACTAACTGTCATAGATAAGCACTTTACTAAATTCCATGCTTTCTCAACTCCTTCTTTAACCTGAGCTATTCTCCTAGTCACTTTATCCGCAGCTGAGAATCCCCTGACTTCCTGCAATGTCACAGGTTCTCCCTGGACTCTATAAACTGATGTGTGGGTGTTGCTTGTGGGGTGGGCAGGGCTCCATTCAGCAGAGCTCAAGTTGCTCCTGTGCATGCTGCTGCAGACACAACTCTTCCTTGTATATGTATATATAATAATAATAATAATAATAAATTTTATTTTTATAGCGCCGACATATTCCGCAGCACTTTACATTTCAGAGGGGATTTGTACAGACAATAGACATTACAGCATAACAATAATCACATACAGTAGATTATAACAAATACCAAGAGGAAAGAGGGCCCTGCTCGCAAGCTTACAGTCTATGAGGAAAGAGGGAGACATGAAAGGTGGGTGGTAACAGTTACCCTGATTGTATGGACCAGTCATAATGTTAAGTGTGTAACAGTACAGACACAGAGGGCTAATGGAGGCATAAAGCATGTAGGAACATGATGCGGGGAACCTGGTTATGGTAAAACTTTTGGCTCTGCCACACAGGGATAGATTAGGTTAATGTGTTGGGGTGGTAGGCCAGTCTGAATAAATGCGTTTTCAGGACACGCTTAAAATTGTGGGGATTGGGGACTAATCGTATTGACCTGGGAAGTGCATTCCAAAGAATTGGCGCGGCACGTGTAAAGTCTTGGAGACGGGAGTGGGAGGTTCTGACTATTGAGGATGCTAATCTCAGGTCATCAGCAGAATGGAGGGCGTGGGTAGGGTGGTATACTGAAACAAGGGAGGAGATGTAGGGTGGTGCTGAGCCATGGAGGGCTTTGTGAGTGAGGGTAATAAGTTTATACTGAATTCTGGAGTGGATGGGTAGCCAGTGTAATGACTGGCACAAGGTAGAGGCATCGGTGTAACGATTGGTGAGGAATATGATCCTGGCTGCAGCATTCAAGACAGATTGGAGGGGGGAGAGTTTGGTAAGAGGGAGACTGATTAGAAGAGAGTTACAATAGTCGAGACGAGAATGAATAAGAGAAACAGTAAGAGTTTTTGCAGAGTCAAAGGTAAGAAAAGGTCGAATTCTAGAAATGTTTTTGAGGTGCAGATGACAAGAGCGAGCCAGTGATCGAATGTGGGGGGCAAAGGAAAGCTCGGAATCAAGTATGACCCCAAGACAGCGGGCCTGTTGCTGGGGAGTAATAGTGGAACCACACACAGAAATGGCAATGTCGGGTATAGGTACATTAGTAGAGGGAGGAAACACCAGGAGTTCAGTCTTTGACAGGTTCAGTTTCAGATATAGTGAGGACATGATATTAGACACAGCGTTTAGACAATCGCCGGTGTTTTCTAGAAAGGCTGGCGTGATGTCAGGAGAAGAAGCGTATAATTGGGTGTCATCAGCATAGAGATGGTACTGGAAATCAAATCTACTGATTGTTTGACCAATAGGGGCAGTGTACAAGGAGAAGAGGAGGGGACCTAGAACCGATCCTTGGGGGACCCCAACAGTAAGGGGAAGATGAGAGGAGGAGGAACTGGCAAAAGATACAGTAAAGGAGCGGTCGGAGAGATAGGAGGAGAACCAGGAGAGAACGGTATCCTTGAGGCCAATGGAACGGAGCATAGTGAGGAGGAGCTGATGATCCACAGTGTCGAATGCTGCAGAGAGATCCAAGAGAATTAGCATGGAGTAGTGACCATTTGATTTAGCTGTTAGCAGATCATTTGAGACTTTAGTGAGGGCAGTTTTAGTGGAGTGTAAAGAGCGGAAACCGGATTGGAGAGGGTCGAGAAGAGAGTTTTCTGAGAGATAGCGGATAAGACGGGAGTGGACCAGGCGTTCCAGGAGTTTAGAGATGAAGGGAAGATTAGAGACAGGTCTATAGTTAGCGGCACAGTTTTGGTCGAGGGATGGTTTTTTAAGTAGTGGATGTATGATGGCATGCTTAAATGAGAAGGGAAAAGTACCAGAAGAGAGAGAGAGGTTAAATATTTTAGTTAGGTGAGGGGTGACAGCAGGGGAAAGGGACTGAAGGAGCTGTGACGGAAATGGGTCACTGGTGCAAGTAGTTGGGCGAGAAGATGCAAGGAGCCTGCTTACTTCTTCTTCTGTGACTGGTTCAAAATCAGAGAGTGAGTTCGATGCAGTGGGGGAGGGAGGACGGTGCATGGTATGAGGTGATTAGGAGATAATTTCCTGTCGGATCTGGTCAATTTTTTCTTTGAAGTAATTGGCCAGATCGTCAGCTCGGAGCTCCGTGGTTGGGGCCTGTACTCTTGGATTGAGTAGAGAATGAAAAGTGTCAAAGAGACGTTTCGGGTTATTGGACAGTGAGGTGATGAGGGTGTTGAAATAGGTTTGTTTGGAGAGGTGAAGGGCAGTGTTGTATGTTCTAAGCATAAACTTAAAATGGATGAAATCTTCGGGTAGATTGGATTTTCTCCACAGACGTTCGGCGCACCTGGAGCACCGCTGCAGGAAACGTGTTTGCACCGTGTGCCAGGGTTGTCGCCGTCTGCGTTGTGGTGTTCTATTTATAGGGGGTGCAAATTCATCCAGGGCACTTTGAAGTGTTTCATTGTAATGCTTCAATGCAGAATCAGGACAGGAGAGGGAGGAGATAGGGGCCAATGAAGACTGCAAGTTCTTCATAAGTTTCTGGGTGTTAATGGCCTGTATGTTTCTATAAGTATGGACAGTGGGGGTGACCTGAGCGGCCTGGCAGTTCTTGATAGAGAATGAAAGAAGATTGTGGTCAGAGAGCGGGAGAGGGGAGTTTGCAAAATCATCCACTGCACAAAGCCGAGAGAAGACCAAGTCGAGGGAGTTTCCGTCTTCATGCGTTGGAGAATTAGTAAGCTGCGAAAGGCCAAATGAGGAGGTTAGAGATAAAAGGTGAGTAGTGAGAGGGGAAGAGCAATGGGGATGTTGAAATCACCCATGATGAGGGTAGGGATGTCACAGGAGAGAAAATGTGGAAGCCAAGTGGCAAAATGATCCAGGAACTGATGGGAGGGGCCGGGAGGACGATACACCACCGCCACTCGCATGGAGAAGGGGGTGTAGAGTCTGACGGCATGGACCTCAAAAGAAGGGAAGACAAGTGAGGGTACTTGAGGGATAACCTGAAAGGTACATTTTGGTGATAGGAGCAGACCAACGCCTCCACCAGCTCTATTGTCTGATCTTGGGGTATGAGAGAAGTGAAGCCCCCCGTATGAAAGAGCAGCAGCAGCGGTAGTGTCTGACTGCTGGATCCAGGTTTCAGTAAGAGCCAGGAGGTTAATAGAATTAGAAAGGAAAAAGTCATGAATGAAGGAGAGTTTGTTACACACTGAGCGAGAATTCCAAAGTGCACAATTAAGAGAGACAGATGGCATGCAGGGAATATTAATAAGATTAGAGGGGTTTCTGAGTGTAGCAGTCGGGAGGTTTGACTTTCTATAACATGGGGGACCAGGGTTGGGAGCAATGTCTCCTGCGACTAGGAGAAGGAGGATAGAAAGAGTGAGCAGATGGTTAAGTGATTTGTGAGAGCGTCTCTGATGTTGAATGGTGGGACTGACTGGATCTGTGCAGTTTAACAACGTGAAAAGAGCAAAACGTGAAAAATATATCCACCCGTACTGTCACAAATCATCAAGGGATATGTGGCAGTTCTGGCTCTGCTGTAATTTAAATGTTGTTTTTTTTCCTTTTGGTCCAGCAAGAGTTAATGTCTGTCTCTTACTGACAGTTCTTTTAGGCTGATCAGCTGATGTTGGTTAGTAATCACTCCCACCTTACTTTAAGTAGTCACATAACCCATCAGCTGATCTTCAGTTATGGAGTTCTTCTATGCAGACCAGTTAGGGGTGTGGAGCTTTCCTGTGTCGGTTGTGTTGGTCTTGTGGGAGTTCATATTCCTGGCGCCGTTTTCTCTGCTGCTGTGGTGCTTTTCAGGAGAGCCTGAGCTGAGTATTTCTACCTTTTTTGTCAGTTCCGTGTTTGTCTCTTCCCCTGTGCATTATCATCTGCAGCGGTGATGCTAGTGTCCTTCCCGGCCAGTACACTAGCTGGGCACTAGCTGGGGTACATTGAGTGATAATCAGGGACAAGACACGTGACAATGGTGGGGGGAAGGACCTACATAGGGCATTAGGTAAGCTTAGGAATAGGTACAGGTTGGTGTCAGGAGTAGAGTTGAGCGACTTTTGTTTTTTTAGGGTCGAGTTTCGTTTCGTGAAACCCGACTTTTCCAAAAGTCGGGTCGAGCAAGATCGGCCGATTATAGGGAAAAGTCGGGGTCGTCCCGAAACACGAAACCCAATGTAAGTCAATGGGGAATAAAAGTCGGCAGTGAGAGGAGGACAGGAAACACACCTACAGTGCCCATTTGAATGCCAAAAGCATCAATTCTTCTTACTTAAGCTTGTCAACCTTAATTAACTTCATAATACAAGTTACACACTGAAAAATGGGGGTTATTTGGCTAAAGTTGTGGGGGGGTAGGGCTGGCTCCAGGTTTTCATGTGCCCTGGGCGAAAGAGCGCCCCTTTAACACATACCACAACTCATCATGCTCCGATACGGCAGAGAAATAGCGGTATAGTACAATGAAAAATACTTCACTTTTTACATCTCATGACGAGGCCCATCTTTTTCTCCATACGGAATCATTGGTCCCATATAATGTTTGAAACAGTATATGATGAGCTCCACATAATGCTACTGTATATGTTGGTCCCCATGGATGAAGCTCCACTGTCTTATGGGCCCAAATAATGCTCCAAACATAATGGGCCCCATTTCTAATGCTCTAGTGTATAATGGGCCCTGTAAATGCTGCTCCAGTGTCTGATGTCCACCTTTGGAATGTTCCAGTGTATGGTGGGCACCATCTATCATTCTCCAGAGTATAGTGCTCCCCAAAAATTGCTGTCCCAACATTGAAAACAATCAAATAAGTCTCCTCGCTAGGGAATCCCTGTACTAGTCTGGACGCCTCGTCGTCCCCATCTTCCATCTCACTGCACAGTATTTCAACCTTGCAAGTGCTGTGATTCTGAGCAAGCAGGGGGGGCCCACTCGTTGGCGACGGCACTGGCACAGGGCCCCTGATAGTACGGTGGTGTGTCTGATGGCGGGTGGGCCGAACCTGCACTTTCATCTGCAGCTTCCTCTTTGTCACCGTGTAAGATGGAACTGTATATGGGAAGGGTAACCTGAGTTTCATCAGGGTCAGATTCAGGCCGTGTAGCATGCGAGGGGAATGTAGTGGTCTGGGTCAATGTACCAGCAGATTCATCGAGCAGTGGCTGGGCATCAGTGCACTTGTGTCACCCCCAGGAGTACGGTCGCCACAGTGGCATTACCTTCCTCCTAGGGAGTGTGATGTCATGCTTGGGAGCAACGAAGGATCTCTCTAGCAGGTTAACTGATTGGGCGGCGTTATTCCCACGAGTCATGACCCTCCAAACAGCGTTCATGAAGGCAAAGTGTTTGTTTTACGTGGGCAGTATGGTTGCAAAGCTGAACCTTAAAGGAATGTCCAGAAGGTCACCACCAGGAGTGGAGCCTACGGTTAAATTCGACTCCACCTGGGAAACCTCAACCATGCCAGCTACAGAAAAGATGCACACATTGCAAGCTTAATTCCGTTAACGAACGAGACTCCGTCATGCCCCGCGGTCCGAGTCCGGCTTACTAGAGGGACACGTGAGGCTCTGGCACATGAGATTGGCCAATAACTGGTGTGTCATGCCCTTACATGTCCGTGGCTGCATGTGCGCTACACTGAAAAGGCCAGCGTTTGTCGCTTACAGGTGCAGATAACCTGCTGAACAACGTTAGTGATGGG
Organism: Dendrobates tinctorius; assembly: GCF_039654945.1. Lineage (NCBI taxonomy): Eukaryota > Metazoa > Chordata > Amphibia > Anura > Dendrobatidae > Dendrobates > Dendrobates tinctorius. The sequence goes on along the minus strand of NW_027361671.1, from coordinate 47,627,886 downwards.
GATCACTGATTACAATTATTACCTGCGAACGATGATTTCCCAGTAAGTGCAGGTCAACCGCAGTTCCGGAATTAGGCCTAACCGTCATTCCTGAAAAAATGAAAAACTTACGTGTGCAAACCACAGGTGCTGTAGCTTGCTTAACAGCTCGCCAGCCGTTCTCGCGCCCAGTATGGATTACACGTGATTGCACAAAGGTGAGAAAGGGTACCGTATCCCTGGATAACATGTATGGATAGCGTACACATTCAAAATATATGTCAATACATCAGGAGGCAGGCTCAGACGGTGTTAGGCCCAGTATGGCTTGCACGTGATTGCACAAAGGTGAGAAAGGGTACCGTATCCCCGGATAACATGTATGGATAGCGTACACATTCAAAATATATGTCTATACATCAGGAGGCAGGCTCAGACGGTGTTAGGCCCAGTATGGCTTGCACGTGATTGCACAAAGGTGAGAAAGGGTACCGTATCCCCGGATAACATGTATGGATAGCGTACACATTCAAAATATATGTCTATACATCAGGAGGCAGGCTCAGATGTTGTTAGGCCCAGTATGGCTTGCACGTGATTGCACAAAGGTGAGAAAGGGTACCGTATCCCCGGATAACATGTATGGATAGCATACACATTCAAAATATATGTCTATACATCAGGAGGCAGGCTCAGACGGTGTCAGGCACAGTATGGATTTGACAGCCCAGACTACACAGCGGAGGAGCAGGGAGAGGTAAAGATTGCAAATGCTGGGGCCCTGCCCAAGCAAGGGGGGCCCACTCTTGGGCGTCGGTACTGGCACTGGGCCCCTCATAGTACGGCGGTGTGTCTGACGGCGGGTGTGCACCACCACCGTCAGAGACACTTGATTGCACTATGAGGGACCCTGTGCCAGTGCCCGCGCCCAAGAGTCGGCCTACCCACCTGTCCAGGGCAACGGCACTCGCACGGTGTCGTGTGCTAGGTGGTGACCCCGGCCATGGGGGGGGAGGCAGCACAGTTAGGGAGTTTTAGAAAGTGGCATATGTTGATGTTGGACATTCAGCTGATGCAAAAGGCGAAATAGGTCAAGTCCCAGGAAGAGGTGGACCAAAGCAAGCCATTTTTCTGTCACCCTATGTGTCATCAGGGGAAGGTGGGACAAAATCCTTGGAAACCCATGCATGGTTCATTTTAATGAAGGTTAGATCATCCACATTTTGGGTTGACAGACGGGTCCCTTTTTCTGTCAGGATTGATCCAGCTGCACTGAAGACTCTTTCCGATAGCACACTTGCAGCTGGGCAAGCGAGCTCCTGTAAGGCATATTGTGCCAATTCAGGCCAGGTGTCCAGTTTAGCGGCCCAATAGTCAAAGGGGAATGGCCTGTGTGGGAGAACATCGATATGGGAGGAAAAGTAGTTTGTAACCATAGTTGACAACTGCTGTCTCCTGTCACTTTCCATCGATGCAGTATTACCAGTTGTGTGAGCAGTACTTGAAAAATCAGTCCACAACATTGTCAAGAAACCCCTGTCTCCAACGCCACTTCTGCTGTGTGCACCATGAACACCTCTGCCAAGCTGCCCCCGGCCCGTACGGCTCGTGTGAGAACCATCACCGCTGCTGTGTGCTGGGAATGCCTCAAGCAACCGATTTACCAGAGTTGCTTGTTTATTAGCCAATATTAGGTCAAGGTTCTCCTGTGGCATGATGTTTTGTAATTTGCCTTTATAGCGTGGATCTAGGATGCTGGCCAACCAGTAGTCGTCATCGTTCATCATTTTGACAATGCGGGGGTCCCTTTTTAGGATCTGCAAGGCATAATCTGACATGTGGGCCAATGTTCCCGGTGTCAATGATGCACTGCGAGTGCTGGTTGGAGGAGCACTTTCTGGCAAATCCACATCCCTCCAGTCACGCACAAACCCTGTACCAGACCTTGCCACGCCAACATTTTCACTTGCCCCATGAGATGCAGCCTCCTCCCCTAAGTAATCATCCCCATCATCATCCTCCTCCTCCTCTTCTTCCTCCACCTCGTCCAGGAGAGGTCCCTGAGCAGACAATGGCTGAATGTCATCAAGGATTCCCTCCTCCTCTTCCTCATCAACAATGGCTGCAGACGCCTGCTCCTTAAGATGCGTCAAAGTTTGCATGAGCAGACGCATAAGTGGGATGCTCATGCTTAGGATGGCGTCGTCTGCGCTTACCAGCCATGTGCATTCCTCAAAACACTGAAGGACTTTACAGAGGTCTTTCAGCTTCGACCACTGCACACCTGTCAACTCCATGTCTGCTCTCAAAGTGCCTGGCCGTGTATCCTCCCACAAATGCATTATGGCCTGCCTCTGCTCGCACAGCCGCTCCACCATGTGCAGGGTGGAGTTCCACCTTGTTGCAATGTCGATAATGAGGCGGTGGTTGGGAAGGTGGAGCAATCGCTGCAGCTTCTGCATACGAACGGAGTGTACAGGCGACCGGCGGATGTGCGCGCACAGTCTTCGCACCTTCTGGAGCAGAGCTGTTAACTCTGGATAATTTTTGAGGAAGCACTGCACCACCAGGTTCAAGGTGTGAGCCAAGCAAGGTATGTGGCTGAGCTTTGAAAGGGCTATGGCTGCCACAAAATTACGGCCGTTATCACTAACTACCTTGCCTGCCTCAAGATGTACACTGCCCAGCCATGACTCAGTTTGTCGCTTCAAGTACTCGGCCAGCACCTCGGCGGTGTGTCTGTCGCCCAAACACATCATCTGCAACACAGCCTGCTGACGCTTTCCACTAGCTGCTCGATAGGGGGACACCTCGTGTGCAACAGGGGCAGCTGCAGATGGAGTGCTCGTACGACTGCGCTCTGTGGACGAGCTTTCGCTTCTGGAGGAGGAGGAGGAGGAGGGTCGAACGCCTACAGCCAACTGTTTCCTATACCATGGGCTAGGCAGCACTGTCCCACCACCGCTGTCCCCTGTGGACCCTGCATCCACCACATTAACCCAGTGCGCAGTGATGGACACGTAACGGCCCTGGCCATGCCGACTGGACCATGCATCAGTTGTGAGGTGCACCTTTCCACTCACTGACTGCTTGAGTGCATGGACAATGCGGTCTTTTACATGATGGTGGAGGGCTGGGATGGCTTTGCGAGAGAAGAAGTGGCGACTGGGTAGGTCATAGCGTGGTACTGTATAGGCCATGAGTTCGCGGAAAGCTGCGCTTTCCACCAACCGATAGGGCATCATCTCAAACGAGATTAGTTTGGCAATGTGGGCGTTCAAACCCAGTGTACGCGGATGAGAGACTGAGTACTTTCTTGACCTACTCATAGTGTCTGGGAGGGTGAGCTGGACTTGAGAGCTGCATATGGTGGAAGTAGCGGTGGACAGGGCGGACTGAGAGAGGGTTGATGATGGTGATGGAGTTGGTGTTCTTTCTGATGGCCTAGATTCAGTATTTCGTTGATATAACAGTGGGATTCCCTGACTGCTGTGGCCTTGCAACGACACCTCAACATTTGCTGCTGTGCTAACCGGTGGGCTTACAGTGGGGGAAACAATGTAGCGTTGCTGACTACCTTCTTTGTGATCAGTTGCACATGTGGCACTTGAGGTTTGGTGTTGTGTCCACGCTTGCAAGTGCATGGTGGTTAAATGTCTAAGCATGCAACTGGTATTCAAATTTTTCAGATTTTTCCCTCGGCTAAAGGTCTTTGCGCACTTCTTACAGATAACCTTGGCCTGATCATGAGGATTTTGTTCAAAAAAGTGCCACACTGCACTCTTCCTACTTTGGCAGACATTTTGCGGCCTAGCACGCTGTGATCTTTTGACCCTCTGGACAAGCTGTCCAGCAACTCTTTTGATTTTTGGAACCTGTCTTTGGAGTGCTCCGGGCCTGCCAGATAACAGCTGTTGCGATGTCGATGTCTGCTGTGGATGCTCCTCATCTGAGCTATTGGAAGCAGCACCCTCTTCCCCCAATGGATGCCAATCTGGGTCAACAACTGGGTCATCCATCACCTCCTCTTCAATGTCATGTGCACCTTCCTCTGTGTCACCGTGTATGGTGGTATAGTGTGCGGGAAGGGGCACCTGAGTCTCATCAGGGTCAGAATCTGGCTCTGTACACTGCGAGGACAATGTAGTGCTCTGAGTGAATGTACCAGCAGAATCATCTATCAGCGGCTGTGCATCAGTGCACTCCATGTCAGATTCATCTTGGCCTGGGTAATTCACCATTTCACTTGATAATCCAGGCATGGTATGTGAAAACAGCTCCATGGAGTAATCAGTAGTATGGCCTGCGTCATCCTTCAATCTTGGTTGGGGTGAAGGACACAAGGAAAGGTGTGGTTCATGAACATGAGCCTCCAATGACGACTCAGTGCTTTTACTTTTTACAACTTCAGAAGAGGAGGCGATAGAGCTGGAGGCTGAGTCAGCAATGTAAGACAAACCTTTTTCCTGATGCTCTGGCTTTAAAAGCGGTTTGCCAACTCCTAGAAAACTAAGCCTTCGAAGCCTTATGGAGCCAGACGATGACGCAGGCTCAACACCTCCTGCATTCGGTCCTATTTTGCTCTTGCCACTACCATCAGATCCACCACCAACACCATCATTATTAGCTGCCAACCCCGGCCCAATTCCACGGCCTCTTCCACCAGCCTTCCTCATTTTTTGTAGAAATGTAGACAAAATCCAACAAACTATATAGTAATGTAAAACAAGGTACAAGGTGTCTATAGGACAGGGGAGATTTTGAATTTCTGCACACACTTGTGGACACTGGACACTTATGGATTGTGTGAGGCCCACTGAATATCACAGCGCTATGTCACAGGCTCGATGGCACAGGTGTGAAAAAAGTGACTACAGGATCACAGAGATTTTGAATTTCTGCAAACACTAGTGGACACTGGACACTTTTGGATTGTGTGAGGCCCACTGAATATCAGAGCGCTATGTCACAGGCTCGATGGCACAGGTGTGAAAAAAGTGACTACAGGATAAGGGAGATTTTGAATTTCTGCACACACTAGTGGACACTGGACACTTTTGGATTGTGTGAGGCCCACTGAATATCAGAGCGCTATGTCACAGGCTCGATGGCACAGGTGTGAAAAAAGTGACTACAGGATAAGGGAGATTTTGAATTTCTGCACACACTAGTGGACACTGGACACTTTTGGATTGTGTGAGGTCCACTGAATATCAGAGCGCTATGTCACAGGCTCGATGGCACAGGTGTGAAAAAAGTGACTACAGGATCACAGAGATTTTGAATTTCTGCACACACTAGTGGACACTGGACACTTTTGGATTGTGTGAGGCCCACTGAATATCAGAGCGCTATGTCACAGGCTCGATGGCACAGGTGTGAAAAAAGTGACTACAGGATAAGGGAGATTTTGAATTTCAGCACACACTAGTGGACACTGGACACTTTTGGATTGTGTGAGGCCCACTGAATATCAGTGCGCTATGTCACAGGCAGAAATTGGCTAGTGTATCACAAACTACAAGGTGTATGTAGAATTGGGCAGAATAGGAATCTCCCTAGAGTGTAGGTCTGTAAGAAGTCCTCCACTTATCCTTCCACAGTGACACACAGATAGCTTCACTGTGGCCGTGATAACAGCCGTTACACGGTACTGAGAGGAGCGTGCACGTACACGGCTGTCCGGTGTACGTAAAATTGTCAAGCTCCGTGTTTTTTAAGCATACGGACTGACACACGCTGTCTCTCTATAGTTTTGAATGTGATCAATCAGCAAATATATTTAACTGTTTGAAAGCTAGACAAAACTAGTAGGTGCAGGTCTGTAAGAACGGAACATGTCCTCGACTTATTCTCACAGAGTGACACACAGATAGCTTCACTGTGGCTGTGATAACAGCCGTTACACGGTACTGTGTGAGGAGCGTACACCGCTGTATGGTGTGAAAAAATGCACGCTCAGTACCTCAGCAGGACAAAAAAAAAATTGGGATTGCTTTTAAAAAAGCAGTTTGCAGAGCAGTGGGTAAACAGCAATGCAGCTGTCAGGAAGCCTTAGAAGGCAGCCTAACAACCAACACCGCTGATCCACCACAATATAGCCTCCCCTTGCACTGCACACACAGTGACTGGTGTGTTGTACAGGCAAAATCGCTAGCAGCAGAAGCAGTTTTTTTTTCTTTTTCCCTGCCTAACGCTCTCCCTACAGAATCAGCAGCAGCAACCTCTCCCTATGCTAAGATCGGCAGAAGTAAGATGGCGGTCGGCGTGCACGCCCTTTTATAACCCCTGTGACGCCCACCAAAGCAAGCCAATCACTTGCATGCCCTTCTGAAAGATGGTGGTGACCCCTGCCTATGTCATCACGTTGCCCACAGTGTCCGTGGATCCTGATTGGCTGAAAAAGAGCGCAAAACAAACTTTTGAAACGCGACTTTGGCGCGTAAGTCGCCGACCTCGTGGCCGACCTCATCCTAGGGTCGGGTTTCGTTTCATGAAACCCGACTTTGCCAAAAGTCGGCGACTATTGAAATTTTTCGACCAGTTTCGCTCAACTCTAGTCAGGAGATATCCCATCCCTCGCTCCCTACCTATAGGGCCTTCCTCTCCCTTTTCCATCCCGTTGAATTTATTTGCTGTGTTGTCTGCCGGACTTACCCATGTCTGAGAGTAACATGTACCCTGAGTAATCTTTATATACACCCTGCTGTCTGCTCTCTATAATGCAAAGACATTCATATCTGACTCTGTCCCCATCCGTCCATCCATCATCCTATTACAGTAGAATATGATTAGTCAGTGAGAGGGATAATCTTTATTGCCAGGGCTTGTTTTCTGGTGCTTTGTATTACTTCTACGCATTGTATCAGTGACTTGCTTGCTACAGTGTCCTGGACAATGCGCTATGCGGATGTCTGTGTGTGAGGCTGGGGGAGGAGTGGAAGGGGAGCAGACCGAGGTACAAAGGGTGTGATCACTGCTGGTTTGCAGTCCAGCATGAGGGATGATGAGAAATATTGTCAGATGAGAGCAGAGGATTTTGAACAGGAAGTAATGTCTGTTGTAGCAGAGCTGGTGCCAGGTCTGAAAAAGAAAAGTGCAAAACATGATACAGGCAGCAAAAGTATATGTGTTTTTTAAGGGCGTAATCCTTAAACATTTGTGGCAAAAACAATACCTGAGTTATGGTAGTGAACAATCTCTTTACAACCACATGGAAGAATATGGTATACAAACAAGATAGTGTCAACCTCCTTAAAGTGCAGCACAAAAGGAGTAGTAGGGAGCAGTCCAAATGTTCATTTTAAAAGGATATCTATATGCTGAGAAATCCTTGTTAATTTAGTTGTTGCTGGTATGCAATGTCTGCTGAAGTTGATGACTATAAGGATTCTGCTAGTTTAATAAAAGCATAAAATATATGAGTAAACACTGTGGTCAAGATAGGACACTATCAATTGTAGCAAACCAAGTAGGCTAGGGTTAAATCCTAGCTCTACAGGTTCTGATTAGGTGCACCTGGTTAGCTCTGTATGTAGCCAGGCTAGGTGTTCTCCTTATTCAGCTGGAGAGGTTGACCAGTGTGGATGTGTGTTGGAGCTAAGAGAGAGCCAATTTAGAATCTCTCTCTGAGAAGATACTGCACAGGCCATGTGCACCATGGGATCTAGTCCCAGTTTGAGGAGCCAGGATCCATTATGATTAGTTAGTGTTTGGAGAAGGCTATGGATTTATGTTTATGGTTATGTTTTGGTACTGTACAACCAGTGCAAATTACCATCACATTGTTTTGACGCAAGAATCCAGTGCTTGTATGAATACTACCTTATGCCTTCCTGAGAGCGTGAAACACTACACAATCCATGTAAATCACCACCTGTAGTGTTGGGGAAATGCAAAAAGTAATGAAGGGATTCATATTATAAAGGCACGTAGGACTTGCCCAGGCATGTTTCCCTTAAATATAATCGTTTCAATCACAGTGATGCTCTGCATTCCTGAAACTAAGTAAACCTGTCTGAATGCGAGTTATTGGTAAGAAGGTTAACCTTTTTTCACCTCCTGTAAACCATTTTTTTATCGTTATTGTACATGTGATATGTGACCTGAATAGATTTACACTTTATTCTTCTGACTACAGTGTATAACTGCAGACTGCAGTGCTTTTTTTAGATTTCTCCTTGGCTCCACTGAATACAGACTTTTGTTGAAACATAACATGTAAGCATCTGCAATGTGATTCTGCCAGTTTTAACATATGTTTCACCACATGACTTCATCATCTTGGAGTTTGCACTGCTTCTCCGTCATCAGATTTATTTATTTAAAGGGAATATGTCAGTAGGTTTTTGATATGTAATGTGAGAGCAGCATAATGTAGGAGCAGAGACCTTCATTCCTGTGATTTATCACTTACTGAGTTTGGTGTACTTTTGATAGAATACATTTTCCCTGCTGTAGATGTTGCAGTGCTCAGAATGCTGAGCTTTGTATAAACCCACCAAAACCCTGGTTGGCAGCTTCTTGTGAATAATGTGCATTATCTCAGATATCAAGGCATCCTATTATTCAGCTTACTACATGTCCGTACAGATGGTTTAGGAGGGTTGCTCCTACTGACAGATTCCATTTAAGCACAATTTGCCTGATGTTTGCCACTATATTAGTGTTGGCTACATGTCTGACACTGGTAACTTCTCCTTTCATTTAAAATAAGCTAATAATAACAAAATAGGCAGATTCGCAGGGAGATCTATGTCCAGCCCATAGCCCTGAACTGCTCATTTACATATTAAGAAAAGCATGGATTTCTCCATTACATCTCAGGTTTAGATTACCATAATACCTGGAGGTAAATAGCGTTTTTGAATGAGTTCCCTTTAAGAGGTTACAAGGTTTCCGGCGATGATCATGCTCCTGTGCAGGGCCAACCCGAGATTTTCATGGGCGAAAGAGTCTCAATGGACCCCTTTAACACATACCACAATTCATGATGTACAGATACAATAGAGAAATATAGGTATAGTACAATGTCAAAGATTTCATTTACTTCTTACATTACTTGAGTGATATCTATTGTAAATTCTACAATATCTCCGAAAACAAACAGTATAGTAGAATCATAGAATGGTAGAGTTGGAAGGGACCTCCTGGGCCATCTGGTCCAACCCCCTGCTCAAAGCATGATTCACTAAATCATCCCATACAGATGTCTGTCCAGCCTCTGTTTGAAGACTTCCATTGAGGGAGAACTCACCACCTCTCATGGCAGCTTGTTCCACTCATTGATCACCCTCTCTGTCAAAAAGTTTTTTGTAATATCTAATCTGTGTCTTCTCCCTTTCAGTTTCATCCCATTGCTTCTAGTCTTTCCTTGTACAAATGAGAATGAAGATGATCCTTCTACAATGTGACAGCCCTTCAGATATTTGTAGACAGCTATTATGTCTCCTCTCAGTCTTCTTTTTTGCAACCTAAACATTCCCAAATCCTGTAACTGTTCCTCATAGGACATGGTTTGCAGACCGGTCACCATTCTGGGCGCTCTCCTCTGAACTTGCTCCAGTTTGTTGATGTCTTTTTTAAAATGTGGTGCCCAAAACAGAACACAGTATTCCAGATGAGGTCTGACCAAAGAGGAGTAGAGGGGGATAATGACTTCACGTGATGTAGATTGTATGTTTCTGTTAATACATCCCAGAATTGTATTTGCCTTTTTTACTGCTGCATCACACAGTTGACTCATGTTTAGTTTAATAGTATACCAAAGTATTTTTCACATGTGCTGTTGCTTAGCCCTATTCCTCCCATTCCGTCTTCCCCTTTTTGAAGATAGGAACAACATTTGCTCTTCTCCAGTTTTCTGGGACTTCTCCTGATCTCCAAGAATTTTCAAAGATTATGGAGAGTGGTTCAAAATATTCTTCTGATATCTCCTTCAGTACTCTGGGGTATAATTCATCTGGACCTGGAGACTTGAATTAATTTATGTTTGCTAAGTATTCCCTCACTATCTTTCTGCTTATAGATAGCCTGGATTCTTATAATTCATTTAATAGGACAGTGAGATCAGTTGATGCTACATTTCCTTTCTGAGAGAAAACAGATGCAAAATAGGAATTTAAAAGTTCAGCCTTCTCAACATCCTTTCTTACCATTTCATCATTTTCATCTTACCATTCATAGTCCTTCATACAGTGTTATTGGCACTGCCTAGTCCTCCATACTATATTATTGGCAACACATAGTGCTCCATACAGTATCATTGGTACCACATAGTGCTCCATACAGAATAATGAGCCCCATATATTGCACCATACAGTATTATGGGCCCCATGTAATGCTCCAAACAGTATAATGAGCCCCATATATTGCTCCATACATAAAGGGCCACATATAATGTTCCATACAGTATATGATGGGCCCCATAAAATGCTCCATACAGAATGGGCTCCACGTAATGCTTCTGTATATGATGGGTCCCATATATTGCTTCATATATAATGGGCCCCATACAGTATAATAAGCCCCATATATTGATCCATACAGTATAATGAGTCCCATATAATGCTCCATACAGTATATGATGGGTCTCATATATTGATCCAAACAGAATGGGCCCCATATAATGCTCCATATGTAATGGGCCCATATAATGTGCCCCGTATGATGCTTCATATATAATGGGACCCATACGGTGCTCCATATATAATGTGCCCCATATAATGCTCCATATATAATGGGCCCCATAAAATGCTCCATATATAATTTGCCCCATATAATGATCTACTTATAATGGACCCCATATAATGTTCTATACAGAATGGGCTCCATATAATGCTCCAGTATATGATGGGCCCCATATATTGCTCCATATATAATTGGCCCCATATAATGCTAAATACAGTATAGAATGGGCCCCGTACAGTATAATGAGCCTCATATATTGATCCATACAGTATAATGAGTCATGTATAATGTTCCATACAGTATATGATGAGCCCCATATGTTGCTCCAAACAGAATGGGCCCCATATAACGCTCCATATATAATGGGCCCCATATAATGCTCCATATATAATGTGTCCCATAAGATGCTCCATATATAATGGCCCCATATGATGCTCCATATTTAATGGGCATAATAAGATGCTCCATATATAGTGGGCCCCATATACTGCTCCATATACAATGTGCCCCATATAATGTCCCATATATAATGGGCCTCATATGAGGCTCCATACAGAATAGGCCCCATATAATGCTGCTTACAATTTATGATGTGCCCCATATATGATGCTCCATATATAATGAGCCCCATATAATGTTCTAGTGTATGATGGGCCCCATTTAATGCTCCATATATAATGGCCCCATATGATAGTCACCATATATTGCTCCAAACATACAAAAAATGAAATAATCACCTTTCCTCACTGGCCGCTGCTCTGCTCCGGATTCCTCATTGTCAGCGTCTTCTGGCTTTCTGCCTTGTGACTGTTCAGGCAGAGATCACACAGACGTGACATCATTGCGCCATCTGACCTGAAACACCACAGTCAGAGGACGCAGAAGACGCTGCAGTGGTTGAACGGGGAGAGGTAAGTATTGCAAATGCCCTGAACAAGCGACGGGGGCCCAATCGTAGGCGCCAGCACAGCCACCAGGCTCCCATAATAAGCCTGTGTCCCCAACATGGAGTGAGCCCCACGCCTGCTCAGGGCCCTGGCACTTGCCTGGGTGCTGACGCCAGCCGTGCTTCTGTGCCAGTATGCTCACCATAATGTAACTGTACGTCATAATGTAGGATCACCTTCTCCATTATGAGGTACATGGTATCAAATGTCAGGGTAATCAAAGAGAGAAAACTACACTGGGTTTCACAAAAAATATTTTGGAAATTTTGGCGTGCATATTTTGTAAATTATGTATGAAAATAAATTAAAAATATAAGTTACAAATTTAAAATAAGCACTTTGCCTGTGCCAACTCAAATAACCCACAACTAAATCTATAACAACTAGAACAAAATTGAATTTTATTTTAGTGTAATTTTTCAAACTAAACATAAAAGAACGGTAAACTTAGCACTATTATTATACATCCTATACAATTTAATACTAATAATGATAATAATAATATACCATGTAATAAGAAAAATGAGAGAAAATAGAATTTGTTCTGAAAAAAGAAACTATGAAAAATGTATTTTGGTAATTCGGCAAAAAGTTATAACCATGAAACCACTGTATGCACACTATTGAAAAAAGTTTTTGTTCAATTGGTACCAGAATAGTTCAGCTGGTATGGGTTTTATATATTGACTAGAAGACCAGGTCATTTACCCCCAGGCAGATTTTCATTTTTTTTCATACTTGTGGTTTAAACAGCTGTAATCATTCTTTCTTTTTTAGATATTTAAATAATTTTTGCATGTTTTTTTCTTGACACATGGAGCGCAATATTTATATTTTGATATTCTTTTCTTTTCATTTTTTTTGCCGATATCAGTGGGAAAATAAAGGAAATGTCTGTTTTTCCCCCCCAAAAAAACAAGCCCCAACAGAGTCACTGAACTGTTAACAGAATGCAGTGTGAAATCACATTTACACATTGCGATCAGATCACTGCTGGTTACAGATGAACAAGCGCTGTCAGTGTTTCTTAAAAGTTATATACAGTGCACTAGATTAATGCTGTGTATACAGTGATTGGAAAGGCAGAGACGACAATTAACGGTCTCTGCCTTCTCTGTGGCAAGTCTGCCTGTGTCTGACTTCTGCAGCTGTTTGATCACATAGCTCATCTTCTATGCAGTGACGCTTTAGAATGTCACTACAGAGTAGAAAGTGGACTGACCAGACATTAATCATTTATGTGCAGTGCATAAGTAGTTAACTTAAGGTACACAGGGAGGAGTTTAGTTTTGTTTTGAAGAGAAATATGACTTTTAATAAATTAACCATGCTTTTGGGCTATCCATACACCAGAAAAGGAAGTCTAGATCAGCCATGAACTGGTATAGCTTTTAGGCTGTGTGCCCACATAAGCGTTTTTTTCACATTTTTAAGCATTTTTTCCAAGCAAAAATGCTTAAAAAAAGCATACATTAAGCATCCCATTCTTATAATGCATTCTGCAATTTTTGTGCACATGATGCGGTTTTTGCCGCAAAAAAAGCGCATTGCGGTAAAAAAACGTAGCATGTTCATTAATTTTGCGGAAAAAAACGCATTTCCAACTATATTCTATGAGAATGTGGATGTTCCGGAAAAAAAAGCATAAAAAACGCGCAAAAAACGCACAAAAGAAGTGCAAAAAACGTGCAAAACAATGCGTTTTTTCTGGGAAGGAGTGGGTTTTTAGTCAGGAATTTTCTGCATACGTGGGCACATAGCCTTAGACATTTAGCTACATTTTAATGCCAATTTACTGATATAGGCAGGATAATCAATTCCCACATAAAGCTCCCGGTAACAATGATGCAAATTTTCCCTTCATCCGACTGGGCATATATCAAAGATCTCCTCTGTCTGCACGATAGTTTTGATTTGCAAGCATCAGAAGAGAAGAAGCAAACACCCACAGAAAGGTTCTGAAGTATACGCTTAGTTGATTGAAGGGAAAATTTGCACCAATATTATTAAGGGGCATAACTTTGGAAAGCAGGAACACAGAAGAAAAAGAAAAACTATTCCAGAATCAGTAGAGCCCAATGTATCGGATCTAAAAATGCTTGATTGGATTACTTATTGGGGAATCCGAAGTCAACATCTTCAACTCTTTCTCATGTTACTCACACCATTCCTGAACAATATTGGTAGTGTGCCAGGATGCATTATCTTGATTTCCCAAGAAACGAATGCACATGCACCCCTCTGTCCAAATGAATGTTCTGATTCTCACATACTAATTCTAGGTGCTTTTCAATTTGGAGGCCCGTGGAGAGCAAGCTGTAATGCATTATGCTGTGAAAAAGTTCTATCGTAGCCAACATTTTTAATAGTTAGAGCTACAGAAATTCTCCTGAGTGTGATTGGAACAGAGGGGTTAATGTTTGGACCATTATGTGCATCAATGAGCGTAGTATGCCAAAGACCTGGTCTCCAGTTTACCAGAAGTCCTTCTGTGGACCAAGTTTAGAAAGTATTAGGCAAAGCAGACTGGGAACACACCACAATACCTGCTGTTTGGCTTTTGTCAAAGTTGCTTAGACCCTAACACTTTCCTTATTTTTCATACTTGCAACACATCCAGTTTAAGAACTAGTCACTTGCAGCAGAGGCGTATCCAGGGGAGGGCAGCCGGGGCATGTTCCTTGGGCGCAGCTGGCAGGGGGGCACCATCGGGCCGCCTGATGCGGCGGTCCGAGGAGGCTCCCCGTCAGTGGCATTCTGCCACCCCCACACTGAGATTCTCCCATTCAAACTGACTGCCAGATCAGAGAAAGTGCTGCCCCTGCGCGTCGGTTCCCAAGTACTTTTACTAGCGTCTTCAGATGCTAGTACACTTGTTGATCTAAGTTAGCCCTGACGGCCGCCGGCACTTCCCCATCAGTGAAGCGCCAGCAGCGTGATCAGGTCATATGATGACGCTGCTGACATCACTCACCGGTGCTGCAGAGGTGAAGACACAGGGCACAGGCAGCGTTGCAGTTGGTGGTAAGTGCTCCAGCTCCAGACAGAGTAATGGAGCTGAATACACCGAAGATTAATGGTGGAAATGTAAGGACATGCTCTTGGGGCTAGGAAGGAATGGTTGGGGTCGGGGACGCTATATGGAGTGACTCAGTGCAAGGGAATGTGTGAGATTGGGGGATGGCTGCAGGCATATGGATAGGGAGGGAGCAGGGGGAGTAAATTGAGGATGGTGTGTGAGGAGCAAGGCCAGGGGGCTGGATGGGTGCAGACAGATGCATGTGGTGGAGAAATATGAAGAATATATGGGGGGAGAGGGGGCAGAAATCTGAGGACACTATAGGGGGGATTTAGAGTGGGGATGGGGGGTTATTTAATGTGTGGGGGGATTTGGAGTGGGGATGGGGGATTATTTTATGTGTGGGGGGATTTGGAATGGAGATGGGGGATACTTTATGTGTGTGGGCATTTGGAGTGGGGATGGGGGTACTTTATGTGTGGGGGGATTTGGAGTGGGGATAAGGGGGTACTTTATGTGTGAGGGGATTTGGAGTGGGGATGAGGGGGTACTTTATGTGTGCAGGATTTGGAGTGGGGATGAGGGAGTACTTTATGTGTGGGGAGATTTGGAGTGGGGATGAGGGGGTACTTTATGTGTGGGGGGATTTGGAGTGGGGATAAGGGGGTACTTTATGTGTGGGGGGATTTGGAGTGGGGATAAGGGGGTACTTTATGTGTGAGGGGATTTGGAGTGGGGATGAGGGGGTACTTTATGTGTGGGGGGATTTGGAGTGGGGATAAGGGAGTACTTTATGTGTGGGGGGATTTGGAGTGGGGATAAGGGGGTACTTTATGTGTGAGGGGATTTGGAGTGGGGATGAGGGGGTACTTTATGTGTGGGGGGATTTGGAGTGGGGATAAGGGAGTACTTTATGTGTGGGGAGATTTGGAGTGGGGATGTGGGGGTACTTTATGTGTGGGGGGATTTGGAGTGGGGAAAAAGGGGTACTTTATGTGTGAGGGGATTTGGAGTGGGGATAAGGGGGTACTTTATGTGTGAGGTGCTTTGGAGTGGGGATGAGGGGGTACTTTATTTGTGGGGAGAATTGGAGTGGGGATGGGGGATGCTTAATGTGTGGGGGATTTGGCATGGGGATGGAGGGGATTTAATGTGTGTGGGGATTTGGAGTAGGGATGGGGGTACTTGTGTGGGGGGATTTGGAGTGGGAATGTGGGGTATTTAATGTGTGGGGGATTTGGCATGGGGATGGGAGGATTTAATGTGTGTGGGGGGATTTGGAGTGAGGATGGGGGGATTTAATATATTTGGGGGGATTTGGAGTGGGGATGGGGGATTTAATGTGTGGCGAGATTTGAGGACACAATGAAGAGTATGTATGAGGGCATGTATGGGGAAACAGTATGGGGGATGGGTGCAGACAGTATGGGGAGCGAACGGGTAAATGTATGTGGACACAGTCAGTAGCGATGGGAAAAATGTATGTGGACACAGTATGGGGAGTGAGGGTGATGGAATGTGTGCAGACAGTGTGGGGAGTCAGGGGTAGGTGTGAGCAGACAGTATAGAGAGTGAGGAGGTAAATATATGAGGAGACAGCATGAGGAGGGAGGGGAATAGTGTGAGGAGACAGTATATTGCAGATATTTTTATTTAGGAGCATTATAATGACATTTCTATCTTCAAGGGCATCGTGTGGAGATTTGCTGCAAGGCAGAACACTGGAGAAGATGGAAGTCTGCAGAGACGGCTGTGGGTGAGAAAACTAATCATGGGGTCTGGACAAGAAGAAGAAAAGAACGACTCCAGAGATGACATCAACTATAAGGTACCTGGATGTAAATATTATTTGTGATACTGACTAATTCTCATGTTTTTACTTGTTAGGAGCATTAAAAGGATTGTCCATGTTTGTGCTGAGTCTGCAGTCATTCTATGTGACTGCAGACTTCTGAATTCTCACAGTGCTCACTGAACGCTGTTAGGATTCTCTCATGCCGGTAATTTACATACATGTGATCACATGCTGACTAGACATGTGTGGCCTCACTCAATGAAAATGAACAGAGCGAGGCCTGGCACGTCTAGTCGGAATGTGGCCAGAAATATAAAATCACATACTTGTGCTGACATATGACCGTCCACTCTTGCCACCGGTATGGGAGAATCCTAAAAGTGTGCAGTGAATTCGTTGTGAGAATTCAGAAGCTGCAAAGTCAGGATTCAGCTCTGCAGGTTCCCGTAGTCATGGACACTTCACTCATATGTGACTTTCATACTTATGGTCCTGTGACAACGAGCTTCTCTTCCTGCTTCACTCAGTTTTTCACTGACCATTAAGAGCATTAGGGAGAGCAGATTATCGGTACATGACTAAGTGTGGAAATCGCTTGTGTGCTTTGGGGGAGGGGGAGGACGCTGAACCAAATTCTTGCCCTAGGTGCCAGAAAGCCTAGATACACCTCTGCAGCCCAGTATATGAGACTTTAATATGTACCATAGCTACTCAGTATTCAATGGTCCCCCACGTGCCATGTCCCAATGATAATACTGGTGTCTCTTTATGTGATAGAAGGGTCTGGTCTTTGGGATCCCCTCAAGCATCGGATCCAGCTAGGTACCATATTTTTTGGACTATAAGATGCACCGGACCCTAAGACGCACCCCAATTTTCAGAAGGAATATAGGGGAAAAAAAAATTAATGTGTCAAATGGAGGTCCATCTTACAGTCCGAATTCAGCTTACCTGGGAAGGGATCCGGCACAGGTGGAGGAGTGGTCACAGGTGTTATTCAGTGGTCCAGGCTCATGCGGTGGCGGCTCTGTGCTGGGGCAGGTTGGTTGTGCTGGGGCAGCTGGGCTGTACTGGGGCAGCTGGGCAGTGGCAGCTGTGCTGGGGCTGGGGCAGCTGGGCTGTGGCAGCTGTGCTGGGGCTGGGGCAGCTGGGCTTGGGCAGCTGTGCTGGGGCTGTGGCAGCTGGGCTGTGGCAGCTGGGCTGGGGCTGGGGCAGCTGGGCTGGGTCTGGGGCAGGTGGGCTGTGGCTGGGGCAGCTGGGCTGTGCTGGGGCTGGGGCAGCTGGGCTGTGCTGGGGCTGGGGCAGCTGGGCTGTGCTGGGGCTGGGGCAGCTGGGCTGTGCTGAGGCTGCTGTGCTGGGGCTGGGGCAGCTGGGCTGTGCTGGGGCTGGAGCAGCTGGGCTGAGGCAGGTGGGCTCTGTGGGGTGAGGGTGGTGGCTCTCTGTGCTCCGGTGCAGGGGCGGCGGCTCCATCGGCATTTCCTCCAAGCCCGGAGGCCCCCGCACATCCCTTGCTGGCCACCGCCATGTTGCGGTGGCCTCCGGGAACATGGACGCCGGGAACATGGAGGCCGGTCCGAGGACGGCGCATGCGCAGGTTCAGATCTCGTCCCGAGATCTCGGAGGACGAGATTCAAATCTCGGCAATGAGATCTCGTCCCCCGAGATCTCGGGACGAGATATGAACCTGCGTATGCGCCGTCCCCGGACCGGCAGCCATCTTCCCGGCGTCCAATTTGCCGGAGGCCACCGCAACATGGCGGCGGCCAGCAAGGGATGTGCGGGGGCCTCCGGGCTTGGAGGAAATGCCGGCGGAGCTGCCGCCCCTGCACCGGAGCACAGCCCGCTGCCACCACCGCACTACAGAGCCCCGCGGCACCCGCACCAGCCACCAGCCATGGACGGCTGTAAGTATATTGCGACCAAAAGACGCACCCCCCACTTTCCCCAAAAATTTTTTTGGGAAAAAGTGTGTCTTATGGTCCGAAAAATACGGTATATCATAATGTATGTAAAATATAAATATGGTTCATGTTACAAAGTAGCTTATGATTAATAATGCTTAGTAACCCCGGAAAAGCTTATTTTGCAGCCACTTTTCTGTTCTTGAAGACAAAGGTTAGCATAAATTCAGAAGGTATGCGTTTGCTGTGTAATTACTGCACTTTGGTAATCATCACCTCAGAATGGAGGAGATATGACTTGAATCCAAGCTTTCAAATGGTGTGCCGACTGTAAACCTGCATATTATGAGCAATAAAGTGTAGTAACACGTTTCTTGAGTAATACTATGAAGCAATTCATTATAATACCAATACTGTAATAGAAAAAGAAAATTGTTTTAATGACAGATATCCTGTAACTTACATTGCATAATGTTCATTTATACAAATTAAAATCATTGTTTATGTTATGTCAGTTTTTTTATTCTTCTGCTCATTGCATCTACAGCTGCGTATGTTTTCAATTGTAAACTATGGAGAGAGTCATCAATTTCAGGCATCTCCCATAGGGTATAATTGTGAGTGCCATGACCTAAACAGCCAGCTCTCTACAAAATGATTGCTAAATTAAGCAATGTAAATGTCTGTCATCATCACAGTTATTCTGTATATTGGATTTAAGATTAAGTGTGCAATAGAAGATGGAGTCATACGTACAGAATTCACAGTGGTGTAAGAAAATCTGCTGTGGAGATTAACACTGTAATAATCTGGTACTATGACCCTTTGGATCTCAAGGTGTGGACAAGGGTTAGTGTCCAGGACTTTACGCTCCAAAATGCACCAATATAACAAGGTAGTGTCATAAGATTACTCCAGTCAGTCACTGGCCGCAGCGATCATGTGCCACATGGTGTCAGCAGAGAAATTTTGGATGAACATCATGTGCCCTTTGCAGCTTCTCATACTGTATGCTACTAAATTCTCCCCATGCAGATCCTCCACTGGCCCAATAGTGGATACCCCTTGTCAACATGGACTCAAACAAATCTTTTTGAAGTTGAGTAATATCTTTTTTTCCCATATACAGTATTTTAAAATACAAGAACAGTTAAAAGAAATCCCAGCTTTCCTCCTCTGAAAGTTTAGCTCTCAGCCAAAGTTCTGCAGTAATTGCATTTTCAAGTAACTTTTCAGATTACGCAGTCATCTAATTTCTGGCTATCATGTGACTTCCATTCTAAATTTTTTTGCAGTTTACCCCCATGCATGTTCTAGTAATTACAAGTCTTAGCAGTTTCTATTGGGCCCTTTCTCTTTCTCCCTTTATCTCCTCCCCTCCCCTCACTGAAGACAAACCTGCAAACAGAATTTTATTGTAGCCTTACACCATGTTCCAAATTATTATGCAAATTGGTTTTAAGTGTCATAGCATTTTTTTTTTTCAATGAAACCCATTGATGGTATTGTGTCTCAGGGCTCTTTGGATCACTGAAATCAATCTGAAATACCTGTGATAATTAGTTTGCCATGTGAGCCCAATAAAAGGAAACCTGGATGTTCCACACTATTAAGCAGGCCAGAGTTTTCAAGTAACATGGGAAAGAAAAAGGATCTCTCTGCTGCTGAAAAGCATCAAATAGTGCAATGCCTTGGTCAAGGGATGAAAACATTAGATATTTTCCGAAAACTTAAGCATGATCATCGTACTGTTAAGAGATTTGTGGCTGATTCTGAGCACAGTGGAAGAAAAAAAAGTGATCCAGCTGGAGACGGAGGCGGCTGCAATTTACAAAGCTTTATTGGACAACTTAAAAATATGTTGGTTCTGTAAAAATTTCTTATAGCAAACACCAAGCACACCAGTGAGGAGGATCAATGCGTTTCAACTAAAAAATAGTCTTAGTCATGATCTACCTGCTAATACATTGAGAAACTATATATAGAGTGCACATGACATTGATTGGACAGACAGATTCTGAGCACAGACGTCTTCGTGCTGATAAAGGCAGAATGAGGATGGTTTCTGCCAGACAAGTTCATCGGACTAAGAGAGCAGCTGCTAAAAAGCCATTACAAACCAGCCCAGCAAACAAATATTTGAAGCTGCTGGTGCCTCTGGAGTCCCTCAAATCTCAAGGTGTAGGATCCTTCAAAGCCTTGCTATGGTGCATAAACCTACTATTCGGCCACCCCTAAACAGTGCTCCAAGCAGAAACGGTTGCAGTGGGCCCAGACATACCTGAAGACTAATTTTCAAACAGTCTTGTTTACTGATGAGTGTCGAGCAACTCTAGATGGTCCAGATGGATGGAGTAGTGGATGGTTGGAGTATGGCCACCATGTACCAACAAGGCTGCGACGTCAGCAAGGAGGTGAAGGAGTCATGTTTTGGGCCGGAATCATGGGGAAACAGCTTGTAGGGCCCTTTAAGGTTCCTGATGGTGTGAAAATGACCTCTGCAAAATATATAGAGTTTCTGACTGACAGCTGTCTTCCATGGTATAAAAAGCAGAAATGTGCCTTCAGGAGCAAAATCCTCTTCATGCATGACACAGCACCATTTCATGCTGCAAAGAATACCTCTGAGTCACTGGCTGCTATGGGCATAAAAGGAGATAACTTATGGTGTGGCCACCATCTTCCCCTGACCTCAACCCTATAGAGAACCTTTGGAGTATCATCAAGCAAAAGATCTATGAGGGTGGGAGGCAGTTCACATCAAAACAGCAGCTCTGGGAGGCTATTCCGACTTCATGCAAAGAAAAACAAGCAGAAACTCTCCAAATACTCACAAGTTCAATGGATGCAAGAATTGTGAAGGTGACATCAAAGAAGGGTTCCTATGTTAACATGTACCTTGGCCTGTTAGGATGTTTTGGAGTTAAATAGCTTTTTTGTTCATTGAATGTGACCTCCTAAAGCTGCAAATTCCACAAATGAGCATTTTCAGTTCTTTAATACATATCAAATGTTTAGAAATTCTACTGTGGCTAATAATTTGAAACAGTGCATTTAGAGTTTTTAGTCATTTTGGAGATTATACTGTTATCATTGGGAGGTTTCTTCAATAAAATTCGATGTATACTCTAACGAGTGATGACTTTTATTAGACTGACCGTCATTTGCACTGACCATTTAGGAAATCAGAGAAAAATATCATTTGCATAATAATTTGGAACATGGTGGCCTTAGTGTATGACTTCTCAGTGCAGGAGAAATGCGACTGATAAATGGGGGAAAGACATTTGTTTATAGTGCAGTTTCTTATCTTGACATTTACTGTGGATTTATGGGAAAAAAAATAAAAGTGTAATTTTAATAATAACGTTGGGCTTCATGAAAATGTAAATTAGTTGTTCAAAAAATTGTGATGTATCAATAAGCCTTTATAAAATCAAATTAAACCAATCCAGTAACGTTTAATCTTTTTATTTTTCAGAGAATGTGACATCATAAGCTATTTTTATATTATTATAGTTTGTTTGGGTTTTGTTACTAAACGTCAGGAATTTTTCCTGACGTAGTAGTATGCTTACGTCACACTACAATGCTGAATCATTCACTGAAGCATTTATCGATTGATCACGTTTTTGCTTTGAGCTTGAACTGTTGGCTAGCAATATATCTTTATACTCCTCGTTTCGGTCCGTTTCAAGTGTAATCGAAAAAAGTGCAGATCATCAGCTATAAAATATTGTGAGCAAAGGTTAAGATTCTGTGAATGAGAGCCACTGACATAGTATAGTGCTGATTCAGCTAGTTTTTATTTTAATCTTCCTGACTAATATATTCAGGGTATGTGTGAATAGGTCATTTTCTCCGTTGACCTACTGAATGAAGAATCCACAGCAAAATCTGCAGGATAAATTAATGCTTCAGATTTAATTGCAGAGTTGGTGATTATTTCACCCTATACATTACATTGGGTGAAATCAAAGAAAACCTGCAGCATAAGAATAAGTTCACACTAGGCGTCATGTTTTTCTTGCATTTTTTATGCGGCGGTTTTGGCTGCTGGATTTGTCTCTTGTGCATGCTGATAAAGTTTAGTGTTGAAAAAAAGTACTATTCAATAGAATCAGGTTTTGGCACAAAAAATGCAGCAAAACCTGATATCTACGTTTTTTCGTCACCCATTCAAGTCAATGGGTGAAAAACGCTGAAAAAACACTGAAAGAAATGACATGCTCTATGTCCAAAAAACCATGCTAAGCACAAAATCCCGATGACACCAGTGTGTGTGCATGAGATTTCTGAAATCTCATAGGCTTTGCTGGTACTGCAAAATGCAGCTGAAAATTAGCATTAAAAAATGCATAAAAAAAGTCTAGTGTGAACTTAGCTTAAAGTTGACATGCTGCAGATTTTACATGCTGATTTTATGCTCAGCATATTTTCGCCAGCGCGTGCAAGATCTGCTGCATATATACTCTGGGTGTACATATCTCTAGATAGAGGTTTAAAGGTAAAAGGTGGAAATGACTTGTGAGACATATCTCTAGATAGAGGTTTAAAGGTAAAAGGTGGAAATGACTTGTGAGACATAGCTCAGAGGGTAAACAGTTTAATGACATTCTTCACATTTTACCACGTGCTTGTGTTACATCTCTCACTGATGCTGTAACAAAATTCTTAAAATAGCAATTCACAGTAGGCTGCCTGTGAGTCAGTAATGTGAAAACTCCCATAGGCATCGTCCTCTCAGCAGAAATACATCATGATGAAGCAAGTTATTTCTACAGGAATACTGATTTGAGTGGGAGTTGGATTGCAGAAATATCTGCTTTGTACTGTATTGGAAAGTAGCAGCGCCGCGTGTTTGCACTTATCAAACGTCCTACCTTCCTGCAGACTCAATGTTCAAAAGTTTTTGTCAACTTACATGGAAATTTGTTATTTTATTTTTACAGATCATTTTAATAAATAAATCTCCGTACCGTCACTCATTTTCAGATCCCCTGATATACAGTTTGCAATTTGTTCCTAGTGTAAGATGTTTCTGTTGTGTGTCTCTACCAATAATATAGGATGGACATGAGTTCTTTGTGTATTATGGGTGCTATTGTCTTCTTTGCTGATTTATTAGCATAGTTCCTATCCTGTATGTATCTCCTCTTCATGTGCTTGTAAGGAGGAGGACCGGGCTGTGGGTACCTGTACCTAGCCAGGTCCGGAACTGTTGAGGCCTCCTTTTTGCCTGGGGGAAAGAAAGAGGAGCCGGACCCGAGTAGGAGGGGCAAGATAAAAGCAAAAGTGCGCGCAGCAGCCGGCAGTTTGGCGCGAACTAGCAGCAGAGTGCAGCCGGGTGAGCAGCGTGCTCCTTCCCCTGGGTACCAGTACCGCGACAAGCTACGTTGGTTGGTCCCCGCCATCTCCAACTGGACTGCTGAGGAGAGAGTTATCATGCGCTCAGTGACTGAGAGTAACGCGCACGAGCAGAGGAGAGAAAGCCGAGCACTGGACAGAATCATGCGGCCTTCCCTGCCAGTGACTTCGCACCCATTCCCGTTTGACACTGAAAGTGCTGTGGCCTTGTTTACTTCAGCCACACGTGTTTATGGACTAGGGGCTCAGCGGAAGGTACCGGAGACGACCGCTGTCACCAGAAGACAGACCATCGTTTAAAGGACGCCATCTGAGGACATCTCCCCCGGAAGTTGCCGGTGCTACAACCCATGTGGGACCACCTGCTGAGAAGGAGCATAATGGACACGATAAGTTCCTTTAAAACTGGACTGCTATTGTTTTACTTTCATTATTCTTATTAACTATTCTTTAACCATTTACCTCCCTGCGAAGAGTGAATACCTTGCTCTATTAAATTGTTACATTTGCCTTCTGTCTGTCACTGCGTCCCGCAACCTGCTTATATGCTTTCCTCTTCATCTGTAGCCTGTGTACTCTGCCTTCTTGGATACTTTTCCCATTCTCCTCCCTGCTGCTATCTGTAACATTGAGAGAAGGGAGGGTGAGAGCAAAAAAAGCCATTCAGAGCTATGACAGATTTCTAAGTGAAGTCATTTAAAAACAAAAGAATACAGCAGCACTCTGTAAGCGCTAAGATGTATGCAAACATTGAAAGGTCCTTAAGGGGTTAAAATGTTAAAGTGTTAAATTAATATTAAAATTATATCAATAAACAAAATGGAAAGTGAATGAAAAGAAGACAAATCTAAATCAGTATTTGGTATGACCAACTTTTAAATTCAAAACACCATCCATTCTTCAAGGTACAATTGCACACAGAGATTTTGCAGAATTAAAGGCAGGTGTATGAGTAACCAACTGTATCAGACAGGTTTTAATGAGCATCATTTGATATGGAGAGTGAAACAATCATTGTCAGAAACAGAAATAGCTAAGTAGGAGGCTTAAAAATGAGTGACAAAAATCCAAACTCTTGTACAATAGTGAGATTGAGAGATTTCATGTCACAGGTCACACACCATGGCAAGACTGAGCCCAGCAACAAGACACAAGGTAGATAAGCTGGATTAAAAAGAACTCCCACAGGTAAAAATTTCAAAGCCGTTTTGGACGAAGTGCTGATGTGTAAATGTACTGTTCAAGCTCTTTTGAAGAAGCACCAAAAATGGGCAACGATTAAGACCGGGGATGCAATCATCAGCCAAGGAAACTTAATGAAGCAGATGATAGATGAATTATGCATAATTTAGTTTGAACCCGGAAGATGCCCGGCAGTGCTCAGAACTGGCACCAACCAACGAGACCCAGCTATGTCAATCTACAATTCTGGCAAGAAGTAGTCTTTAAGGAAAAATTGTGGCCAAAAAGCCAAACCTTTCACATGGAAAAAAGACCAAGCAACTCAGCCAGCTTTGCATAAAAGCATAGGAACTGGGATACAGAAAGCTGGCAGCAGGTGCTCTGGACTGATAATTCAAAATGAGAAATATAGAATTGGGGATTTGGTGAGGATTAATGGTGTCCTCAATGCTGAGAAATAGAGGCAGATACTTTTATCCATCATGCAATACCATCAAGAGAGGTGTCTGGCTCCAAAATTATTTAGCAGCAGGACAAAAATCTAAAACATACAGCCAAAATCTTTAAGAACAATCTTCACAGTAAATAACAAGAACTCCTAGAAGTGATAATATGGCCTTCACAGAGCCATGATCTCAACTTCATTGAGGCTGTCTAGGTTTGAATAAAAGGAGAAAAGGATTTGCGCAAACCTACATTCATTGATCTGTGGTTGGTTCCCCAACATGTTTGGAACAACCCTCCTGTCGCGTTCCTCCAAAAACTGTGCGTAAGCATACCTTGAAGAATTGATGCTGTTCTGAAGGCAAATGGTAGCCGCACCAAACACTGATTTGATTTCGATTGTGTTTGTGCATCCATTTAAACTGTAAGCACTTCTATTTTTTAAACCATTCATACTTTTGAACATTTTTTCCACGCCTTCTTAAATTTTTTTTACAGAACTGTATACATGTAAAAATCTCATGTTCTGTTTTTAGCACCATATTATAACTATTTATAGCAAACAGCATATATGCACTGAACAATTTCTCATATAGCAAAGCAGATTTTCAAAATGGACACCTCATGCCCTACCCAATGTGTTGCAGAAAATTTGAAACAGATTTCCATTCCATAGATTTCATGTCGGACTTGAATTCTCAGCCTACTTCCTTAGAAAATTTCTCACACTGTCTGTGCCACTTAGCCTAAAGAAACCACTCCTATTTTCTAGAACTACACCTAGATTATTGAGTTATTTGAAACTAATTATTGAAAAATGTATGCGTGAGAAAATGTTCAGTGATGCAAAGTCTATAGATTATTTTGTCCTTCTAACGCCACGTGCACACGTTGAGTATTTGATGGTTTTTTACATCAGTATCTTTAAGCCAAAACCAGCAGTGAAACAATCAGATGGAAAGTATAATAGGGACACGTCACCGCTTCTGTATTTATTACCTACTCCTGGTTTTGGCTTACAAATACTGAGATAAAAAACTCACCAAACACCTAATGTGTGCACGTGGCCTTAGGAACACAAGTTGCATGTATTTTTTTGTCTTTTTTTCTTATAAATTTTGTGTAGCAGCAATAGCATAATGTATAACATTTTTATGTATGGATTATGTATTTGTTTTCTGTAAACATGGTGTATTGAGATATTGTGTCCATTTAAAACATTTTTTTTTGCTATGCCATGGTATAATGGGAAATCTGTTGCAGAATTTTCTGCAACTGAAAATTAAGTTTTAGTCAACCCATTTATTTTTTCATGGCCATGAACTCGCAGCACCTGTCAGACGGCGCCGAGAGCAGAACTTTCTCACACTCGCAGTGTCGTCAGACAGGGAATAGCAGTTCACAGAAAGACACTGAGCACATGGTACTCAGTTTCTCCGCTGGATGATAGGCTGCATGGTCGCACCATGCAGCCTGCTATGTAGATGTAGCAGAGCTGAACCCGTCATGGGACTAATGCATTAAAAGCATCTCTGCAGAAAGGTGGGGAATTTTGTTTGTATTTTTACCTCTTTTGCAGATGACGAGGGCATCGACGGAATGGGCAAGTTTGTAAGTATGACTTAATTAAGAATATTAAAGAAATTTGTATCTTTCTTTCAATTAAAGGACTTTTTCTGGAAGTCTGTGTTTTCTTAAAATGTGACTATGGGGTTAGTAATGGAGGCGTCTTATTGACGCCTCTCCATTATTAACCTCAGGGCTTGATGTCACCTGACGATACAAAGGTGACATCAACCCCCCAACTATTACCCCACTTGCCACCGCTACAGGGCAAGTGGTAAGAGCGAGGCTAAGTGCCAGAACTGGCGCATCTTAGAGATGCACCTTTTCTGAGAGCTGATGTTTTTAGCTGGGGGGACAGCATCCATGGTCCCTTCCTAGGCTATTAATATGAGCCTGCAGCTATCTGCATAGCCTTTGCTGGTTATTAATTATAGGGGACCTCCCATCATTTTTTTGGGGGGGGCCCATTTTAATAGGCAGTAAAGGCTAAGTATACAATTGTGAGCTGATATTTATAGCCTGGGAAGCTCCAAGGGGTATTACTCCCTTCCCAGGCTATAAACATCTTCCCCCAGCTGTTGGCTTTCCCTCTGCTGGCTACAAAAATTGCACGGGAGCCCATGCCATTTTTTTCCAAAAAATAATCTTTTATTAATTAAATACATGTACAGTAATTTGCACAAACACTGTACTAATTGTATTTGTCACTGACATCTATATATCTACCTATTCTATTTGTATTTACTGTATGTAATCAATCTCTCCTATCCTGTTGGCTCCTGTGGTGATTTTACAGAACACGGCAGATGTATTACTGGCTATCTATCTATGCAATATAAATAAATATATATATATGTGTGTGTCACTGACATCTATATATCTATGTATTCTATATGTATATATCTATTCTATCTATTCTATTCTAACCTGTGCATACGGACTGTGGCTTAGTTGACTCGGCTAGGACTACCACCCCGGGCCACCTTGTTACACCAGCATGCAATGGGGATTCTCAAATGAAATGTCATCAAAACGTAAGTACTAAAAAAAGTAGGAAGACACAGTAGAGTGGGAGTGAGGGAACAGTATTTTTAATTAAACTACACAACAATTGTTTTTGTTCCCATTTTTCATGAACTGAACTCAAAGATCTAAGGCTTTTTCTATGTAGACAAAGGTCTTTTTCTCTCAAATATTGTTCACAAATTTGTCTGTGTTAGTGAGCACTTTCCATTTGCTGAGATAATCCATCCACCTCACAGGTGTGGCATATCAAGATGCGGATTAAACAGCATGGTTATTGCACAGGTGTGCCTAAGGGTGGCCACAATAAATGGCCACTCTAAAATGTGCAGTTTTACCATATTGAAGGGATCCAGGATGGTCAGAAAACCAGTCAGTATCTTTTGTGACCACTATTTGCCTCATGCAGTGCAACACAACTCCCTCGCATAGAGTTGTTGTTGTCAGGTTGTTGATTGTCGCCTGTGGAATATTGGTCTGCTCCTATTCAATGGCTGTGTGAAGTTGCTAAATATTGGAAGGAAGATGACCATGGTGTCATATACGTTGATCCAAAGCAAACCACTCACCCACACGACACCATGCACGCAGTCTGTTACCTGCCCAGTACAGTGAAAGTTGGGATTCATCCATGAAGAGAACACCTCTTCAGCGTGCCAGATGCCATTGATTGTGAGCATTTGCCCACTCAAGTCGGTTTAGACGACAAACTGCCATTCAGGTGGAGACCCCGATGAGGACAAGCATGCAGATGAGCTTTAATGAGACTTTTTCTGACAGTTTGTGCAGAATTTCTTTAGTTATGCAAACAGATTGTTGCAGCAGCTGTCCATGTGTCTGGTCTCAGACTATGTTTGGACATGAAGATGCTGGATGTTGAGGTCCTAGGCTAGTGTGGTTGTAAGGAGGTGGTGGGGACCCCCACTTGCCCTCCCCCTCCTTCACACGAAGCCCATGCGACCACCAACAGGTTTCTTTCTGTTTACTTGTATGTTATTGTCGTGTTCCCTCTGTATAGTGTCTATTGTCCTATATAATGTGTAATGCATTGTACATCTCCTGTGTATTGCATATGTTGACTGTGCAATGTTAGATTAGGGCCAGTAAAAGGTTAAGAGAAGGAGGTTGGGCTAACAGTCCCAAAAGGAACAGGAGGTTCCTGTCTGCGGTCAGTGCCCTGTCAGGCTTGCCCAGGGCAGGTGCTCAGCAGCGTCTGGAACCAAAAACTCCCCTAGAGGGGAGAGAGTGCTGCTCCAGACCCCCGGGCAGTGAAGCGAGCACCAGGACTGCGTAAGTGCCCCGCCGAGGACTATTAGTGTCCAGAAACAGGCTTGTGAACTACCACTACTAGAGTTGAGCGACTTTTGTTTTTTTAGGGTCGCATTTCGTTTCGTGAAACCCGACTTTTCCAAAAGTCGGGTCGAGCAAGATCGTCCGATTATAGGGAAAAGTCAGGGTCGTCCCGAAACACGAAACCCAATGTAAGTCAATGGGGAATAAAAGTCGGCAGTGAGAGGAGGACAGGAAACACACCTACAGTGCCCATTTGAATGCCAAAAGCATCAATTCTTCTTACTTAAGCTTGTCAACCTTAATTAACTTCATAATACAAGTTACGCACTGAAAAATGGGGGTTATTTGGCTAAAGTTGTGGGGGGGTAGGGCTGGCTCCAGGTTTTCATGTGCCCTGGGCGAAAGAGCGCCCCTTTAACACATACCACAACTCATCATGCTCCGATACAGCAGAGAAATAGCGGTATAGTACAATGAAAAATACTTCACTTTTTACATCTCATGACGAGGCCCATCTATTTCTCCATACAGAATCATTGGTCCCATATAATGTTTGAAACAGTATATGATGAGCTCCACATAATGCTACAGTACATGTTGGTCCCCATGGATGAAGCTCCACTGTCTTATGGGCCCAAATAATGCTCCAAACATAATGGGCCCCATTTCTACTGCTCTAGTGTATAATGGGCCCAGTAAATGCTGCTCCAGTGTCTGATGTCCACCTTTGGAATGTTCCAGTGTATGGTGGGCACCATCTATCATTCTCCAGAGTATAGTGCTCCCCAAAAATTGCTGTCCCAACATTGAAAACAATCAAATAAGTCTCCTCGCTAGGGAATCCCTGTACTTGTCTGGACTCCTCGTCGTCCCCATCTTCCATCTCACTGCACAGTATTTCAACTTTGCAAGTGCTGTGATCCTGAGCAAGCAGGGGGGGGCCCACTCGTTGGCGACGGCACTGGCACAGGGCCCCTGATAGTACGGTGGTGTGTCTGATGGCGGGTGGGCCGAACCTGCACTTTCATCTGCAGCTTCCTCTTTGTCACCGTGTAAGATGGAACTGTATATGGGAAGGGTAACCTGAGTTTCATCAGGGTCAGATTCAGGCCGAGTAGCGTGCGAGGGGAATGTAGTGGTCTGGGTCAATGTACCAGCAGATTCATCGAGCAGTGGCTGGGCATCAGTGCACTTGTGTCGCCCCCAGGAGTACGGTCGCCACAGTGGCATTACCTTCTTCCTAGGGAGTGTGATGTCATGCTTGGGAGCAACGAACGATCTCTCTAGCAGGTTAACTGATTGGGTGGCGTTATTCCCACGAGTCATGACCCTCCAAACAGCGTTCATGAAGGCAAAGTGTTTGTTTTACGTGGGCAGTATGGTTGCAAAGCTGAACCTTAAAGGAATGTCCAGAAGGGCACCACCAGGAGTGGAGCCTACGGTTAAATTCGACTCCACCTGGGAAACCTCAACCATGCCAGCTACAGAACAGATGCACACATTGCAAGCTTAATTCCGTTAACGAACGAGACTCCGTCATGCCCCGCGGTCCGAGTCCGGCTTACTAGAGGGACACGTGAGGCTCTGGCACATGAGATTGGCCAATAACTGGTGTGTCATGCCATTACATGTCCGTGGCTGCATGTGCGCTACACTGAAAAGGCCAGCGTTTGTCGCTTACAGGTGCAGATAACCCGCTGAACAACGTTAGTGATGGGGATCACTGATGACAATTATTACCCGCGAACAATGATTTCCCAGTAAGTGCAGGTCAACCGCAGTTCCAGAATTAGGCCTAACTGTCATTCCTGAAAAAATGAAAAACTTACGTGTGCAAACCACAGGTGCTGTAGCTTGCTTAACAGCTCGCCAGCCGTTCTCACGCCCAGTATGGATTGCACGTGATTGCACAAAGGTTAGAAAGGGTACCGTATCCCCGGATAACATGTATGGATAGCGTACACATTCAAAATATATGTCTAAACATCAGGAGGCAGGCTCAGACGGTGTTAGGCCCAGTATGGATTGCACGTGATTGCACAAAGGTTAGAAAGGGTACCGTATCCCCGGATAACATGTATGGATAGCGTACACATTCAAAATATATGTCTATACATCAGGAGGCAGGCTCAGACGGTGTTAGGCCCAGTATGGATTGCCCAAAGGTTAGAAAGGGTACCGTATCCCCGGATAACATGTATGGATAGCGTACACATTCAAAATATATGTCTATACATCAGGAGGCAGGCTCAGACGGTGTTAGGCCCAGTATGGATTGCACGTGATTGCACAAAGGTTAGAAAGGGTACCGTATCCGTGGATAACATGTATGGATAGAGTACACATTCAAAATATATGTCTGTACATCAGGAGGCAGGCTCAGACGGTGTTAGGCCCAGTATGGATTGCATGTGATTGCACAAAGGTTAGAAAGGGTACCGTATCCCTGGATAACATGTATGGATAGCGTACACATTCAAAATATATGTCTATACATCAGGAGGCAGGCTCAGACGGTGTTAGGCCCAGTATGGATTGCACGTGATTGCACAAAGGTTAGAAAGGGTACCATATCCCCGGATAACATGTATGGATAGCGTACACATTCAAAATATATGTATATACATCAGGAGGCAGGCTCAGACGGTGTTAGGCCCAGTATGGATTGCACGTGATTGCACAGAGGTTAGAAAGGGTACCGTATCCCTGGATAACATGTATGGATAGCGTACACATTCAAAATATATGTCTTTACATCAGGAGGCAGGCTCAGATGGTGTTAGGCCCAGTATGGATTGCACGTGATTGCACAAAGGTTAGAAAGGGTACCGTATCCCCGGATAACATGTATGGATAGCGTACACATTCAAAATATATGTCTATACATCAGGAGGCAGGCTCAGACGGTGTTAGGACCAGTATGGATTGCACGTGATTGCACAAAGGTTAGAAAGGGTATCGTATCCCTGGATAACATGTATGGATAGCGTACACATTCAAAATATATGTCTATACATCAGGAGGCAGGCTCAGACGGTGTTAGGCCCAGTATGGATTGCACGTGATTGCACAAAGGTTAGAAAGGGTACCGTATCCCCGGATAACATGTATGGATAGCGTACACATTCAAAATATATGTCTATACATCAGGAGGCAGGCTCAGACGGTGTTAGGCCCAGTATGGATTGCACGTGATTGCACAAAGGTTAGAAAGGGTACCGTATCCCTGGATAACATGTATGGATAGCGTACACATTAAAAATATATGTCTGTACATCAGGAGGCAGGCTCAGATGGTGTTAGGCCCAGTATGGATTGCACGTGATTGCACAAAGGTTAGAAAGGGTACCGTATCCCCGGATAACATGTATGGATAGCGTACACATTCAAAATATATGTCTATACATCAGGAGGCAGGCTCAGACGGTGTTAGGCCCAGTATGGATTGCACGTGATTGCACAAAGGTTAGAAAGGGTACCGTATCCCTGGATAACATGTATGGATAGCGTACACATTCAAAATATATGTCTATACATCAGGAGGCAGGCTCAGACGGTGTTAGGCCCAGTATGGATTGCACGTGATTGCACAAAGCTTAGAAAGGGTACCGTATCCCTGGATAACATGTATGGATAGCGTACACATTCAAAATATATGTCTATACATCAGGAGGCAGGCTCAGACGGTGTTAGGCCCAGTATGGATTGCACGTGATTGCACAAAGGTTAGAAAGGGTACCGTATCCCCGGATAACATGTATGGATAGCGTACACATTCAAAATATATGTCTATACATCAGGAGGCAGGCTCAGACGGTGTTAGGCCCAGTATGGATTGCACGTGATTGCACAAAGGTTAGAAAGGGTACCGTATCCCTGGATAACATGTATGGATAGCGTACACATTCAAAATATATGTCTATACATCAGGAGGCAGGCTCAGACGGTGTTAGGCCCAGTATGGATTGCACGTGATTGCACAAAGGTTAGAAAGGGTACCGTATCCCTGGATAACATGTATGGATAGCGTACACATTCAAAATATATGTCTGTACATCAGGAGGCAGGCTCAGACGGTGTTAGGCCCAGTATGGATTGCACGTGATTGCACAAAGGTTAGAAAGGGTACCGTATCCCCGGATAACATGTATGGATAGCGTACACATTCAAAATATATGTCTATACATCAGGAGGCAGGCTCAGACGGTGTTAGGCCCAGTATGGATTGCACGTGATTGCACAAAGGTTAGAAAGGGTACCGTATCCCTGGATAACATGTATGGATAGCGTACACATTCAAAATATATGTCTATACATCAGGAGGCAGGCTCAGACAGTGTTAGGCCCAGTATGGATTGCACGTGATTGCACAAAGCTTAGAAAGGGTACCGTATCCCCGGATAACATGTATGGATAGCGTACACATTGAAAATATATGTCTATACATCAGGAAGCAGGCTCAGACGGTGTTAGGCCCAGTATGGATTGCACGTGATTGCACAAAGGTTAGAAAGGGTACAGTATCCCCGGATAACATGTATGGATAGCGTACACATTCAAAATATATGTCTGTACATCAGGAGGCAGGCTCAGACGGTGTCAGGCACAGTATGGATTTGACGGCCCAGATTACACAGCGGAGGAGCAGGGAGAGGTAAAGATTGCAAATGCTGGGGCCCTGCCCAAGCAAGGGGGGCCCACTCGTGGGCGTCGGTACTGGCACTGGGCCCCTCATAGTTCGGCGGTGTGTCTGACGGCGGGTGTGCACCACCACCGTCAGAGACACTTGATTGCACTATGAGGGACCCTGTGCCAGTGCCCGCACCCAAGATTCGGCCTACCCACCTGTCCAGGGCAACGGCACTCGCACGGTGTCGTGCGCTAGGTGGTGACCCCGGCCATGGGGGGGGGAGGCAGCACAGTTAGGGAGTTTTAGAAAGTGGCATATGTTGATGTTGGACATTCAGCTGATGCAAAAGGCGAAATAGGTGAAGTCCCAGGAAGAGGTGGACCAAAGCAAGCCATTTTTCTGTCACCCTATGTGTCATCAGGGGAAGGTGGGACAAAATCCTTGGAAACCCATGCATGGTTCATTTTAATGAAGGTTAGATCATCCACATTTTGGGTTGACAGACGGGTCCTTTTTTCTGTCAGGATTGATCCAGCTGCACTGAAGACTCTTTCCGATAGCACACTTGCAGCTGGGCAAGCGAGCTCCTGTAAGGCATATTGGGCCAATTCAGGCCAGGTGTCCAGTTTAGCGGCCCAATAGTCAAAGGGGAATGACCTATGTGGGAGAACATCGATATGGGAGGAAAAGTAGTTTGTAACCATAGTTGACAACTGCTGTCTCCTGTCACTTTCCATCAATGCAGTATTACCAGTTGTGTGAGCGGTATTTGAAAAATCAGTCCACAACATTGTCATGAAACCCCTGTCTCCAACGCCACTTCTGCTGTGTGCACCACGAACACCTCTGCCAAGCTGCCCCTGGCCCGTACGGCTCGTGTGAGAACCATCAACGCTGCTGTGTGCTGGGAATGCCTCAAGCAACCGATTAACCAGAGTTGCTTGTTTATTAGCCAATATTAGGTCAAGGTTCTCCTGTGGCATGATGTTTTGTAATTTGCCTTTATAGCGTGGATCCAGGATGCTGGCCAACCAGTAGTCATCATCGTTCATCATTTTGGCAATGCGTGGGTCCCTTTTTAGGATCTGCAAGGCATAATCTGACATGTGGGCCAATGTTCCCGGTGTCAATGATGCACTGCTAGTGCTGGGTGGAGGAGCACTTTCTGGCAAATCCACATCCCTCCAGTCACACACAAACCCTGTACCAGACCTTGCCACGCCAACATTTTCACTTGCCCCACGAGATGCATCCTCCTCCCCTAAGTAATCATCCCCATCATCCTCCTCCTCCTCCTCTTCTTCCTCCACCTCGTCCAGGAGAGGTCCCTGAGCAGACAATGGCTGAATGTCATCAAGGATTCCCTCCTCCTCTTCCTCCTCATCAACATTGGCTGCAGACGCCTGCTCCTTAAGGTGCGTCAAAGTTTGCATGAGCAGACGCATAAGTGGGATGCTCATGCTTAGGATGGCGTCGTCTGCGCTTACCAGCCGTGTGCATTCCTCCAAACACTGAAGGACTTTACAGAGGTCTTTCAGCTTCGACCACTGCACACCTGTCAACTCCATGTCTGCTCTCAAAGTGCCTGGCCGTGTATCCTCCCACAAATGCATTATGGCCTGCCTCTGCTCGCACAGCCGCTCCACCATGTGCAGGGTGGAGTTCCACCTTGTTGCAATGTCGATAATGAGGCGGTGGTTGGGAAGGTGGAGCAATCGCTGCAGCTTCTGCATACGAACGGAGTGTACAGGCGACCGGCGGATGTGCGCGCACAGTCTTCGCACCTTCTGGAGCAGGGCTGTTAACTCCGGATACTTTTTGAGGAAGCACTGCACCACCAGGTTCAAGGTGTGAGCCAAGCAAGGTATATGGCTGAGTTTTGAAAGGGCTATGGCTGCCACAAAATTACGGCCGTTATCACTAACTACCTTGCCTGCCTCAAGATGTACACTGCCCAGCCATGACTCAGTTTGTCGCTTCAAGTACTTGGCCAGCACCTCGGCGGTGTGTCTGTTGCCCAAACACATCATCTGCAACACAGCCTGCTGACGCTTTCCACTAGCTGCTCGATAGGGGGACACATCGTGTGCAACAGTGGCAGCTGCAGATGGAGTGCTCGTACGACTGCGCTCTGTGGACGAGCTTTCGCTTCTGGAGGAGGAGGAGGAGGAGGGTCGAACGCCTACAGCCAACTGTTTCCTATACCGTGGGCTAGGCAGCACTGACCCACCACCGCTGTCCCCTGTGGACCCTGCATCCACCACATTAACCCAGTGCGCAGTGATGGACACGTAACGGCCCTGGCCATGCCGACTGGACCATGCATCAGTTGTGAGGTGCACCTTTCCGCTCACTGACTGCTTGAGTGCATGGACAATGCGGTCTTTCACATGATGGTGGAGGGCTGGGATGGCTTTGCGAGAGAAGAAGTGGCGACTGGGTAGGTCATAGCGTGGTACTGCACAGGCCATGAGTTCGCGGAAAGCTGTGCTTTCCACCAACCGAAAGGGCATCATCTCAAACGAGATTAGTTTGGCAATGTGGGCGTTCAAACCCAGTGTACGCGGATGAGAGACTGAGTACTTTCTTGACCTACTCATAGTGTCTGGGAGGGTGAGCTGGACTTGAGAGCTGCATATGGTGGAAGTAGCGGTGGACAGGGCGGACTGAGAGAGGGTTGATGATGGTGATGGAGTTGGTGTTCTTTCTGATGGCCTAGAATCAGTCTTTTGTTGATATAACAGTGGGATTCCCTGACTGCTGTGGCCTTGCAACGACACCTCAACATTTGCTGCTGTGCTAACCGGTGGGCTTACAGTGAGGGAAACAATGTAGCGTTGCTGACTACCTTCGTTGTGATCAGTTGCACATGTGGCACTTGAGGTTTGGTGTTGTGTCCACGCTTGCAAGTGCATGCTGGTTAAATGTCTAAGCATGCAACTGGTATTCAAATTTTTCAGATTTTTCCCTCGGCTAAAGGTCTTTGCGCACTTCTTACAGATAACCTTGGCCTGATCATGAGGATTTTGGTCAAAAAAGTGCCACACTGCACTCTTCCTACTTTGGTAGACATTTTGCGGCCTAGCACGCTGTGATCTTTTGACCCTCTGGACAAGCTGTCCAGCAACTCTCTTGATGTTTGGAACCTGTCTTTGGAGTGCTCCGGGCCTGCCAGATAACAGCTGTTGCGATGTCGATGTCTGCTGTGGATTCTCCTCATCTGAGCTATTGGAAGCAGCACCCTCTTCCCCCAATGGATGCCAATCTGGGTCAACAACTGGGTCATCCATCACCTCCTCTTCTTTGTCATGTGCACCTTCCTCTGTGTCACCGTGTATGGTGGTATAGTGTGCGGGAAGGGGCACCTGAGTCTCATCAGGGTCAGAATCTGGCTCTGTACACTGCGAGGACAATGTAGTGCTCTGAGTGAATGTACCAGCAGAATCATCCATCAGCGGCTGTGCATCAGTGCACTCCATGTCAGATTCATCTTGGCCTGGGTAATTCACCATTTGACTTGATAATCCAGGCATGGTATGTGAAAACAGCTCCATGGAGTAATCAGTAGTATGGCCTGCGTCATCCTTCAATCTTAGTTGGGGTGAAGGACACAAGGAAAGGTGTGGTTCATGAACATGAGCCTCCAATGATGACTCAGTGCTTTTACTTTTTACAACTGAAGAAGAGGAGGCGATAGAGCTGGAGGCTGAGTCAGCAATGTAAGACAAAACTTTTTCCTGATGCTCTGGCTTTAAAAGCGGTTTGCCAACTCCTAGAAAACTAAGCGTTCGAGGCCTTATGTAGCCAGACGATGACGCAGGCTCAACACCTCCTGCATTCGGTCCTATTTTGCTCTTGCCACTACCATCAGATCCACCACCAACACCATCATTACCAGCTGCCTACCCCCCGCCCAATTCCACGGCCTCTTCCACCAGCTTTCCTCATTTTTGGTAGAAATGTAGACAAAATCCAACAAACTATATAGTAATGTAAAACAAGGTACAAGGTGTCTATAGGACAGGGGAGATTTTGAATTTTTGCAGACACTTGTGGACACTGGACACTTTTGGATTGTGTGAGGCCCACTGATATCTGAGCGCTATGTCACAGGCTCGATGGCACAGCTGTGACAAAAGTGACTAGAGGATAAGGGAGATTTTGAATTTCTGCACACACTTGTGGACACTGGACACTTTTGGATTGTGTGAGGCCCACTGATATCTGAGCGCTATGTGACAGGCTCGATGGCACAGCTGTGACCAAAGTGACTAGAGGATAAAGGAGATTTTGAATTTCTGCACACACTTGTGGACACTGGACACTTTTGGATTGTGTGAGGCCCAATGAATATCTGAGCGCTATGTGACAGGCTCGATGGCACAGCTGTGACCAAAGTGACTAGAGGATAAAGGAGATTTTGAATTTCTGCACACACTTGTGGACACTGGACACTTTTGGATTGTGTGAGGCCCAATGAATATCTGAGCGCTATGTGACAGACTCGATGGCACAGCTGTGACAAAAGTGACGAGAGGATAAGGGAGATTTTGAATTTCTGCAGACACTTGTGGACACTGGACACTTTTGGATTGTGTGAGGCCCACTGATATCTGAGCGCTATGTGACAGGCTCGATGGCACCGCTGTGACCAAAGTGACTAGAGGATAAAGGAGATTTTGAATTTCTGCACACACTTGTGGACACTGGACACTTTTGGATTGTGTGAGGCCCAATGAATATCTGAGCGCTATGTGACAGGCTCGATGGCACCGCTGTGACCAAAGTGACTAGAGGATAAAGGAGATTTTGAATTTCTGCACACACTTGTGGACACTGGACACTTTTGGATTGTGTGAGGCCCAATGAATATCTGAGCGCTATGTGACAGGCTCGATGGCACAGCTGTGACCAAAGTGACTAGAGGATAAGGGAAATTTTGAATTTCTGCACACACTTGTGGACACTGGACACTTTTGGATTGTGTGAGGCCCACTGATATCTGAGCGCTATGTCACAGGCTCGATGGCACAGCTGTGACAAAAGTGACTAGAGGATAAGGGAGATTGGATTGCTTTTAAAAAAGCAGTTTGCGGAGCAGTGGGTAAACAGCAATGCAGGAATGTCAGGAAGCCTTAGGAGGCAGCCCAACAACCAACACCACTGATACACCACTATATAGCCTCCCCTTGCACTGCACACACAGTGACTGGTGTGTTGTACAGGCCAAATCGCTAGCAGCAGAAGCAGTTTTTTTTTTCTTCTCAGCAGGACAAAAAAAAAAATTGGGATTGCTTTTAAAAAAGCAGTTTGCGGAGCAGTGGGTAAACAGCAATGCAGGAATGTCAGGAAGCCTTAGAAGGCAGCCCAACAACCAACACCACTGATACACCACTATATAGCCTCCCCTTGCACTGCACACACAGTGACTGGTGTGTTGTACAGGCCAAATCGCTAGCAGCAGAAGCAGTTTTTTTCTCTTCTCAGCAGGACAAAAAAAAAAAATTGGGATTGCTTTTAAAAAAGCAATTTGCGGAGCAGTGGGTAAACAGCAATGCAGGAATGTCAGGAAGCCTTAGAAGGCAGCCCAACAACCAACACCACTGATACACCACTATATAGCCTCCCCTTGCACTGCACACACAGTGACTGGTGTGTTGTGCAGGCCAAATCGCTAGCAGCAGAAGCAGTTTTTTTGTCTTCTTCCCTGCCTAACGCTCTCCCTACAGAATCAGCAGCAACCTCTCCCTATACTGATATCGGCAGAAGTAAAATGGCGGTCGGCGTGCACGCCCTTTTATACCCCCTGTGATGCCCACCAAAGCAAGCCAATCACTTGCATGCCCTTCTGAAAGATGGTGGTGACCCCTGCCTATGTCATCACGTTGCCCACAGTGTCCGTGGATCCTGATTGGCTGAAAAAGAGCGCAAAACAAACTTTTGAAACGCGACTTTGGCGCGTAAGTCGCCGACCTCGTGGCCGACCTCATCCTAGGGTCGGGTTTCGTTTCATGAAACCCGACTTTGCCAAAAGTCGGAGACTTTTGAAATTTTTCGACCCGTTTCGCTCAACTCTAACCACTACTAATGCTGCTGCCGAAGGTGAATGTTGCAAGGAAAAGTGCAGGAAGTTATATCCAGTTTATTGCATCTTCCTTTTCTACATTAAATTGTTTTCCCTGTTGGATTACAACTGTGCTTCGGTTGTGTTCCTGGACCCTTATTGCCCATGCTGCAGTGACTGTGGAGAAAAAGTAATTGCCTTGGATTTCATCTGTCCGCTGTATGTGCAAGGAGTCAGGGTGTTGCTTTAAATAGACTCTGTCATGGCTACCACTCCGTGCCACCTTGTTACATGGTTACACATGGTATGCAGTTGTGAGACCGGTTGTATGTATTGCCAAATTCTCGTAAACACTTTTTGAGAATGGCTTGTGGTAGAGCAATGAACATTCAATTTACGGGCAACAGTTTTGATGGACATTTCTCCCTCAAAACTTGCACCTTGCATCTGTTGTATTGTGCTGTGTGATAAAACTGCACATTCTAGAGTGGCCTTTTATTGTTGCCAGCCTAAAGCACACCCTTGCCATAATCATGCTGTTTAATCAACATCTTGATATGTGTTGGATGGATTATCACAGCAAAGGAGAAGAGCTCACTAACATAAATTTACAAAAATTTGTGAATATTTGAGAAAAAGGCCTTTTGTCTCCATAGAAAAACACTTAGATGTTTTAGTTCAGCTCATGAAAAATGGGAGCATAAACAATAGTGTCATGTTTATATTTTTGTTCAGTGTATATTAACCCCTTCCGAACATGCGCTGTAGATATAAGGCGCTGCAGTAGCCGCATTCCTGCAAACCAAAGTATACAGCTCTGGCAAAAATTAAGAGACCACCACATCAAAACCCTGTCATGGGCAGCCCATTCTCCAGATGTGAACCCCATTATAACCTCTGGAATGTAATCAAGAAGACGATGGATAGTCACAAGCCATCAAACAAAGAAGAACTACTTACATTTTTGCGCCAGAAGCAGTGTGAAAGACTGATAGCAAGCATGCCAAGACGCATGGAAGCTGTTTTAAAAATCATTCTTATTCCACAAAATATGGATTTCTGAACTCTTCCTGAGTTAAAGCATTAGTATTGTTGTTTCTAAATGATTATGAACTTGTTTTCTTTGCATTATTTGAGGTCTGAACGCACTGTTTTTTTTAAAATTTTGAACATTCCTCCTTTTCAGATAAAAAAAAACAAAATTTATTGCTTGGAAATTCGGATACATGTTGTCAGAAGTTTGTAGCCTAAAAGAACAATTTACATTTTACTCAAAATTATACCTATAAAGAGAAAAATCAGACAAACTGAACATTTGGAAGTAGTGTCTTAATTTTTGCCAGAGCTGTATGTACGGTGCTGCGATCGCGGGGGTGCACGCTGAGCACCGCTGTGATTTGGTGCGGGTGTCAGCTCTATGTGAGAGCTGACACTCTACGGCAACACCCACAATCGGTGGTAGCATTGATCGTGGGTGTTCAGGGGCTGGCTGGCACTTTTCAGCCTGGGGGGCAATCACAAGGCAGTGGCCCTCGAGTTGCGATGGCCCTCCCTTTACCTGCTTATCTCTGGCCATTGCATTAAAGCAACAGAGATAACAGGTTTTACAAATAGGCTGGTACGTAGATATGGGAACAGTAAGGAGCTTGCTGCATAGATATGGGAGCAGAACTGAGCTTACTCCAGAGATATGGGAGCAGAAACGAGCTTACTACAGAGATATGGGATCAGAAACGAGCTTACTACAGAGATATGGGAACAGAAACAAGCTTACTACAGAGATATGGGAGCAGAAACAAGCTTACTACAGAGATATGAGAGCAGAAACGAGCTTACTCCAGAGAAATGGGAGCAGAACTGAGCTTACTATAGAGCTATGGGAGCAGACCAGAGCTTACTACAGAGATATGGGAGCAGAAACGAGCTTACTACAGAGAAATGGGATCAGAACAGAGCTTACTACAGAGATATGGGATCAGAAACGAGCTTACTACAGAGATATGGGAGCAGAATCAAGCTTACTACAGAGATATGAGAGCAGAAACGAGCTTACTCCAGAGAAATGGGAACAGAACTGAGCTTACTATAGAGCTATGGGAGCAGACCAGAGCTTACTACAGAGATATGAGAGCAGAAACGAGCTTACTACAGAGAAATGGGATCAGAACAGAGCTTACTGCAGAGATATGGGAGCTGCACAGAGCTTACTGCAGAAAAATGGGAGCAGAACAGAGCTTACTGAAGAGCTATGGGATCAGAACAGAGCTTACTGCAGAGATATGCGAGCAGACCAGAGCTTACTAAAGAAATATGGGAGCAGAACAGAGCTTACTACAGAGAAATGGGAGCAGAACCGAGCTTACTGAAGAGCTATGGGATCAGAACAGAGCTTACTACAGAGATATGGGAGCAGAACAGAGCTTACTAAAGAAATATGGGAGCAGAACAGAGCTTACTACAGAGAAATGGGAGCAGAAACGAGCTTACTACAGAGAAATGGGAGCAGAACCAAGCTTACTGAAGAGCTATGGGAGCTGAACAGAGCTTACTGCAGAGATATGGGAGCAGAAACGAGCTTACTACAGAGAAATGGGAGCAGAACCGAGCTTACTGAAGAGCTATGGGATCAGAACAGAGCTTACTGCAGAGATATGTGAGCAGACCAGAGCTTACTAAAGAAATATGGGAGCAGAACAGAGCTTAGTACAGAGAAATTGGAGCAGAACCGAGCTTACTGAAGAGCTATGGGATCAGAATAGAGCTTACTGCATAGAAATGGGAGCAAACCAGAGCTTACTAAAGAAATATTGGAGCAGAACAGAGCTTACTCCAGAGATATTGGAGCAGAACCGAGCTTGCTTCAGAGATACGGGAGCAGAACCGAGCTTACTACAGAGATATGGGAGCAGAAACGAGCTTACTACAGAGAAATGGGAGCAGAACCAAGCTTACTGCAGAGCTATGGGATCAGAACAGAGCTTACTGCAGAGATATGGTGAGCAGCACACAGCTTACTAAAGAAATATGGGAGCAGAACAGAGCTTACTCCAAAGATATGGGAGCAGAACAGAGCTTACTAAAGAAATATGGAAGCAGAACAGAGCTTACTCTAGAGATATGGGAGCAGAACAGAGCTTACTCCAGAGATATGGGAACAGAACAGAGCTTACTCCAGAGATATGGGAGCAGAACAGAGCTTACTCCAGAGATATGGGAGCAGAACAGAGCTTACTCCAGAGATATGTGAGCAGAACCGAGCTTACTACAAACATATGGGAGC
Organism: Dendrobates tinctorius; assembly: GCF_039654945.1. Classification (NCBI taxonomy): domain Eukaryota; kingdom Metazoa; phylum Chordata; class Amphibia; order Anura; family Dendrobatidae; genus Dendrobates; species Dendrobates tinctorius. Next base: position 47,584,707 of record NW_027361671.1, on the reverse strand, counting down.
AGAACTCAGCTTAATCCAGAGATATGGATCAGAACGGAGAATATTCCAGCGATACGGGAGCAGAACAGAGCCTACTACAGAGATATGGGCGCAAAATCGAGCTTACTAGAGAGATATGAGAGCACAACCGAGTTTACTACAGCGGTATGGGAGCAGAACCGAGCTTACTACAAAGATTTGGAGCAGAATTGAGCTTAATCCAGAGATATGGGAGCAGAACAGAGCTTACCACAGAGATACAGTCATATGTAAAAGTTTGGGCACCCCTATTAATGTTAACCTTTTTTCTTTATAACAATTTTGTTTTTTGCAACAGCTATTTCAGTTTCATATATCTAATAACTGATGGACTCATTTATATTTCTGGATTCAAATGAGGTTTATTGTACTAACAGAAAATGTGCAATCTGCATTTAAACAAAATTTGACCGGTGCAAAAGTATGGGCACCCTTATCATTTTCTTGATTTGAACACTCCTAACTACTTTTTACTGACTTCCTGAAGCACTAAATTGGTTTTGTAACCTCATTGAGCTTTGAACTTCATAGCAAGGTGTATCAAATCATGAGAAAAGGTATTTAAAGTGGCCACTTGCAAGTAGTTCTCCTATTTGATTCTCCTATGAAGAGTGGCATCATGGGCTCCTCAAAACAACTCTCAAATGATCTGAAAACAAAGATTATTCAACATAGCTTTTCAGGGGAAGGATACAAAAAGTTGTCTCAGAGATTTAACCTGTCAGTTTCCACTGTGAGGAACATAGTAAGGAAATGGAAGAACACAGGTACAGTTCTTGTTAAGCCCAGAAGTGGCAGGCCAAGAAAAATATCAGAAAGGCAGAGAAGAAGAATGGTGAGAACAGTCAAGGACAATCCACAGACCACCTCCAAAGACCTGCAGCATCATCTTGCTGCAGATGGTGTCATTGTGCATCGGTCAACAATACAGCGCATGCATAACGCCTTTTTGTATGACCAAACAACTCAATCTTTGTTTCATCAGTCCACAGGACCTTCTTCCAAAATGTAACTGGCTTGTCCAAATGGGCTTTTGCATACCTCAGGTGACTCTGTTTGTGGCGTGCTTGCAGAAACGGCTTCTTTCGCATCACTCTCCCATACAGCTTCTCCTTGTGCAAAGTGCGCTGTATTGTTGACCGATGCACAGTGACACCATCTGCAGCAAGATGATGCTGCAGGTCTTTGGAGGTGGTCTGTGGATTGTCCTTGACTGTTCTCACCATTCTTCTTCTCTGCCTTTCTGATATTTTTCTTGGCCTGCCACTTCTGGGCTTAACAAGAACTGTACCTGTGTTCTTCCATTTCCTTACTATGTTCCTCACAGTGGAAACTGACAGGTTAAATCTCTGAGACAACTTTTTGTATCCTTCCCCTGAAAAGCTATGTTGAATAATCTTTGTTTTCAGATCATTTGAGAGTTGTTTTGAGGAGCCCATGATGCCACTCTTCATAGGAGAATCAAATAGAAGAACTACTTGCAAGTGGCCACTTTAAATACCTTTTCTCATGATTTGATACACCTGGCTATGAAGTTCAAAGCTCAATGAGGTTACAAAACCAATTTATTGCTTCAGGAAGTCAGTAAAAAGTAGTTAGGAGTGTTCAAATCAAGAAAATGATAAGGGTGCCCATACTTTTGCACCGGTCAAATTTTGTTTAAATGCAGATTGCACATTTTCTGTTAGTACAATAAAACTCATTTGAATCCAGAAATATAACTGAGTCCATCAGTTATTAGATATATGAAACTGAAATAGCTGTTGCAAAAAACAAAATTGTTATAAAGAGAAAAGGTTAACATTAATAGGGGTGCCAAAATTTTTACATATAACTGTATGGGAGCAGAACCGAGCTTACTATAGAGATATGGAATATAGTGCGATGGCCCCAGTTCCCACCATAAATATAGTGCGATGGCCCCAGTTGCATATATATATATATATATATATATATATATGTAAAAAAAATAGGCAGCACTCAAATTAAATGTGAAAAAAGTGGATACTTTACTGATCCTCAGATGGCAACGTTTCAACGGTGACCCGTCTTTGTCAAGCTTGACAAAGACGGGTCACCGTTGAAACGTTGCCATCTGAGGATCAGTAAAGTATCCACTTTTTTCACATTTAATTTGAGTGCTGCCTATTTTTTTTCCATTTGTCATTTTGGCTGTTTGGACACTGCTGAACAGGTTTTGCATCTGCTGTATTATTTTGGTAGCGCTGCCCTTTTTTCTTGATATATATATATATATATATATATATATATATAAATATTAGTATGGCCCCAGTTCTCCCCACATATCTATTATGATGGCCCCAGTTCTTCTCACATATATATAGTATGATGGCCCCAGTTCTCCTCACATACATAGTATGATGGGCCTGTTCTCCCCATATATACAGTATAGTATGACAACCCCAGTTATCTCCATATATATATAGTATAAGGGTATGGCACATGCTGCAGATTCTGCTGCGGATCCGCAGCGGTTTTAGCTCTGCGGATCCGCAGCAGATTCTGCTTTGTTGTACAGTACCTTTATTTCCTATGGAAATAAAAAAACGCTGTGCACATGCTGCAGATTTTTCCGCGCGGTTTTGCTGCGGTTTACAATCCGCAGCATGTCAATTCTTTTGTGCAGAAACGCTGCGGTTTCACACCTCATCCATTATGAGGTGTGAAACCGCAGGGCAAAACCGCCGACTTTAGTCCTGCGGATTTATCTGCGGATTTTGCTACAAAATCCGCACCACCAAAAAACTCTGTGTGCACTTACCCTAATAGCCCCAGTTCTCCCATATATATATAGTAGGATGGCCCCAGTTCTCAATATTAAAAATAATTAAGTTTATACTCACCTCATCCTGATTCCCGGCACTGCAGCCTCCATTTTTTCTCTTCCGGTTCGCAGAGCGACATGAGACAATAATGTCATCACGCAGCCTGCATGAGCACACTGAAGTCTCAGGAAGCTGCGGACTGCCGCTTATGAGAGAGACCAGGGCTTCCACTAGGAATTTCGGGGCCCCATACTGGCAAAATTTTGGGGTTCTCTTGAGACTGAGCCTAGGTTCCACACCAGCTCTGCCTCCACCGTCCCACCACCCACTCTTGGAAAAACTCAACTTCACCACCACATCCTCACCGATCAGATATTAACAGTTCCCATCAAACACCAGATCACATTCAGAACCAGCAGCTTTTGTTTTGGCCAAAATAATTTTTAAGCTGATACCATGATACGGTAGACTCTTTCGGCCAGGCCCTACTCTACTCTAAACTATTAAAAATAAATATGTATTTATGTATTTTTCTTTAAGGGAATGAGTCACATACATTTACTTTTTTTTTTTTTTAATCAACCATTAATATCACATACAAGGGACAAATATCGTCACGCCATGACCAGACCACATATTACTACCACATAGTGACTGAATAATACCACATACAAGGAACAAATACCGCCACACCTTGGCCAGACCACATATTACCACCACATAGTGACCGAATAATACCACATACAAGGAGCAAATGCCGCCGCACCATGGCACCATGGCCACACCACATAGGGACCGAATAATACCACATACAAGGAACAAATAGCACCACACCATGACCAGACCACATATTACTATCACTGGTGACATTATACACAGGAGCTCTGTATATAGGGTCAGTGTACAGGTAATACAGTGATCACCAGTGACATTATACACAGGAGCTCTGTATATAGTGTCAGTGGACAGGTAATACAGGAATCACCAGAGACATTATACACAGGAGATCTGTATACAGTGTCAGTGTATAGGTAATACAGGGATCACCAGTCACATTATACACAGGAGCTCTGTATTTAGTGTCAGTGTACAGGTAATACAGTGATCACCAGTGACATTATACACAGGAGCTCTGTATATAGTGTCAGTGTACAGGTAATACAGTGATCACCGGTGACATTATACACAAGAGCTCTGTATTTAGTGTCAGTGTACAGGTAATACAGAGATCACCAGTGACATTATACACAGGAGCTCTGTATATAGTGTCAGTGTACATGTAATACAGGAATCACCAGAGACATTATACACAGGAGATCTGTATACAGTGTCAGTGTACAGGTAATACAGGGATCACCAGTCACATTATACACAGGAGCTCTGTATTTAGTGTCAGTGTACAGGTAATACAGTGATCACCAGTGACATTATACACAGGAGCTCTGTATATAGTGTCAGTGTACAGGTAATACAGGGATCACCAGTGACATTATACACATGAGCTCTGTATATAGTATACAGTGTATAGTGTCAGTGCACAGGTAACACACTGACTCACCAGTGACGTCTCTAGCTGAAGTCCTTCATCTTTACTTTTCTTTTTCATCCCGTACAGAACGCCATCACTTTTTCCAACCAGGACTTGTCTCTGCATAAAATAACACAGTTACCTAGAGCACATCTTCCAGAGCAAATTCCCCACTTTTTCCCTTTCTACTATACTACACATCTGAATACAGAATATAATATTATAATAATATAAATTAATTAGCACCTATACTTTTTTCCCCAATTCATTACCAGGCACGTCATCCTCAACGGCCCCACTATGTACCTCCCGCTCTAACCCTAATCCCGATTCATTATATTTACATGCCCCTCCCGCCTCAATTCATTGTCATTTCTTTCTCTTCGACCCTCTATTCATTATCAGATGCTCTACCCCACATTCAATACATCATTTACTCCCCACTCTTAAAATTCATTATTTGTTCTCCCCATAGATCATTTGCTCTCCCCAGTCCCACCTTCAATTCATCATTTGCTCTCCTCAGCCCCTACCTTCAATTAAATTGCTGTGCCCCATCACTCACACTGAATTCATCATTTGCAGTCCCCGTCCTCTCCTCCACTTCATCATTTGCAGTCCCCTATCACCCCATCACTTCATCTGCAGTGCCCCTTCATCATTTGCAGCCCCTTATCCCCCCTTCCATTTCATCATGTGCAGCCCCACTCACCCATCATCATGTGCAGTTAATTTTACCCCATCATCATGTGCAGTCCCCCTTACCCCCACTTCATGTGCAGTCCCCCTTACCCACTAATTCATCATGTGCAGTCCCCCTTACCCCCAATTCATCATGTGCAGTCCCACTTACCCCTTAATTCATTATGTGCAGTCCCCCTTATCCCCCACATCATCATGTGCAGCCCCACTTATCCCCCACTTTATCATGTTCAGCCCCACTCACCCCCTTCATCATATACAGCCCCACTCACCCCCTTTGTCATGTGCAGCCCCACTCACCCCACCTCATCATGTGCAGCCCCACTCACCCCCCTTTCATCATGTGAAGCCCCCACTCATCCCCCCTTCATCCTGTACAGCGCCACTCACCCCCCTTCATCATGTGAAGCCCCACTCACCCCCCTTTATCCTGTACAGCCCCACTCACCCCCTTCATCATGTGAAGCCCCCACTCACCCCTTCATCCTGTACAACCCCACTCACCCCCCTTCATCATGTGTAGCCCCCACTCACCCCCTCCATCCTGTACAGCCCCACTCACCCACCTTCATCCTGTACAGCCCCGACTCACCCCACTTCATCATGTACAGCCCCCCACTCACCCCCCTTCATCATGTGTAGCCCCCACTCACCCCCCTTCATCATGTGTAGCCCCCACTCACCCCTTCATCATGTGTAGCCCCCACTCACCCCCACTCACCCCCTTCATCATGCTTAGCCTCTACTCACCCCCTTCATGTGTAGCCCCCAGTCACCCCCCTTCATCCTGTACAGCCCCCAGTCACCCCCCTTCATCACGTACAGCCCCCAGTCACCCCCATTCATTATGTACAGCCCCCACTCACCCCCATTCATTATGTACAGCCCCCAGTCACCCCCCCTCATCCTGTACAGCCCCCAGTCACCCACCATTCATTATGTACAGCCCCCAGTCACCCCCCATTCATTATGTACAGCCCCCAGTCACCCCCCCTTCATCATGTACAGCCCCCAGTCACCCCCCTTCATCATATAAGCCCCTAGTCACCCCCCCATCATCATCTACAGCCCCCACTCACACCCTTCATCCTGTACAGCCCCAGTCACCCCCTCCCCCATTGAATTCATTTTATAAATTAAAAAAAAAGTTCCCCATACTTACCTCACAGCCGGCTCGCTCCCCAGCAGCGCCTCTGCTTTCAGCATCGTCCGGGACATGTCGGCGCGTGCATGATGACGTCATCGCGCACGCCCGACACCTGACCCGGAAGTACAGCCTAAGAGAGCGGGAGCTGAGCAGCCGGCCATCGAGGTGACGGCCGTGCACCATGTGTGCACAGCTCCCGGCCCCGGCCTGATAGACTGTGACGCGGGCAGCTGTCTGCTGCCGGCGGCGTCACTCACAGCGTCACAGTACAGAGCAGAAGGCACAGCCGCCAACAATTTGCTGTGTGGCCGGCCCTGTACAGGTGCTGGGGGAGCGGCCCAGGGGGCATTTGCCTGTCTGCCACCCGGCCCAGCCCGCCCCTGTGGGTGTTTAACCCTTCTGATATTGCTGTCAATAGTGACAGCGACATCGAGGAGCATCGCACAGGGAGTGAACTCCCTCTCTTACCTACCATCAGCACAATGCGTTGCGATCACATTGAGCTGAATGTCTCCATGGTTACCTTTACAAAATGGCTGCAGGGCCCTTCATGGTCCTGCAGGGAAGGTTGCTTGTAAGCACTGCTAAGAGCAGGAGCTGACACGTCTCCTCTCCTGCCTGTCAGATGCTGCTCTGATGTCCTGCACTGCAGAAGCATGGCAGAGAATCTGATTAGTGATCTGTCAATGTAAAGATGATGCACTTCATGTTTATTTTAAATACTTGTAAAAAGACATGTTGGATACTATCTAGTCGAAATGCGTTGGTCTGGATTTTTATTGGTGTATCCAACATGTCTTTTTGCAAGTATTTAAAATAAATGTGAAGTTTTATTATCCTTTCTGTGCTGTAGAAATTTTCCTTTGCATTTCTGTCTCAAGGAACCAGGGAGGCTCTGTGCGTGAACTCTCCCGAAGTGCATGGAAAACCGTGAGCTGACTACTCATTCCCATTTTTTATCAATGTCAAGATGTTGGGACAATGTAAAAAAGTTAAAAAAGTTATTAAAAAAAGTGAAAAAAATATATAACATCACACACAGTACAGTCCACACAGGTGGCACCCCAATGAGACTTGCTTCCCCCCGCGTTACAACTCTCCAACTGCCCAGTTGACTGCAGGGGACCACACATGGGTGAGCCTGCAGAGCTGTTCACACATTCTATGCCATGGGCATCAGAAGTGTACTCCAAAGATTCACAGAGTCAAGAGGAGGAAATCATCTGCACCGATGACCTTTTTTTTTTTTAACTTTAATCCGGGGCAGAGGAACCAAGCATCAGTATTACCCAGCCACCAACACAGCATGGGCTTAGATCTCATGGAAGTGCCTGACATATGAGTGCCTTCTTTCTTCATTATCTGCAACATAATCCCCATATAGTTATGATTTGAAATAGTTGCTGACTACTGGGTTGATACTCTGTTAGATACATGTTATAAAACAAAATTTTGCGATATGCTTCCCGCCCTGAAAAGGGACCCGCGAATGCTGGAGTATCGAAACACGCTTTTACACAACCTTAAGGGATGTTTTCCCCAAGACAGCAGTGAGGCACACAGTGTGCATCGCAGCTCTAGACTTCCAACCTCCAGCATGTCAATTCGTCAATATCAAAACATTAGCAACAGCAGTAGCATAAGTGGCAGAAGCATCTTCTATGAGTCCTTTGAAACATTTTTTAGACCAGCTCATGCACCAGAACAACAGAGTCCAAGTCTGACACGTGGTGAAGGACTGGAGAGGATGGTGCAGGAGTATCTAGTATCTAGAACTCAATATCAATACCATCAGGGAGGGGAATGAATGAGTGGCCTGAGCTCTCCTCTCATGCCTTGGAGGTTTTATCATGCCCAGCAGCCAGCGTTCTATCAGAATGTGTCTTCAGCGCTGCTGGTGGTGTCCTGATGGATAAGCGCAAGTAGTTTTTAGTGTGCTGCATTGATCTTGCATAATTGCAGTCTGTGATATCTTTAGTGGGTCTTCTGTGCCTGCTGTTGCTGCTACAGATGTTAACACTAATTTGTGGAAATGTGAACACTCCTGGTTGGGTCTCCATCTGTTGGGTTGGCTGTAGTGGAAGACGTGTCGGTCCCTATTACACTCTAATAACCAATGTATTTAGAACCTGACCATGTGAACAGTACCTACATGAGCAGGATTCAGAAAGGTAATGTAACATTGGTTAGGACTGTTCTGATGGATATACCTTGGCGTTTGGTATAGCGGCTTATTATACATTTTTTGCAAAAAACGTATCAACTAAATACCCTGTTTTGTTATCATCTTTTTACTAGCACTTGCTGTTTATTGTTAGATTTTTTTTACAGCAGAGTATTTTTTCATGTTTGTTGTACTTTGTTTCTCTGTGTTTCAGTCTCTTGGTGGTGTGAACACTGTCCTACCGACTTGTTCACTGTGTGTGCATGGCCCATGCATTTGTATTCAATTGGTTTCTTGCTTTTGCAAGTTTTTGGGAGGTCTCCACCCCTCTCTTTTGGGCCATGCACATATAAAGCCGTCTTACACAGCGTGTCCACATAAGACATTACCTTTCTGAATCTTGCTCATGTAGGCACTGTTCACATGGTCAGGCTTTAAATACATTGGTTAGGACTGCTCTGATGGGTATACCTTGGCATTTGGTAGAGCGGCTTAGTATTAATTTTTTGCAAAAAACGTATCAACTAAATACCCTGTTTTGTTATCATCTTTTTACTAACACTTGCTGTTTATTGTTAGATTTTTTTTACAGCAAAGTATTTTTTCACGCTTGTTGTACTGTTTTTCTCTGTCTCTTGGTGGTGTGAACACTGTCCTACTGACTTGTTCACTGTCTGTGCATGGCCCATGTGTTTGTATTTACCTACTATATACAGTTAGGTCCATAAATATTCAGACAATCATCATGATTTGGGCTCTGCAGGCCACTATTTTTTTATTTAAAATGAAACAACTGAGATGCAAATGAAGTGCAGATTTTCAGCTTTAATTAAATAGGATGAAAAAAATATTCTGTGAAATATTTAGGAACTGCAACCATTTTTGTACAAAGCCTCCTCATTTCAGGGGCTCAATACTGTAGTAATTTGACAAATTAACTTTACTATAAATAAAATGTTAATTTTTAATATTTTGTAGAGAATCCTTTGCAGGCAATGACTGCCTGAAGGCTGGAAGCTATGGACATCACCAATTGCTGGGTTTCCTCCTTTGTGACGCTTTTACTGCAGCTGATTTTGTTGTTGCTTGCTTGTGAATCTTTCTGCCTTAAAGGAGTCTTGGAATAATAATAACTTCAGCAACTGGATTTAAATGAAGTATTCCTGTGCTCAGATAATCTTATAAATGTGTCCCTGCTATACGCTGTGTATTGTGTAATGGCTGTGTCTGACTGTAAAGGCACATGGTCTGATCATACCACATCTCAAGGGGCAGGGGAGGACACAAAAGAGTATACAGACATTACAGCACAGGATCACAGATGATTCTTTTTGTGAGATAAAAGAATTCCCTGCCTGTTTTTAAACAATGTTTTAGTTCAAAGAAAGAATCATTTTTGATCCCATCCTGTAATGTCTGTTTCCGCTCCTTTGCTTCCTCCTCTGTAGTGATCAGAGATGTAGTTTGATCAGACAACTGTACACAGAAGGGGCACATTTATGAGATTATCTCAGCACAGGAACATTTTATTTAAATGCATACAATTTGTGAAAGCTATTATTCCAAAATCTATTGAATACAATAAACTTTTGTTCGTGGGAAACCCCTACATTTTTTCTTAAACATGTGAGCTGCTGCTCAATGGGGATGAGATCTGGTGATTGACTCTCCCATTGCAGAAAATTCCATTTATTTGCCTTAAAAAAAACTTCAAGGTTGCTTTATGCGTTTGCTGTATGTTTTGGGTCACTGTCCATCTGTACTGTGAAGCATTGTCCAATCAAACTTGCTATATTTGGTTGAATCTGAGCAGATGGTATAGTCCTGTACTATTCATCCTGCTTCTTCAATCTTCAGTAACATCATTAATAAACAATAGTGACCCAGTGCCATTGGAAGCCATGTAATACCATGCCATCACACGGCCTCCACAATATTTTATTTACAGAGGATGTGGTGTGCTTTTGATCATGAGCTGTTCCAAGCCTTCTCATAGAATCATAGAATGTTAGAGTTGGAAGGGATCAATAGGGTAAACGTGTCAAATCCCCAGGTCAATGCAGGCTTCACTAAATCATCTCAGACAGAAGTTTCATTCCATTGCTTCTCATGTTTCCATGTGCAAATGAGAATAAGGATGATCCCTCTGCACTATGACGTCTCTTAAAAGATATTCCTAAACAGCAATGAAGTCTCCTCTTAGGCTTCTTTGTTGCAAGCTAAACATTCCCAGATCCTTAAATTGTTCCTCATAGGACATTCCTTGCAGTCCGCTCACCAACCTGGTAGTTCTTCTCTGAACTTGCTCTAGTCTTTCTCCATGTCTTTTAAAATGTGGTGCCCAGAAGTGGAAACCATATTCCAGATGAGGTCTGACCAAGGAGGATTAGACGGGGATAATTTCTTCACGTGATCTAGATTCTATGCTTCTCTTACTACATCCTAGAACTGTGCTTGCCTTTTTTGCTGCTGCATCATACTGTTAACTCATATGCAGTCTGTGATTTATTAGTACACCCAAGTCTTTTTCACACGTGATGTTGCATAGTTCTATTCCTCCCATTCTGTAGATGTAATTTTCATTTTTTTACCTAGCTGTAAAATCTTGCATTTCTCTGTTTAATAATATTCTACTAGTCACTTCCCATTGTTCAAGCTTATCTAGATCCTTCTGAATCCTTTCTCTGTCTTTCCCTAGTGTTAGCTATCCCACCTAGCTTTGCATCGCCTGCAAATTTGATTAGTTTACTATCAGTTCCCTTCTCTAGATCATTCATAAAAGTGTTGAACAACACTGGGGCCAGGACAGACCCTTTGGTACCCCACTTGAAACACTCTTCCAATTAGATGAGCAACCATTTATTACCACTCTTTGAATACAATCACTGAGCCAGTTATGAATCCCCCTACAATCCCATACTTGGTAATTTTTTCAGTAAGAATAGTATGAGTTAATTTATCAAATGCTTTGCTAAAGTTAAAATATACTATATCTTTTGCATTTCCCTGATCCACCCAGTGAGTCATTCCATCATGGAAGGATATTAGATTAGTCTGGCATGACTTATTTGCTACAAATCCATGCGGGCTCTGGTTAATTACTGTATTCTTATCCAAGTACTTACATACATGCTGCTTAATAATTTATTCAAAGATCTTTCAAGGTATAGAAGTAAGGCTCACTGGCCTGTAATTTCCTGGCTCCATCTTCTTTCCTTTTTTGAAAATAGGGACAGCATTTGCCTTTCTCCAGTCTTCTGGGTCTTCTTCTGTTCTGGATTTTTCAAAGATTCTGGTTAGTGGTTCTGCAATTTATTCTGCTATCTCTTTCAGTACACTAGAATGTAATTCATCTGGACCAGGAGATTTAAATTAATTTAAATTAGCCAAATGTTCCCTCACAATCTCTCTCTCATCTCTTTGTAGTGTGGACTATTTTATTCCTGATACTACCATGAAGATCAGTTACAATTGCTTTCTTAGAAAACACAGATGCAAATTTAAAGGAATTTAAAAGTTTGGCCTTCTCAACAAAATTTTTGACCACTCCACGCTTATTCTATAAAATTACTTTAACATCTTTAAAGCGAACCTGTCAGCAGGATTGTGCACAGTAACCTACACACAGTGTCAGGTCCGTGCCGTTATACTGATTGAAATACCTGAGTTGATGAAATTCGTCTTGAGGTTGTTATTTAGTCCTTATTTTCAGCTTTGAGTTAATGATATGCTCGTGCTTCGGGGAGGGCCTGTGGGAGATGTTTTCATGTGGTACTCTGCTTAGTTATTCATAATGGTGCCTGCTGACAGCTCACTTATCCCTCAGTGACCTAGTTAACAATCAATTTTATATATACTGTAGTACAGTAAAGAGTGTTTTACTGGATGGAAAATACATTTCTCCCAGCAGATTAATGTTTGGCTGGGTTTTTCCCTAAAGACAGGACCTGTGATGATGTCATGGTCACGTGATCAGCCCATGTGATGTCTACCTTACCGCTGGGAGGGGTTATGGGCTATGTAATGGAGGTTGGTATTTGGCACATGGAGAGTGTGTGTCTGGAAGTTACAGAAACTTGGCTGGACTTAGCCTGAACTTGTATACAGGATCCCCGTGCTGCAGGACTATAGCAGCAAGACTCTCAACAACCCTGGGAATGGCACCTGGCGGATGCCACAGGACCTGGCAGCTGCTTAGTTAAGCCCGTCCCGTGCAAGGGGTGAGTCTGGGACCAGTGGTTCTCCAAGCTGGAGTACATTTATGTTTTTCCCTTATTTTCTGTTAACCTGCTGTTTGCAAAGTGACATTAAACCACTGAAATTAGACTTTAAGCCTGAGTGTTGCCTCGTTACTGCAGCCCTGCCATTACCTACCAGAGCGAATCCCTACAATTGGTGGACTGAATGCGGGCAAACGCAGTGAGGCCAGGCTGTTTTTTGCTTATTTTTGATCTGTACCCCAGCCTGGGTGAAAAAGTGGCACAGACCTAGGCGGGGAAGTTTCCAGAAATGGGAAATGGAGACCACGGTCAAAACGCTCATAGAGGCCATGCGACAGCAGCAGCAGGCTATTCAGCAGCAGGCTACACAGCAGCAGCAGGCTAGGCAGCAGCAGCAGGCGGCCATGCGACAGCAGGCTATGCAGCAGCAGCAGGAAACCAATCAGCTGTTGATACAGCATATCAAGACAGCACAGACAAAAGGAACTAACTGGGAATCCATGATGTCCGGAAAGCGGTTCGTACAGCGGTTCCCAAAATGGAGAAGTTGGACGATGTGGAGGCGTACTTCGAGATGTTCGAAGGAGTCGCTGAGAGAGAGAAGCTACCCCGGGACCAGTGGGCAGAAATCATCGCTCCGTTTCTGGCTCCAGGACCTTTGAAAGCAAAACAGGACCTACCCACGGAGCAAAGGGCGGACTACACAGTTGTCAAGGGTGAGATACTGGCACGTCTTGGGGTAAATGTGTTAGTTCGGGCCCAGCGGGTACACCAGTAGGAGTTTAACCCCTTCAAGCCAGCTCGGTCCCAGTATTACGACCTGTTGCACCTGTTACGAAAATGGTTGCAGCCTGAGGTGTTGTCCCACGGCCATGCTGGACCGAATAGAGACTGATACGTTTTGGAGTGCTTTGCCCCACTCCCTCCAGCCATAGGTTGGACAGGCATCCCCTACTAATGCCATGCAGATGATAGACCTCATAGAAAGGTATGGGGCTACCAAAGAGCTACAGGGAGGGATTCCCCGGAAGGTAACAGGAAGGTTCCCTAAGTCTCCACCCCTGGTTCGGCGAGCAGAGCCCAGGAAGGCCACTCAGGACTTATCTGGGGAAGTAAGGAGCCCCATAATCTGCTGGCAGTGCCAGGAACCAGGGCATATGAGAGCTGATTGCCCCCACCTGGCTGAGCCCATGGACACCAACTTTGGGTACCACCAGTCTCACTATGCCGAACCGATGTGTGCAATGGGCACCCCGAAAGGTCCAATATGGAACATTTGTGTCAGGTTGAAGTGGAGGGCACCCCAGCTGTGGCCCTATTGGACTCAGGGAGTCTTGTAACCCTGGTACGAGCTAGCTGGATGCAAACCAGCGAGTATACGGGACGGAAAATTGGGGTGTTGTGTATACATGGGGACTTAAAAGACTATCCCACCTCACTTGTGGTAATCAGCACGCCAGCAGGGAGGCGATGCCGCGAGGTGGGGGTTGTGAATAATTTGCATTATGAGGTGATAATTGGAAGAGACGTTCCTTTATTTTCTATGCTGTGGCCATCTGTTGTCAACCCACGGAGCAACTGCCGGCACCAGAGGCAACCAGGTTACATTCTCCAGCAGTAGGGCATGAACATGGTGGCCCGGAGGAAGAAGTGCTGACGGTAGGGGTAACCTTCCCTTTGGTGGATGAGGGGAAGAATTCTTCAATAGAAGTATTGGCTGGAGAGGTGGAAGACTTGCCGCCGGGACCCGAGTTGTCTGACTTGAATGTGTCAGGTGACAATTTTGGTACGGCGCAACTCCAAGACCATACTTTGGCCCGGGCCAGAGAAAATGTATTGTTTGTCAATGGGGAACCCCAACAACCTGGGGCAGCTACAGTGCTGCCACACTTTGAGCTACACCAAGATTTGTTGTACCGACTGGTGAAATACGTGGGGAACTGGTAGAACAGTTACTCGTACCTCAGACATATCGTAGGCTGGTAATGGACTTAGCGCATGTACTTGGTGGGCATTTGGGCCAAAAGAAAACGCTAGACCGAATTCTGCAGCGGTTCTACTGGCTAGGGGTCCATGAAGAAGTTAAATGGTACTGTAATTCTTGTCCACTGTGCCAGGTAACCAGTCCCCAGCCTCACTTTCGGAGTCCTTTGGTGCCTTTGCCAATTATAGAGGTACCCTTCGAAAGAGTGGCAATGGATCTGGTGGGCCATCTCAATAAGTCAGCAAGGGGACACCAACACATCCTCGTAGTTCTAGATTATGCTACCCGATATGCTGAGGCCATTCCTCTGCGCCACACATCAGCTAAGCTTATAGCAAAGGAACTCATGGGTATGTTTTCGCGGGTGGGAATTCCTCAAGAGATTTTAACAGACCAGGGAACCCCCTTTATGTCAAAAATTATGAAGGATCTCTGCCGTTTGCTAAATGTTAAGCAGTTGCGCACATCGGTCTATCATCCCCAAACAGACGATCTGGTAGAAAGGTTCAATAAGACGCTGAAAAGCATGTTAAAAAAGGCAGTTTCCAAAGATGGGAAGGACTGGGATCTCTTATTGCCATATTTGTTGTTTGCCGTGCGGGAGGTGCCTTAGGTATCTACGGGGTTCTCGGCCTTTGAACTATTGTACGGCAGACATCCACGGGGCTTACTCGATATAGCCAAAGAGGCCTGGGAGAACCAACCTACCCCCCACAAAAGTGTGATAGAACATGTTGCAAAAAATGCAAGAAAGAATGGAGACAGTCCTACCCATAGTCCGGGAACATATGGAGGCAGCACAACAGTCACAGAGTTGGGTCTATAACCTGGAGGCTCGGGTAAGAACCTTTAGCCCTGGGGTTCGGGTGTTGGTACTTGTGCCTACCGTAGAGAGCAAATTCCTTGCAAGATGGCAGGGACCCTACGAGATCATGGAAAAGGTGGGGCCAGTAGACTACAAGGTACACCAGCCAGGACAGAGAAAGCCAGAACAGGTTTACCATGTTAATTTGCTTAAACCATGGAAAGATAGAGAAAACCTTGATGGGGATAGTCCGCTGCCTGCATTTCAGATGGAGAAAGATCCATAACCTCGGGGCGAGGCAGGAGAAGCCCAACCCGCAGTCAAAATTGCAGATACTTTGTCTCCTAGACAGGTTCAGGAGGTCCGGGAGTTCAGATGTTTTTCGGAGCTCCCCGGATGCACCTCTCTAATCCAACATGACATTGTCACAGAGCCACAGGCCAAAGTCCGACTAAAGCCATATCGGATGCCTGAGGCCCGGCGACAAGCCTTCTCGGAAGAGGTGAAAACTATGCTACAGTTAGGGGTCATAGAAGAGTCCCAAAGTGAGTGGGCCTGCCCAATAGTCCTAATACCCAAGCCTGATGGGTCTCTAAGATTCTGTAATGATTTTAGAAAGCTTAATGACATTTCAAAGTTTGACGCCTACCCCATTGACGAGTTGATAGAGCGATTTGGGCAGGCATGGTAATTTACAACTCTGGACCTCACAGAGGCGGCGAAGGAAAAAACGGCTTTTGTAACGCCCGAGGGGCTGTTCCAGTATAAGGTGTTACCCTTGGGTTGCATGGCACACCAGCAACGTTCCAGCGATTAATGGATATTGTTCTCCATCCCCATCACCGCTATGCCTCAGCCTATCTAGACAATATTATTGTGTACAGCACCGACTGGGAAAGTCACTTAGCAATAGTACAGGCAGTGATAGACTCTCTGCGACAAGCAGGGCTAACTGCCAACCCAAAGAAGTGTTCCATAGGGTTTGAGGAAGGTCAGTACTTGGGTTACGTCATTGGGAGAGGAGTTCTCAAGCCTCAAGTAAACAAAGTGGAGGCAATTCAGAACTGGCCCCGTCCTCTCACAACAAAACAGGTAAAAACCTTTTTAGGTTTGGTGGGATATTACAGGCGGGTCATTCCCAACTTTGCAACCCTGTCCGCGCTTTTAACAAACTGCTTAAAAGGAAGGAAATATGTGATGGTCCACTGGAATGATCAGTTAGAGGGGGCCTTTACAAAGTTAAAGGAGGTACTGTGTGGTACACCAGTCCTGATCACTCCAAATTTCAAAAGAGAGTTCTTTGTGCAGACTGATGCCTCTGAGATAGGGCTCGGTGCCGTGCTGGCTCAGGAGGTTAACGGGGAAGAGCATCCCATTAGTTTCCTAAGCCGAAAGCTTACCCCAGCTGAAACCAGGTATAGTATTGTGGAGAAAGAGTGCCTGGCCATCAAGTGGGCACTGGAGTCATTGCGCTATTATTTGCTGGGGAGAACATTTCGGTTGGTGACAGATCATTCCCCTCTTATGTGGATGAGTCAAGCTAAGGAGAGGAATGCCCGAGTCACCAGGTGGTTCCTGTCCCTGCAAAATTTTAAATTTTCAGTAGAACATCGGTCAGGCAGACTACAGGGGAATGCAGATGCCCTGTCCAGAGTTTACTGTATGTCATGTGTCCACCCTTCTAAGGTTGAACTTAGGAGGGAGGTATGTGGTACAGTAAAGGGTGTTTTACTGGATGGGAGATACATTTTTCCCCAGCAGATTAATGTTTGGCCGGGTTTTTCCCTAAAGACAGGACCTGCGATGATGTCATGGTCACGTGATCAGCCCATGTGATGTCTACCTTACCGCTGGGAGGGGTTATGGGCTATGTAATGGAGGCTGGTATTTGGCACATGGAGAGTGTGTGTCTGGAAGTTACAGGAACTTGGTTGGACTTAGCCTGAACTTGTATACAGGATCCCCATGCTGCAGGACTATAGCAGCAAGACTCTCAACAACCCTGGGAATGGCACCTGGCAGGTGCCGCAGGACCTGGCAGCTGCTTAGTTAAGCCCGTCCAGTGCAAGGGGTGAGTCTGGGACCAGTGGTTCTCCAAGCTGGAGTACATTTGTTTTTCCCTTATTTTCTGTTAACCTGCTGTTTGCAAAGTGACATTAAACCACTGAAATTAGACTTTAAGCCTGTGTGTTGACTCGTTACTGCAGCCCTGCCATTACCTACCAGAGCGAATCCCTACAATACATACTAAAATATAAAAGAACCCTTCTGCAGGCAGGTGCCAGCCGTGGCATCTGTGCTGCAGCATAATCACATGTGTAATCTGCATATAATTATTATGGTTGAGGTTATCCTGATATTTAAAAAAATTAAAAATCTATTTGAGAATGGTGCCTAACACGCCTGTGCAGTACCAACTATCAGTGTATATAGTGGTGATCTGACAGCTGCTACTGCACATTCACCATCTTGCTAGAGAAAAAAATTCCTCCTCCAAGATGGCGCTGCCGGCGCATGTGCCGATAGCTGCTGCTGCGCATGCGCCGCCAGCGGCAAAACTGAAAATAAAATGAAGCAAGACTGATTTCATCAACCAAATCCTGCTGACAGGTTCCCTTTAACTTTTATTTTGCTTTTGACATACCTACCAAAATATTCTTTTATTGCTTTTGGTCTCTCTTGCAGGCCTCACTTCATTACTGGCTTTACTCTTCTAACTCTTGCCCTGCATTCCCTATAAACAGTATTAGGCCGGTTTCACATTTGCGCTTTATGGCGCTGCGACGGCCTGTGCACGGCCGCCGCTAAGCCGTGCCCCCTGCCGGCCCCATCCGGGCATTGCCTCCTACTAGCGCACATGGATACTTGCGATCTGCGCACCCTATCTTTAGCATAGGGTGTGCAGATCGTGCGCTGGCCATGCGCTAGCAGGATATTGCCGTGCGCTGCACACTTTTGAAGGTGCGCCCGTGTGCGCTGAACGCAGCATATTGCATTTCGGCGCGCACGGCGCACCTTCAAAAGTGCACAGCGCACGGCAAAATCCTGCTAGCGCACGGCCAGCGCACGATCTGCGCACCCAATGCTAAAGATAGGACAGACTGAAGATATGGATGAACTTTTTATTCATCAGATGTTTATTCTAAAAAAAGTATGACATAGTGACCATGGGAGATTTAAGCTACCCAGATTTTTTCTCGAGGGGGAAGCTACCTGAGAGTAGCGAAACGTGCGTCGGGGTGTCCCGGGCAGGCGCCGCTGTGCCATTATGTGAGTATTCACTTGCTCTCTTTCCTCCTGCATGTGGGGTTTATCATTACAGTCCTGTGTGACCATGGATGAGACATATGGCATACAGTAAGGTCATATGGTTGGCCGAGTCCCAGTTTACTGTTATGGGACTTTGTACTAGTAATGAATGAGATTTAACCCCTATTTGACATGGGAAGTGTACTATCCAGGCAGAGGTTTTTTGGCTTCACCTGACAGTTTGGCGCTATATATTCCGGATTTTTTGGTGTCGATTTTTATACATTGTCTATTTTTTGTAATGCCATTTTATCTTTGTATACAGTAATAAAGATTGTGTGTGTTTTTATTGAAAACTCCTACTGTCCTCTTGTTTTCCATTATCCTTCAGTGGAGTGGCCGAGTGCACTTATTGGGTGTGGGTACACCCGGTGCAGTTAATTATGAGTCTGGTTTTGGATATGCTAATCATACAAACTGTGTGTTTGATAACAGGGGAAAATGAAGCCCACAACAAACTCTCCAGGCTACAACAAATTGGTCACGATCTCCTCCCACAGCTGTGATCTGGACAGTCCAGGTCACAGCTAAGGCAGTCTCAATACAAGAGATGCGATCTGACGGCGACCGCTGACTCTTATGCCCAGGGGCTGCCATATTTGAGGTAACTGTCATGCTCAGATATTTGCACCCCTCCAAATGAACATGACAGCTCCCACTGGCTGAAATAAAAATGAACAAAAACTATTAAAGTTGTACATTTAATTTTGTATGAAGAATAACTGATTATATAATCAATAATTATTAATACAAAATTAAAAATTGTCACCTCTTTAATAAATATTCTGCAAAACATTTTTTGGGCAGAGGTATCATCATCTCAACAAGCAGTATGTCAGCCAATGTAGAATCCTAGAACTCAGTCTTATTTTGAAGCCAAAAGTGCAATTAAATTAGTACTAAGACAATAATTGTAGTTCTGTTCTTGGCTGAGATAGCAGCCTCGAAGTCCATTCGGGAATAGAGGTCTGCACTTGTGCCTTCAGCTTTCTTTCACCATTATACTTACTAGGCTGTTATCTCAGCCTTTCTCATAACTTCAAAATAGGATGAGTGACAGCTCCAGAGCCAATATCAGGCTGTGATACAACCTGTTGAGATATTTTACCGCAAACACATGCCTGCCGTCATCCATAATTGCCC
This sequence comes from Dendrobates tinctorius, assembly GCF_039654945.1. Classification (NCBI taxonomy): domain Eukaryota; kingdom Metazoa; phylum Chordata; class Amphibia; order Anura; family Dendrobatidae; genus Dendrobates; species Dendrobates tinctorius. Next base: position 47,564,901 of record NW_027361671.1, on the reverse strand, counting down.
AGCCCCATTGGATATAAAAAATTGCACCAATGCCGAGGTTTAAGCTTTATGCCGGTGATATTACCTTGCATGTGTGGCATCTATCTATAAAATGTTTTTTCCGTGTTCTGATATTACTGTGACACTGTCACTCTAGCCCAGTCAATTAAAGACTCAAAAACTAAGGCCACATTCAGTTGTGTCTTTTTACAGGAAAAAACAAAATAGGCAAAACAAAAACAGAGATTTCTCAAGTTTTTACTTCCAATACTCTAGTGAAAAATACATAGCACATGGACGCAACTTGGATGGCATATTTTTTTCCCCAAAGGACCAGCAATAAACAGAAACTCACCAGCCTAGTGAAAGAATAAACCTAATATCCGCTACTGCAGTCACAGCATTGCAGAATCACATTGAGTGCCCTAATCTACGACATGAGTAGTGAATGGCCAGGGTCAAAGGAGCGCACAGGACATAGAGATGGTTATCTTTAATCCACAGCGCGTTTCGACGGTAAGCACCGTCTTCATCAGGTGGCAGTATTATCATGTTACTGCCACCTGATGAAGATGGTGCTTAAAGTCGAAACGTGTTGTGGATTAAAGATAACCATCTGTACTTTATGTCCTGTGCGCTCCTTTGACCGTGGTCATTCAGTACTGTTGCACTTCTTCCTCCATTGGAGGTACTCGGCGGGAGCTGCAGTGGACTCTCCTCCTAACATTAATCTCGTGTGGCTGCATTCCCAGCGCTCCCTTGTGACCGCACCTCTTCAGTCTCTCTAACTCCGACATGTCAGGAAGCTATGTGCTTTGTCAGCTAGGCTGCAGTGTGATGGCAGGGACCTATGATGCTGGAGCAGCCTTTATACGCTGCCTTTCAAATTATAATACAAATGCTATTTATCTCGGCTTTTCCTAAAAGGATGATGCAAATGAGTCAGTATAATGTTCAAATCATCAACCGATAGCGGTCACATTTTCTGAAATCAAAAGTTTTTGCAGTCAAAAACATCATAACAGGCCCAGTTATATGTGACCCTTCTTTAATATCATCATCACAATTCTTGCCTCCAATGAACTCGAGAGTTTTTGGATAGTTTCTGCTTGAATTGCATGGCGTGGTATCAGCATAGGCTCCCCGATCTTTAGCTTGAGGATACTCCAATGATATCAATAAGGTTGAGGACCGGAAAGGATGGTGGCCACATCATGAGTGTCTCTCCTTTTATTTCCATAGCAACCAATGACTCAGAGGTATTGTTTGTAGCAGAAACTCTATATACTTTGCAGAATTAATTTTCACACCTTCAGGGACCCTAAAGCGGCCTACCAGTTCTTTCCCCATGATTCCAGTGCAAAACATGCACCAGATTTTTCTATAAATGGGATGAGACTCGCCCATTCAAGACCATGGGTGAGCAAAAAAAAAAAAAAAAAAAAAAAAGATTCCATACTCAATCCCCGGTGTAGATTTTGGTTTTTAACAGATACAGAAATGCAATATAACATAGGAAACTATAAATGATCTTGTAAATCAAGAGTGGAGAACCTCAGGACCGAGGGCCATCTACGGCCCTCGATAACCTTTTATCCGACCCCTAGACAGATTCCAGTACTTGGGCCAGCAGCTGTATTTTTATAGCCGCCCATTTATTTCTTCTTGCTCTGCGAACACGCGCATGCAGTGTTCACTACTGAACACTGAGCTGTGTGCAATGAAAGATTACATCCTGAAACCAGTGCCAGGACATACTGTACCTTGTGGGTGGGTTACCGCATAACTTGTACAGCCCTCGAAGGATGGTATAAATAACCAAATGTCCCTTGGTAGAAAAAAAAACAAAAACAAAACAAAAAAAAGATTCCCCATCCCTGTTGTAAATGATTAATAACTGCTGTTGTATAAAAAAAAAAAAAGAAACAATAAAAACACATCACATGGCAAACAAATGACATGTAAGAAAAAGAAAACAAAATCCTAATTTTGTGAACGAAACCCTGACTGATTTTTAATAGGCTTGTGTAAATCTACTCATACAGCAAACACTCCCCCAAAACAAATCCCTGTTCCTGCGAGTGCGCATTGACACTGGAGAAGCAGAGCAGCGCGCTGATAGGTGCACGCTCAGTGTGAGTGCTCTCTGGTTCTTCTCTGAAACAACTTCTGCGCTACACTTCCAGGTGGAGCGAGCAGAGACCAAAGAGTGGCCGAAAAGGTGATTACAGCATAGCGAACCCACATTGCGAGCACACCGCTGGGCTCCTCTGTGTTAGTGCACACAGGCAAGAATAGGGATTTCAGTTCAGGGAACGCTCACTGTCAGCCAGCCAGTGCTGTCAATGAAGATCAGAGGCATAGCTACATATGCAAATTAGATGCGTAGACGTGCACTGAGCCATTGTCCAAGCCAAAGGTGAGCCAAAAATACCTAATTTGCATATGGAATAAAAGGTAATTTAGCTGCAATTACAACACTTACATGTATAGTGCTTGCAAAATTTTTATAGGAGCAAAATCCCCTATATAAACATTTTAGTAGCTGAAATTTGCATCTTGGGGGCATCAGATTTCCTTTAAAGTCCAGTTGCAGGCATATCAATCAGATCTAGACGTCTTCAGAAGGCTCCTAGCTGACCTGACAGCACATCAGCAAAGATCCTTAACAGTTCTTCCAAGGACAGACTGATCATGCAGGTTGCAAAAGGACAGAAGAAAAGATAAGATGACTGATAACGCGTGTTTCTCTCACTAAAACCTGTCATAAGTGAAAAATGCATTCCTGTATCAGATAATGACTCGCACATATTGGTTCCAAATGTCCGGCTCACCGCACCAAAGCAAGTACAGATAACACCGAGTGAATGGAATTCATAAATGTACCATGTGCCATCTCACACTTAGATGTAGTTGGAATCAGCTCTGAAAATCAGTGTTTTACAGATGCGCACATTTTCAGAACTTGCAGCAGCCAAAGTGTTCTCAACAGGGAATATTAACATTTATTTTGTTGCCTGAGATGACATTGCTGTACAAAAAACAGTGATACGCAAAGGATGTAGCAGAGTTAAGTGCTTTGGCAGTAACATTACTATCTTACCTGACGGGGCACTGCCAGATTGATTCATTCCGTCATTGGTTCTATTGCACCAGACCTTAAAAGGAACCTATCACCAGTTATTTCCCATATAAAGTAGGGCCAGCACCCACCTGCATGCCTTCATATACAGCATTCTAGCAAGGTGGAGGACGGAGATCGCAAGAAATGAGGAGATGATGGCTCAAGACCATCGGACTGGACCGTGCTGTAGGGGGTTTTATGAAGAGCACATTGGGGACATACAGTATATACAGCATTATAGCATGCAGTCTCCGAGCTTACAGGGGACGGCCCTATTTTATATGGGAAATATGGTGACATGATCCCTTAAACCCTTAAAACAGCTACTTTATGACAAACAGTGCATCCATCAAAAGTTTTTAACATATTTACAAAATTTTAGCAAAGATCAACAAAAGCACTTTTTTCTAAGGTGAGGAACCCACAACATCGCACTACGTAAAATTGAGGCATTTGCATGATCATGCCATAACTGTTACTATGGCTGAAAAAGTCACAAATGACCATCTCTCCAACCAAGTCAGTAATGATGACTGCAAGATCATTGGGGATGCTTTGTGCAAAAAAAAAAAAAAAAAAAAAATCAAACAGTTCCAGAGATGTGTCAATTACTGCACTGTATGCTGTAGTTTTATTACAATCAGTGTCTTATGTGTGGGTAGGGTTATACACAGCTCAGCATTGTGACCACTTCATGTAAAGCAGAGAAAACGGATTCTATTCAAACTATATCAAGCAGTCCAGTAAGCGATACATCCCTGGAATCGGGCTCTCTCCTACATAAAGACTTGCTAACAGATTCCCTTTATCAGTCAACTCACATAAGCACAAGCAATGAAGCCCTAGGCTAAAATCGCCACAGGAACTGTCATTTCCATTACCCAACTGGAGGAAAGTGATAGGGTCAATATAGTGGTTAGCAATGCTTAATAAAGAAATTCAATGTGCATTAACTTTGGACACCATTTTACACCTTCCATTTAAATGTACATGTCAATCTGGGGGCAATTTTGTAACTACATTGCACTGCTTTGTCTTGTATGGATCTCAAGTTCCATCCTGTAATAACTATACCAACCCACAATATCAGGTTACCAAAATATACACAACTCCTGATGAAGGCTGCGAAACGCATGTCAAGATAATCCCATTGCTTTCTTTCCTACAACTGAATCATATCCAGGTCAGGTATTAAATCTTGATTTATACTGTTTGGGGGGGGGGGTGATGTTCTATTAAGATAGGGACTAATTTGTAGCAATATTGAGCTTCATGATAAATGTACATTCTAGGCTATAAGCAACTTTTTACTAGATAGAAGAGTCCTGTTGATCCAGTGTAGGTTTGTGCGCCCTGGGTCTCTTTTCTGGTTTTTCCATTTGTGTTAGCATATATAATTAAGATTGGCAATTTTTTATTTAACTGCTTATGTATATTTTTGGGATTTGGATGTTGTCGATAAAAAAATTTGTATTAGGTGTTCGGTTACTTTACCGCTTTGAAAAAAATTGTACACCAACAAAGAGCACACGAGAACATTCACGATTCTGCTGGATGATGTTGTGGTCAGATACTTCCATGAAATGGTCGCACAGGAGTAATAAAACAACTGTTTTAGTAAAAAACGTTTTCTAAAAAGCAGCACCACTCCGATCCATTCATCTTCCCAAGAGAAATGAAATGTGCCTTTTTTTTTTTTAACTCTTTCTCAACAGCTTGACATCTGTTCACAATGGCATTAGGCTATGTGCACACGTAGATTTAGGTCCTGATTTTTCTGCGCAGATTTGGAAAATTCCGCAGGTAAAATCTCAGGTCAAAAGTCCTGCGGTTTAACTGCGGATTAGCCTGCGGTTTCACACCTCTACAATGGAGAAGGTGGGAGACCGATGTGGATTCCGCAGAAAGAATTGACATGCTGCGGATTGTAACCCGCGGAAAAATCCGCAGCATGTGCACAGCGTTTTTCAGTTTACCATTGAAACCAATGGTACTGTACAACACACCTAAATCTGCTGCGGCCGCGCAGAGCCTGAAACGCTGCAGATCCGCAGCCGAATCCGCACCGTGTGCACATAGCCTTAGAGGTTGCGGTCAATGTTCCACTTGATGCCACAAACAGAGCAGCATGCATCACTATTCTTGCTGTTAATATCATGAGCACAAAGATCAATCTGGCAAGGAACGGTGGTCTCCATTTTGAACATAGCATTAACCACTCGCCTATAATTCAATAGAATTGTTAATTTCGGCATCAGTGCTTACAACCTGGTATAATGATGAAACTTTGATGAATTCCAAAATCGCCATACCAAGCCAAACATTACGCAAGGTTAGGAGATTGTAGCCTGCAGAAATGTGAAAGTGGTTTCTCAGCTATTATATGGGTGGAACTGGTAAATAAAAGTTACTCAACTTTCTACGCAGGTTATGTAAATTATTGAGCAAGTGCTTCCTACTCAATGCCTTGTAATGACACCTGACATTTAATTTCTGAAAAGCAAAAGTATCAGCAATTTCAGGCACAAAGTCATCCTGTAGGTTAAACTGCATAAGGTACTGATATAAGATCAGCATTGCACACAACACCAAAGACTTTGAACAATATATCCATGTTCTCCAAATGGAAAATTCAATGTTCTGTTTATAAAATCCTGATCACATACTGGTAAATCTGGCACAATGCTTTCTTCTGTACCCTACTGGCATAAGTAACTAGTGTGTAACTTGAAAAGAAACATTAATGATGTGCCAAAAATGAACGAGTCAGGCTCATTGCGCTGGATTTTGCAAAAGGGATGAATAAATAATTTTGGTAATTTGCAGAACAGTAGCATGAAGAGTATATTGTACCATCACAGCTCCGAAGCCTTTGTAGAAGCCGAGCAAGCCTTCCTCTCGCTTTATAGTGTTGATACAGTCTCTCATTCCCTCATACTGAGTGTTAATAGGCAACACTTCATAGCCAAGGTCTGTATTGTCTATTATTGTGCGTGTTCCTTGAATATGAAGGCGGTGCATGACTGTCTCGAGAGGAAACAGTGCGATGTCGGCACATAGGCTTGCTGCAAAATTAGCAATGAGTTCTGGGAAATAATCTTCCAAAATGTTTTGGGCGGCACTGGCTCCTTCGCATGGAATTTGGGTAGGATTCCTCTTCTTCTTTATGATGAATAAAACAAATTTCTGTACTATAGAGCTGATCATATAATGCAGTACACCATGGAGAACAGTAGGAAATGTCAGAACAAGGAGAGGCAACAAACGTTTGCTGTGAGGCACTCCGAGTCCCATAACTCTTCCAATTCCTTCCTTTAGGCAATCCAAGATTCCAGGATTGTCATGGATGATCTCACTCTGTAAGAGAGTTAGAAGAAAGCTGCTTTAGAGCAAATGTGTTCCCTCATATACACAATCTTCTATATAATGCCCCTGGTAAAGCCAAATGCTGACAATACACAAGATTACTGTCAAATGAAGGTTAGGTGAGCAGACGGCGCTCTCTCCCGACTCCTCCACACATGAGTACTTATTAGTGAGGAGCGAAAAATGCTGGGATAAAGCGTTATCCGAGCAAGCTTGTATGTTAACCAAGTGTCTTCGGCGTGCTTAAAATACATGTTCCCCCGGCTGTTCGACAGTCGCAACACATGCATGGATTGCCTGTTTTTAGGCGATCCCTGCATGTGTTTCGGCTGACGAACAACCTCGAGACATGAAGCCAACAGTAGCAAAGTTGGCAGACTGATTTGCAGGACTCTGGTCCATTGGACAGGTCAGTAGTCACTGGCCACTAGACGGGAGCTCTATAATTTTCTTACTTTAGAGCAGGGTTCCCCAGCTCCAGTCCTCAAGGCCCACCAACAGATCATGTTTTCAGGATTTCCCTTGTATTGTACAGGTGATGCAATTATCATCTTGGCAATACTAAGGAAATCCTGAAAACATGACCTGTTGGTGGGTCTTGAGGATTGGACTTGAGGAACCCTGCTTTAGAGGATCCCCGGCTTTTCAATAGCTGGCTAGCGTAACGTCATCAAGAGCCTAGCCGGGAATCCCAGAAAGTAAGAAATTTGCAATTCTGTCTGTCCAGCAGCTAGGGACTAATTACCTAAAGTCCAACAAATTGATTGTCTATTTCTAAACAGCAGAAGAAGACAAGGTGTTCTAAGGATTTTTAGAGAGCATTTTTACATTTAGATCCTTGGCTATCTAGCGTGCTTACCTGTACAGTTTCAATCAGGCTTGCTGAATAGAAGGGAGTTGCAATGACATAGACTAAACTGCAAAATATAAGCATAGAGTATGTTAATAAAATAAAAGCAAAAACACACAAAACACATTTTAACAAAAAAAATACTGAACTGCACAGGAAATCTAGAAAGACTTACCCTTTAAGGAGAATATGTCCTCCTATTTGCCTGGGACTCCATTTATGTGTAAGTTCCCTGAAATAATATAAAATATAACCATTTCCACAGAAATTTTAGTGCACATCCATTGACAAAAATATGAAAAAAAAAATGGGATTTTGTCTTTAATTAAAAAAAATACCAAGCACCACAGCTTTGCACCATAGCAAATAATTTCACTGTAATGTTCTAGGGGATCAGCAATAAGCAATGCCTTTGTAGAACAGAAGCATGTTTAATTAACAGGTTATCTATATGTGAGCAGTCTCACACACAAGATTAGTGGCAGCAGCTGAGGAGCAGAGACTGGCAAGTGCCCAGGACCGCCATCATGGTCTTACAGCCCTTATTGTGTTATGGGGCCCGATGAGGAGGGCCGATCTGGGCCTCCTCCTCACCGGGTCCCAGGGGCAGGATTAGGCAGTTCGCTAATAACTGAACATTCATCCTAGGACACACATTCAGTTACATTCTATTGACGTGCAGGACCGCTTCCTGCACAGCAATAGAAGCTGACAGCCAATCAGTGGCCGGCATTTGATCTCTACATGCACGTCATGTGCCAACACATCCGAGCCTCAAATGGTTGAGAAAGAGGATGCTGGTGGACCCTCAACTCCGCAATATGGGGCAACATATGGAGGAGAGCAGGATAAGAGGACATATATGGGGCCTCGCTGGGAGGACACGTGGGGGCCACGATGAGAGGACGTTTTTACAGGACGGTGCCAGGATGTAGGACATTATTACTGTAGGGACTAATTATAGGATATTACTGCCGTGATGTATTTTATTTTTGAGGATGCTGTTTTCAGGGGGGGGTACTGTTACTGTGCAGTGCGACACTGTAGCTTTTTTTATTCATCCCGCGTAGTGTAGACGTTGGGGAAAAATTAAGGAATGTGCTCTAGATAACTTATTTTATGCAGAGACAAGTTCTGGCTGAAACAAGAGATGGCGGTCTGTACTTGATGAAGAAGAAAAGTGAAGATGAATATCTTTAACTAGAGACTTCAATGGTGAGTCAGTGTACTACCTGTCCCTGTGTATATATATGTCACTGGTGAGTCAGTGTGTTACCTGTACACTTACACTGTATATTATGTACAGAGCTCCTGTGTATAAAGGCACTTATGATAATATTAGTATTGTGTTTTTTTTATTAATGATCAGTTTTGTAGTATTCAATCACTATGTGGTGGTAATATGTGATCTGGTCGTGGTGTGACTATTTGTCTACTGTATGCATTATTATTCTTTCACTATGTGGTGGTAATATGTGGTCTGGTCTATGTGCGACGCTATTTGTTCCTTGTATGTGCTATTACTCGGTCACTAAGTGGTGGTAATATGTGGTCTGGTCATGGTATTTGTGCCTTGCATGGGGTAGTATTCGGTCACTATGGGATGGTAATATGTGATCGGGCCATGATGTGGCAGTATTTGTCCCTTGTATATGGTATTATTGGTCATTTTAAAAAATGTATGTGACACTGTCTCTTAAAGAAAAATAAATTAAAATATACCTAAAAAAAAAAAAAAAAAAAAAAAAAAAAAAGTATTGGATATTTTAACAAATGTTTAATAGGTTAGAGTACGGCTCTGGCAAAAGAGTCTACCTTGTCGTGGTGGCGACTTAAAAAATCTTTTGGCCAAAACAAAAGCGGATGGCAATGTATGTGATATGGTGTTCGATAGGAACTGTTAAATGTGTGATTGGTGAGGAAGTGGGTGCAGAAGCAGAGTTTTTCCAACAGTGGGCAGTGGGACTGTGAAATATTCGAGGGGTGAAGGCGGAGCTGGGGTGGAGCCTGGGCAGAGTCTGAAGGGGGCCCGAAAATTTTGCTAGGATGTAGCCCTGGAATTCCTTGTGGCAGCACTGCAAGTACTAATGGTGCACTGTGCAGACATCTCTGGATCCCTCAGGAGAATGGGGTCGCTTAACTGATTTGGGCTCCAGAAAGTAGTATGTCAATTAGAAAGGTGGCAGTGTCTGTGGCTCGCTCCACTATAGTTTATGGGAGTTCTGAAACACTAGAAAGTAATCAAAAAGCCCATGATCTATTGTAGAGTACCTATTCAAACTTTTTTTTTTACAAAAATTTAGAAGTGTATTTACTGAAATGCTTCAAATACACTCTGAAAATGCTTCTCATTAGTTTTACTGCAAAATGCTCAAAATAAAGTAAATAATGTGTGGATTTAGGAGCACAATCTATTTGTAAAAAAAAAAGACTGTAAATGTACCATCAGAATTTTGATTTTTGATGGCAAGAGTGCTGTAAGTAGAATTTGTATCAAACATTTATGGTATATACATTCAAAATGGCATAAATGTCCCAAAAGGTAATACCCCTTTAATTTTTAGTCTGGAACCCGTATTGGTTCAGTATGACAATATGGCCATTGGACCAAACAAAAAATGTTGTGCTACAAAGCCTCCTTCACACAATCCAATCCAAAAAAAGGGAACAAATCTCTTCATTATTTTTCATCTCTATAGGCCCCACTCCTGGGTTTTGGGTATTACAAATACATATGCAAAACAGTGACTAAAATACTAAAATCTACCAAGTCTAAATAAATCCTGACTTTCAGACAGGTTCACAAGCCAAGACCACATCTTTCCCAACAGGTATTAGCGGTTGTATTCAGCCATTATCTGCCTCTAATAACTGTGCATGGAGAGGAGGTCCACTGACGGCTCGGAGGTTGGCATAGGGGGCCATCATACTTCGTAAGAGTATGATGGCTCCCACAGCCAGTCCAAAATGGGCCATCATACCGAGTGGGGCATGGGCTGTAGAGTGTATCATACTGAGTGGCTGTCAGAGCATCATACTGAAGGGCAATCATACTGTGTAGGGGGGCCGTGGGGACCATGATACTGTGTGGGGTGGGGGTTTTTGGCAGCATGATACTTAGGGGTCATCATACTGTGTGGGGGAGAGTTGTGGTGACAATGATACTGTGTGGGGGTATCACACCGAGGGATGGTCTTCGTACTGAAAGGTGTGGAGGTAGAATAGTGTGTGTGTTGGAGCATTTTTTGAGAATTAAACTTTATAATGGACATGAAATGAGTTTCGTGGGTGAGAACACCATTGGGCTTAAATATGAGCATAACTCCTTCAAGTGTGCTGCAATACATGTCTCTCTCCGGGCTATATCATACAATTTTTGGGTGGCTCCCAATTAAATGTTTTGCTATGGCACCCCATCATGAATTTTTTTACGCCCCCTGAGTGAGTGATGGAAGAAATACAATAACCCTAAGAAATGGTTTCCATATATTTTGACAACTAAATAGACTAAATGTTTTGATCAGTGCGTTTTTAGGTTCTTTACAGATAACCTGTCACCTGGTCATAGGAGCGAAAACTAGCCACATATAACCTGGTGCCAAGTCCACTTTAAATTCCTCTTCTGCCCACTCATCACTTGTAACAAATTTTTGTGCGTTACACCATTATTACTTCAGCTAAAGACAAATGTGGTGTTCACTAAACTTTCCATCAAAACCAGGCTCCGGAATGTATAAGAATAGATCTAGTAGGAAGCTCAATACTTGTGTAAAATCCCTGTCAGCGTCAATGTTTCTCTATTCTGCTTACATCAGATTGTACTCAGATGACATCCGAGTGCAGTCCTTTGTTTTACACGCACCCATAGACACGTAGGGGCGAGCGCCATCCGATATACGCTTCCAATTGCAGAACGTGATTTTTTTTCTCATGCCAACACGGCATGAGAAAATAACGCTAGTCAGCACTGCTCAATAGTATAACATTGGAGAGAGTGATGTCCGATGAACCTTTACATCATACGTGTCCAAATTATACTCTGCCTACTCGCCAGTCTGAGCGAGCCCTTAGGCAAGATCGCTTGGGGGTAAAGAGTCATACGAGCCATTTTATTTGCATCACTAGCCAAACAAACTGCATGAGCCAAGACATGGTTTTCTCTCACTTACAGACTACTCTTGGATCCAATTGTAGAGAAGATATTTGAAGGGGACTTCTTATTGCTATAGCAAAATCTGCGTAGGCGTTAGGCTTGGTGCACACTGCGTTTGTGTCCTCTTTTGGGGACATATTTTTTTGGGGGGTATACGCCCGAAGGTGGAAGCAGTCAGGAAAAATGTCATGGCATCCGTCCACCATAGGGACTTCTATAGCCATTGACTAATGGGATTGAACACAATCTTTGTGTGGTTATTTATTCAGTTATTATGCTTGATATGACATTACACTTTATCTGAGTATACTATAACCACTGTGTATCAGGTCCTGTTTGATATATCCTATGGTCTTACCTAAATGGAACAACCAGCAGCATACCACTACTAAATAGTATTTTATATGTGATTTGTATATTGTCTAGACAGTTGGTGGTCATATTGTGTATTATGGGACTTTTTGTCTGTTACAGTCCCTTACTTTGTTTTTAAATGTTTTTATTGTGTGTAGTGTTTCATGACCTGATGTACAATAAAATTCATGATTTTTTCACAATTATTAGTTATTAGTGTGGTGATCCTAAATTAGTTCTTTGCATAGTCTTTCATTTATTCAGCACCTTACCGGGCCTGCACTGAATGGGTTGTGTGTGGACAGCAGCACCTGCCATATTTTGACCCCGTACACATTTGCGCTGCAAGATTTTCACTATCAGGTAGTAATAGGTCTATGAACAAGGACTGCCCAAAGCTGTATAACCATTACCTAGGCAGCGGTGTGCATTCACTGATGATTCCTTCTGCTCCAAGGGTTATACCCTGAACAATAAAAGTGCTTCCCATTCCTTTCCAAAGTGCTCTAGGACCCTGCGAATCAACCAAAGGACATGGGGGGAGAGAACAGACATAATCAATTTGACCAGACAAAAATAATACAGATGCTGCAGAAGCAGGTCAGATACTGCAGGAAAAATCAAACGGAAAAGTACCAGAGGTCACACATAGGTGTATTAATGGGGGAACATTTAGGAAATGGGACAGCACCTAATCTGTGTCGTTTTTGTAATATGGGCATATGGATGTACAACTGATGGTATTGCACAAAAGAAGTCATGAAAATTAGCATAAGGCCTTGGGCAAAGTCTAGCTGGAGCAATGTATAATGAGCGTCTCCGAGAAGCCCAAGGTGTAAAGAGCAATGGTTCTCTATATGGACGACACAGGCTCTGGTGACTGATCACAGCATCACTAGTCACCTAGGGTGGCTAGGAGCATCATATCCTTCTCTATGGTTGATACATAAATAAGCATATTTATTGACTAATTGGTCAAAGGAGAATGTTGTCAAAAGAGGATTTTTTTTTAAATTTTCTTTTCATAGCATGATCTTTATTTAAAAAAAAAAAAAAAAATCAATCTTGAAAATTTTCACACTTTCCACTGGGGCTTTTTAGATTCATACCTCTTGTCCTTTCAGGAAGAATTTTCAGAATGCGTCTGATCAGCAGAGGCAGGATTACAATGACAGGTAACAACACCTCTATACAAAGCTGATGGCTCAGGATCTACCAATCACAGTAGGTGATGTCAAAGCTGACCTGCTCCTCCTCCCTCCACAATCATCATTTCACACGATCATTAGATGCTTAAATACGATAGGGAGGGGCCCGAGTGAGTCCATTACAGCAAGTGTAAATGTGGACGTCAACAAACAGGAAGAGTCTATAAAAGCCTCCGTGACCAATGTGAAATATGAAAAAAAAATTTAAGTTTTTAATAAAGATACAGCTTAAAAAAACAAAACATAACATCACATTGTGAATTAAATAGGGTATATTGCATTTGCACAACAGATCGTATATGTACTAGTGTGGAAGCAGATGATCAGCGTATGGAAAACTTTCTAGTGAATATATGCCTCCACTAGTGACCGTGTGCTTCCAATGTTTGTCAAGCGTGAGCGATGTAGAATATGATCATTCATGCACATCATTTATTATTCAGTTTATACATTGAGCTGTTACTTTTATGAAGTCACCGGCCACATTTATCAGAAACGGCCTAAGTCACTGCGCTCATTTACATCTTTGGGTGCTTCCATGTGTTTGTTGGCCCTGTCTGGGCTTACATCCGAACCCCCAGCAAAACGGGATTCGGGTGTGTGCGCAGGGGCTATAGACTATAATGGTTCTTACAGACTGAACGTGCGCTCTGATGTGCATCGTTTTTGGGTGAGTACACCTACTGGACGTAGTAGCAAAAGGATACCCCTCAGAGCACACGGTCTCTCCGTCGGCACCATTAGAGTCTATGGCCTCATTGGCGCACATGTCCGAATCCCATTTTGTGAGGGGTTCGGAAATAAGCCCTGACTCGACCACTGAACCGGTTGCTAAACGCAGTGTCAAGGCGCCCTGAAGGACAAATTCGGCACAAATGATGCCAGCACAACATTTTTATGCATGGTAGTACACTTCTAAATTTTCGATATGAGCCCGAGACCAATGTCAACTAATTCAAAAGTCTTAACTTTATATGCAGCTTAATTGGTACACTTACTAATAATAATAATAAATAATAATAAAACAGCGAGATCTGAATGGGAATGTAGAAATGTGCGCAACCTGTCAAGAATATGCGAGGTTTATGTAGAAATACAATCAGAAATGTCATACTTCACACCAAAGGTTATGCACATCCCCTTTTTATTTTGGTGCATGTATAGGAAACTAGAGTACAGAATGGAGTAAAACACTGATAAATTTTGTGTAAAGGGGTGGTCCGGCCTTAGCCTACAAGTCTGCAGTCACCCTATGAATTCTCCCATAGCACGCATAGATTCTCAGGTGACGGAAGTATGTGATTTGCATACTTCAGCCACATTCTGACTGAATAGACGGTGTCCGGCCTCGCTCAACACTCATCTAGTCGGCATGTGATCACATGTATGCAAATCATGTACTTGCAGTCATGCGCCCGCCACCCTCGACTCCTCACAGTGTGCGATGTGACTGCAGACGTGTAGTCTGAGGTGGGAAAACCCCTTTAAGCATTTATAGCAATGATATTCTGCAATTTACGCAACAATTTGGGCGCAATCACAATGATAGACGTCTCCCACTGTATTAGTAAGTGTACGAAGTAATCTAGGCCACATTCGTCAGAACTGTCAACCACTGAAAGCCAAGAGTTGGTTGCCATCTTGACTTCCTGCTAGACGATCCCTGTTGCACACAGCAACCAATTAGAGCTCAGATTTAATTTCTTAATCTGCTCTGGAAAAATAAAAGCTGAGCTCTGATTGGTTGCTATGTGGCCACTATGAAATGCGGGACTTCGAAGTGTAAATGTGAAAAGAATGGCTTCAATAATGTAACGCCAAAGCTGCATGGCAGCATTACAGGACTCGTGCTAGGCCAAAGATGTGTCTCAGCGGAGAACTCCAGGTAAGGCTGTGTTCACACACTCAGTATTTTACCTCAGTATTAGTAAGACAAAACCAGGAGTGGGTGAGAAATCCAGAAGTGGTGACGTGTTTCTATTATACTTTTCCTCTGATTGTTCCACTCCTGATTTTGGCTTACAGATACTGAGGTAAAGAAACTCCCCAAATACTGAACGCGTGAATGTGGCCTAACAAGCAGAATTTAGAATACAGCTCAGAAGTCATGGCATACGATAAGTATGAAATAATGCATGCTAACTACAAAGCTGGTAACATTTACATGGTTTTAAAAAATAAAAAATTGAAAAATAAAAATAGAATTGACAGAAGCTTTCGCACATACCTGTGTCTTGGTAAAACTATACATAATATTCACAATGCTAAATGGAGACAAGTGGTAATTCCTTGCATGGTAGTTAACCTGAAAAGAAACGTACAATTCAGAAGTCATCATATATTGTTACAAAATAAAATGACTACCGAAATGTAAAGGGGTACGCCTCACGCCATAGGAAGATGCTAATAATCAGTGGGATAAGTGCTGGTCCAACCTGAAACTCCCACCAGTCCTGAGAAAGAGGGGCCTGATCTTGATGTTCGGGCACAAGATAGTCTACAAGTAGAAAAGCTGCTTCCTTACAGGTTCTCTTTTTTATTAAAGCGTCCTCCACCTTGACACTGAAAAGTGACTATACATTTATCACGTATACTCCCCCTACCTGGTCTTCTCCAGAGACCTACATTGTCCAAGATGGCAGCACTGGGAGTAATGGTAAGTTTAAACCACCCCTCCAAAGCACAGGAAAGGCAGGAGGAGCGCTCATCTTGGATGCAGCAGGCCAGATCACCAGTACCAGCTGAGGAGGCACTGGGAGACAAACTGAGCTCACCAAGTAGTGAGACCAAAAATGACAAGTGTGTAGCCACTTTTCAGTGCCAGGAAGCCTCTGTCACTCCGGCTCTATTCCCCACCCAGTGCAGCCTCCTCCTACATGACTGACGGCTCCTTTGCCTATAGTCACACAGCATGGAGGCTGTCAGTCAGGGAGGAGGCAGCGCTGGATGGGGAATAGAGCTGGAGTGACAGAGGTTTCAGATCTACCATAGCCTTTTGGATATCAATTCAAACGCTGGTTTACCAGTAATGGAGGAAATGTATTGCTGGACTTGTCTTTGAAAGAGCTACAAGCACACAATAGCTAGTTTGGGGGCATGAAATCCTGCTAACAGACTCCCTTTAAAACATTTAAAGAGGACCTATCACCAGGTCTTTTTTATTTTTTTTTTAATCTGCAATACAGTTCCAGAGATATGGGCCTTTTATTTTGTGTTAATTTGTGTAGTCTTTACCAAGGGAATGGTGCTGTCAAGGTAATAATGCAGAGCATCCTAAAGACCTAGAGACATGCCCCTAAAGAATCCTATGATCCACGCCCCATTGGTAAAGAACATAAATTATAGCACTACATAAAAAAAGGACCACATCTCCGAAACTGTATGTCAGATTTAAAACAAAATAATTAATACACCGGGGGGACAGTGGTAATACATTAAGAAAAACTGGTCCCTTTAAACCTGGTGACAGGTTCTCTTTAAATATATTGAGCAATAGTAAGATGAAGAATATTGCATTTCCATGGGTAATTATTATCCTTCAGTCTGTTGCCCTTTAGAATTGGTTGCCAAATAAGCAAAAGTCTAATAGCCCTAAAATGTGTTTGGCCTTATTCTATATATTACTGATGTGTCCCATGACATTTTCCCTATTGGTCTTCTTTACTAAAACTTGCCTCCAAAACAGAAAATGAAATGGAGGGTAATTCTCCTTGGTGAATTGGACTTTGATCCAGACAATAAGGCCAGGTTCATATTGTGTTCGGGGGCTGCATTTAACGCATCCATTACATAGCGGCAATAATACTATGTAACGGATGTGTTAACGCACCCACAGACTGCTATTACTAAGCGCATTGCTACCGCATGTCCTAAGCGGCATGTGTTAGCGATGTGCCGTCATTCTGTGACGGACCCTCGGACACGGTCTGTAGCGTTCGAGGGTCCGTCACTGCTAGCGCAGATGGAGGACCTGAGCTAGCGCGATCAGAAAACAGTAGCGTTAGCACAGTCCAATTAACGCCTGCGCTGAACGGACTGCTCTAACGCAATATGAACCTGGCCTAAGGAATATAACCAGAGCATTGTGTAGGTGACAGGCGTTGTAAATCCCAGCTTCAGATGAACCATTGGCAAGGATAGGCCAGTCTAGGCATGAACCTCCTATATAGAGTGAAACTAAAAATATTCTTCAACCTAAAAGCGGTGCCAAAAATTCTTGAAATGATGCAACGCCTCATAGATAGATTGCCTACTTTATCTCGGAATTAATCATCTTTGTTTGCTATTAATTGATGGGCAAGCCCAGAGTGTTTTTCCTTGTAAATGCACATTACATCCGAATTATATAAATATCCTAGACATTTGATACTATTATAAAGGCACTTCATATCCCACCTTCATAAAAATATTTTTTACATGTAGCAATAGTGAAAACGTCATAAGTTCTAGGGAACGCTCAGGCCACAGATACCTGACAACAAAGTCAATAAAACATTTTTAACCTTTTAAATGGGATTGTCCATTTTTTTTTTAAATGTAATATCTCAAAGTTCCGTAAAAACAAAATCAAAGTTACTTATCCCCTGCACTACTCAGTGCAGGCCTTTTCTGTCAAGAGCAGTGATGCCACAATGACCGTACATGACCACTGCAGCCAACCATTTGGCTCTGCAGTCCCATATTCTCATATGTAAAGCGCCACGGAATAAATGGCGCTATAATAATAATAATAATAATAATAATAATAATAATAATAATAATAATAAGCAATCTACCTAATCACCACCATTCAGCAAGTGATTGTCTGCATCAGCCATGTGCTGTAGGTGTGACGTCACTGCTGCCGCAGAATTCGCAAAGACTGGCGGCGAGAAGTGAATGAGCAGTGCTGGAGCGGCAGATGCGCTGGTTAATAAGGACAGCAATCCTTTGGGTGACGAGCTGTTGCCTTCAGAACTTACGGTATTCTTCCATCAATGTAGGTAAAAGAAACGCGGACGGCACCGCTGTTACTGTGTAGCCTCAGATGGTGTGCGGCATTCGGAGCGTGACCCGTTGAAGCACTTGGACAGCGCGAAACGGCCGTTGTCAGCTTTCTTTGCACTCCCGATATCACTCTCCCGGCCTGACATGTGTAACATGTGCCAATAAACCAGTGATATTTTCTTCAGCTCGTTGAGTGCGACCTTTTCTCTACTCGGACCCATCAATGTAGATGTATGAGCGCTTGTTTTTGCAGCACAACAATGTTACACAGACCCAATTACATATGTATTCATTTTTTGGGAATTGAAGAAAAATAATTCTGCTTTCTTAGCTTTTTTTTTTTACTTTAGTTTCATCACCATTGGTTTAAGTAACGTGATAACTATTATACAGGCTGCTACTCTTGTGATAACAGGTTTCTTAACACTTTTGCAAAAACAGCTTTAATGAAAACAGGTTTTTGTTATTTTATCATCTTTTTTATTTTTCAGCAATTTTTTTTGTCTAAATGGTTTTAGTTATTTTATTTCAATAAGAGATTTTACAATTTGATCGGCTCACATCTGGTTTCTCCAATGCTATGGTACCTCAGTATCCCAAATTATTATTGCCTGTGAGCAATTAATTGGCAAGGAATTTGTTAGGATGTGCCTAAGGCCTCATTCAGATGTCAGTGTATTTCACGTATGGGAGTTTCACAGCCCCTTAGACTTGTATGGGTGATTTTCACCTGTACCGTTGATAAAAAAAAAATTAAAAGAATTTGCACTGATCTGTGATTAACTTGCAGACACATGCCCGTAAAAAAAGCACGGACATATGAACAGCCCCATAGAGTATAATGCATGTACATGTTCTGTGAAAACTATGGATAGAAGATGTAACTGAAAAATGAAGGTCTTAATGAAGCATAAGGCTGGGATAATAAGGGCATATTTTACTGTCCAGATACGGACTACATGCATGGACTGACTGTGGGTCAAGCACATATGAGGCTATAAGTTTGGGTTAGGAGACCGGTAGTCAATCTGAGCATTCAGGCCTGTATACAAACTGGGCAAAGGGAACTTCAGCACCACATGGTGTTCGCACGTAGTAAAAGAAGCCACCAAACACATATGGAGGGTCACAGTTTTCAGCCTTTTGTCACAATGTCTTTGAAAAATATTGAGATAATTTTATGTCAATCATTTGTATCCTATCTGGTATGGGATTGTAAGAGCCCCTTTAGCGTGCAGCTGTATGAGAACACCTAGCTCAGCAGGAGGGGGAAACAATCCTCAAAGGCTGTGAGTGACAGATCTCATTGACCAGCTCAGAGCAGGACTAAGTCATGTTTGCAATATAGAGACCTGCTGAAACTGCAGACACATTCTAAAACATTCTAGAAACATAATTCCATATGGAGTTACGGAGATACTATATGTCCTAGCCATACATTATGTATATTTCAGAGAACCGCAAAACAAGGCAAATGCCAGGCCAGCCTAGGTCTCGACCAGTTCTAGCACCCAGAGGTATGAAGATACATAGAACAGCTAGTAGAAACCAGATAGCAAAGCTGTGTTTGGTTTTAGTGCATAGCAGGTACTCATACTGATCAGATGGTGCCAAAACCGCGTCCCTAGGACCGTCTATTAAGGAATTACGACCCATCTTAGGTTTTAGAGCTTTTAACTGCAGAGGCAAAGTGAGGGGATTTAGATTCAGTCCAAAAGGAAAGAGGGGAGTGACCCAAAAAAGATAAAGGCTAGTGTAAGGCCATGTGGTTTCTTTCTCAGTTACGCATGTGGTCCACAACAGTGGGGCCACGTTGAGTAACGTGCTGTGAAAGAACTGAGCCAGTTGGCAGCCCATTCCACAGCTTATATCCTTTGTCTTAGCACTATCTATATTTGCATATCTGACCATTGAATATTTATAACCATAGTGTATATAGTGTATTGTCTAGTGTGCCCTTAAGGCAATTAAATATATAGTTTAACCTTGGGCTGCTCTTTTATCTTGATGTACAAGTCCGTTTCTCGGTTTAGCTTTCCATACTACCGGGGATGGTTTCTGGCCCGATATAATCCCGTTAAAAAACAGGGCTTATATCTCAAGAGGAACTGGTGGCAGTCCTATCGGGCTGGCAGCATTCATTTCACTGGTGCTAGTGAAAGGAGCCTCTCAGGGTTGTGAGCGAGTGTGGTGCCACATCCTGTCACTCCCCGTGCATCTCTGGTCAAGAGTGAGGTGTCTGCGTAACACTGTACCAAGCTGACTGTGTCTCCCCAGTGGGTGCGGAATGTCACGCTGGTGAAAGTGGGGAGACCGCTTTAAGTGATCTGGCTGACGTAATAGTGATGTCAGGCGGGATGGCGAGATGCAGGTTCATCACAATGTCTATGCAGCCAAAAGTTTGAAGAGGAAGGCAAAAAGTTAAAACTGTCCTACTGCCCAAATAGCTTCAGGAATTAACCAGAACTGTGCCACCCTTGACTTCAGATCTTGCGCTAAGCCCTGCATTTTTCAAGTGCCATTTGCACTTTTCCTTGCAAATTTATATCACAACATCATGATGCATGCACCATTGACAGGGAAAGTGCAGTCCGGCCACTAAAGTTAAAAAAAATCACTGTTTTTTGACTACTGTATATTGCCAAGTATGCTCTGCTCCAGGTATTCAGGTATAAGCAGCCAAAATATGGCATCACAAAACTTTTTCTATTGCTTTTGTTACTTAGCTAATAGCTTACCAAGTAACTGTCACAATGAGTGCTTGTAACCATGGATACCTAAGCTATTGCAATACCCTACACATGAGGTAAGTGACACAGTGAATCAGAAGAACTATTCTACATTTCAAATTGGAGGTATTTCTGAAAATAACTACACCTACTACATATTGGGATAGGATCTCAGAGATGGGAGTACCCCTTTAAGATGGAAATCCCCTTTAACGGTTTTGCTTACCTTAGATTGTGGTAATTACTAATTAGTTGGCAAAAATGTCTGGAATTCTAGCAATGTGCTGGACTTCTAACTCTAGACCTCTTCACTTTACAACCCATGCATCTTACTGCAAGTACCTCTGTCAAGTACTAATTCTTACAATAAGGTGGAAAATTTTAAAAAACGCACAGCAAAAGTTTGCACAATGTGGAGGTCATTATGCTCTGTAGTGATGCTGATGTCCATGGCACAAGGGCACTAGTGTGTCGCTGCAGCTTTCCTGCATTCTCATTGCAGAAGTATATCCTTGTGTATCAGTTGTGACTTGTATTGTTTAAGATTACTTTACTTGTTTTATTTATTTTCACATGTAAAGCGCCATGGAATAAATGGCACTATAATAATAATAATTACCGTATATTCTTGTGTATAAGCTGAATTTTTCAGCCCCTTTTTTGGGCTGAAAAAGACTATGCTTATACACTAGTCATACACCCAGAAAGCTGGTGGGGGAGGGGGAGCAGGAGACATGATATTTACCCTCCTGGTGTCTGCATATCCGGCTCTGCTACATCTCAATCCTGGCGTCTGCATCTCCCTTCCTGTGAGGGTCACATGGTACCGCTCATTAAAGTCATGAATTGGAACATAGGGGTGGAGCCACATATTCATGACTTTAATGAGCAGTACCATGTGACCAGCACAGGAAGAAGTCAGGAAGGGAAATGCAGACGCCGGAACTGAGATGTAGCAGAGCCGGATATGCAGACACCAGGAGGGTGAGTAGCACTGGGGGAAAGAGAGCCATGTCATATTCATCTGTCCCCTGGGTCCTCTGGCTGTGACATTCAGATCAGAGGGCGCGATGACGTGATAAGTGTGCGCCCTCTGCCTGAACAGTCACTGCAGAGCCGGCTGAGGAGCAGCTGGCAGCGACGAGAGGCAAGTATGGCATTTTTTTTTTTTAAATAGCAGCAGCATTATATGGGGCCACCAGTAACCTTTGTGCAGCATTATATGGGGTATATATTGATATGGAGCATATATTGATATGGAGCATGTTATGGGGCCACCATTAACCTTTCTGCAGCATTATATGGGGCATATATTGATATGGAGCATGTTATGGGGCCACCATTAACCTTTGTGCAGCATTATATTGGGCATATATTAATATGGAGCTTCTTATGGGGCCACCTTTAACCTTTGTGCAGCATTATATGAGCGTATTTTAACATGGAGCATATTATGGGGCCACCATTAACCTTTGTGCAGCATTATATGGGGCATATATTAAGATGGAGCATCTTATGGGGCCACCATTTTACTTTTAGTAGTATCTATTTTTATTTTTGAAATTTACCAGTAGCTGCTGCATTTCCCACACTTGGCATACTCTAGTCAATAGGTTTTCCCAGTTTTTTGTGGCAAAATTAGGGGCCTCAGCTTACACTCGGGTCGGTTTATACTCGAGTATATATGGTAATAATTACAGCCATGTCAAAAACAGAGAGGAAAAACTAGAGTGATGGGGATAGGTAGCCCTGATTTAAAGATCATTTAAAAACATTTCCACTGTAAGGGTATGTGCACACGCTGCGGGAATGCTCTGCGGATTTGGCCGTGCAGATTTTGTAAAATCCGCAGGTAAAAAGACCTGCGGTTTTACCTGCGGTTTTTCATCTCCTCAATGGAGGGGATGGCAAACCGCAGCGGAATCCGCAGAAAGAATTGACATGTCAATTCTTTCTGCGGTTTTGAAACCGCAGCAAATCCGCGCGGAAAATTCTGCAGCATTTGCACAGCGGTTTTTATTTTCCATAGGTTTGCATGCTACTGTACACCGCAGCAAAAACTGCTGCGGATCCGCAGCAGAATCCGCAGCGTGTACACAAACCCTTAATGTACCTATAATCTGTACAAATGCATTGAGAAATGAAGTGAAATCTTTTGGATTAAAAATAAAAAGAACCAAAATAGCATGGTTGTGTAAATATGCAATTCTTTTGTTGACTTGGAGGTATGCTTAGGGTTGTTGTCATGCTGAAGGGTAAGGCTATGTGCACATGCTGCGGATTCACCAGCAGATTTTTCCGTGTGGATCCGCAGGTAAAACCGCAGGTAAAGTGACCTGTGGTTTTCCTGCGGATTGGCCAGTGGTTTTCCCCTGCGGTTTGACACCTTGACAATGGAATACATGTCAAACCGCAGCGGAATCCGCAGAAAGAATTGACATGTCAATTCTTTCTGCAGATTTAAAACGGCAGCTTTTCCGCAGTGAAAAAACAGCAGCATGTGCACTCCGGATTGTAAATCCCATAGACTTACATGGTACTGTACACTGTCTGTGGAACTGCAGCGGATCCGCAGGGCCAAGTCCGCTGCGGATCCGCAGCAGAATCCACAACATGTGCATATACCCTAATAATCCTCTTCATCTTCAGCTTTGTAGCAGAGGCCTGAAGGTTGTGATGCTAAACTAACTGATATTTGGAACTGTTCCAAATTCCCTCCACCTTTACTGGAGTCCCAGTTCCCAAACAACAGCCTCAAAGCACAATGCTGTTTCTGCCATGCTTTACTGTTGGTATGGTGTTTTGTTGGCGATTCACAGAGTTGGCTTTGCACCAAATAAACATTTTATGGATTGAGACCAAAAGGTTCAACATTGGCATCATCAGACCATAGCACATTGTGCCACATGCTTTTGGTAGACTTCATTTAGGTTTTGACAAAACATATGAACTTTATCCGGAGTGTTTTAAATTGCACTACACAACCAGTACTTGCCAGAAAATCCTGTAGCTCATTTAACCAATTCACGACAATCCAGCATCAACCATAGAAGTCTCTAGGAGACCTCTGGTTGTTATGCCAATGTACTGATGACCCCTGATCACGTGACAGGGGGACAGCGGTGTGCGTATTTCCGGCAGCGCTTGTTGAATGCCGCTGTTAGCGTTGGACAGCGGCATTTAACTACTTAATAGGCATGAGAGGATGTTAAAAACAGCTGACATGTTCCGGCTTTGATGCGGGCTCACTGCCGGAGCCTTCATCAAAGCGAGGGATACTGGCCGCTGATGTACTATCCCGTCAGCGGCCAGTAAGGGGTTAATGTGATCACGCCAGAAGTGCATCACTAATGCACACGACATAGTAAAACCAATGGATGTAGTTCAAAAGTATAACTCATCCCGCAAAAAACAAGCCCTCACATGACCATATTGATGGAAGAATAAAAAAGTTATGGCTATGGGAAGAAGGGGAGCGAAAAACAAATGCAAAAATGAAAAAGCTGCGGCGTGAAGGGGTTAATGTTGCTGTAGGTATCTAGGCAGCATTCAGGACCAATTTTCTTCTTGTCTTTTCATAAATTTTTGAGGGACTTTCAGTTTTAGGTATTGTCACTGTTGTGTCAAGTTTAGGCCACTTCTTGATAACAGTCTTCAAGGTGTTCGATGGTACATCTAATGCCTCGGACATTTTGTTATACTCTTCTCTGACTGATAATTTCAACAATGAGATCTCTTTGCTGTGTTGTAAGCTGTTTGTGGACCATGCTTTTTGCTGTAAAATGTGACTAAGAAAATGTCAGGAAAATCCACTTTGTATGGGGTAAATCAGAATCACGTTAAATCATGGCAATTGTGCGCTGACTACTATTTAACATGAGTTTACTGGATGGCTTATTCTGAACACAACCACATCCCCAAGAGCATGGTAACACTTATGCAACCACATTATTTTAGCTTTACTTTTATATCCCCTCCTCAAAATTATTTAATTTTGTTTCTCAGTGGATTTATACAGTTTATGGGTGACAGTAAAAGTGCGAAAAGTTCTGAAATGATTCTTTCTTGGTATGGTTTCTTTACATGACAAATACCTGGCATTTTAACAGGGGTGTGTAAACTTTTCATATACACTGTACCTCTAATCATGCCCCTAAGTTAGTGAAAAAAAAAAAAACTACCTGACATTGCCGGCGCAGCACAATACAGGGGTGAGCCAATACATTTTCTGTAAAGAGACTAGAAGAAAGAACAGTATATGAATATTTAATAAACTGACAAATTTATCAGGTATTTAGCACAAAAAAACGTTCATCACTAAACACATCCTTACAGGAAAAAGTAGGTGAAGACTTAAAGGGATTGTCCCATTAATATTACAATTTTCAAGATCACACAAAAAAAACATTTTTAATAGGCATCACTTATTTTTTTAAAGATCTTCTTTATAAATTGGTGTTGCAGGCTTCTTTGTAGACCTGCTGTTGCTATTTGGGTGACATTCTTATCACTCCACCCCTGCCCAACAGCGGTAATCACTCCACCCCTGCCCAACAGCGGTAATCACTCCACCCCTGCCCAACAGCGGTAATCACTCCACCCCTGCCCAACAGCGGTAATCACTCCACCCCTGCCCAACTGCAGTAATCACTCCACCCCTGCCCAACTGCGGTAATCACTCCACCCCTGCCCAACAGTGGTAATCACTCCACCCCTGCCCAACAGCGGTAATCACTCCACCCCTGCCCAACCGCGGCAATCACTCCACCCCTGCCCAACTGCAGTAATCACTCCACCCCTGCCCAACTGCAGTAATCACTCCACCCTCCACCCTTGCCCAACAATATTAACCACTCCACCCTTGCACAACAGCAGTAATCACTCCACCCTTGCCCAACAGCGGTAATCACTCCACCCCTGCCCAACAGCCGTAATCACTCCACCCCTGCCCAACAGCGGTAATCACTCCACCCCTGCCCAACAGCGGTAATCACTCCACCCCTGCCCAACTGCAGTAATCACTCCACCCCTGCCCAACTGCAGTAATCACTCCACCCTCCACCCTTGCCCAACAACATTAACCACTCCACCCTTGCCCAACAGCAGTAATCACTCCACCCTTGCCCAACAACGGTAACCACTCCACCCCTGCCTACATCTGGATTCTGATGTCACAACAAGTATGTAACATAACAGACACGATTCCAGTTAAAAAATAGTAATACTTTGTGTGATCTAACAAAATAAATGTGGTGGTGAATCGTGGGACACACCCTTCATAAAGACAAGTCTATTTTATTAAATGCTTGCATTCTTTATTAAATAAAAATTCAGGAAGATCTTTTCTTACAATTCTCCTTCTGACGTCCCCTCTGCTACTTTGCTCATATATTCATGAATAAATTGACAATTAAGTGTTACCGGTAGTGGGTATGTCCTTACAAAGTCTATCATTGTCCAATCAGTGTTGACATGATCAGACAGTATAGGGTCACACCGTTTTGATTAAAAAAAAAAAAAATGTCAAAGCTCAGTTGCCAATTTATTAAAAATACTCAGGAAAAAGTAATCAAGAGAAGATCATAGGGTAATAAGAAAATCCAGAATTATAAAATTATAGGGAATAGAAGAATGTACTAAAGTCGAAACGTCAGGCAAGGCGACAAACCCTATTAAAAGGTTGGGGTCAATGGGAGCCTGTCATGCCCGATAACACTATTAACCTGCAGATAATCTGGAAGTTAATAGTGTTATGAAGGTGCCCATCCACTGTACTGAGATCATTCCCCCTGAATAAGCCAATGTGAAACGTGCGTTGTGGTACTCCATCCTGGTGGTACAGATGAGTATACTTTCAGTGTGGTGGTGCTTTGAAGTTTACACACTCATTATGTGTGTCTAGCCTATTAACCCTCATGATATTTCTTGGCTAGCCTCTATTTTGCCTTCTCATGGATTTTTCCCCTTAATGGATATCAGCTAGTATTGTTTGTATTATTGATAGCGAATTACTAATCTTTCTGTGTATTTAGCGCTACTTAGCATATCATGCATTTATCTGTGCTATAATACATGATATACAGTTCAATTGACTAACTTATTTTATGTGAATTTACACTCTACATCGTAGCTTTGTTTACGGATTTCACTATATGGGAATTTGGACTATGTATCAAGCTATACGTACTTACCGTAGATGCTATGACCTATATGTACAGGTGCGTCTCACTAAATTGGAATATCATCAAAAAGTGAATTTATTTCAGTTCTTCAAGTGAAACTCGTATTATATAGAGTCATTACAGAGTGATCTATTTCAAGTGTTTATTTCTGTTAATGTTGATGATTATGGCTTACAGCCAATGAAAACCCAAAATTCACTATCTCAGTAAATTAGAATACTTTATAACATCAGGTTGAAAAATGATTTCAGAATCTGAAATGTTGGATGTTTTGGGTTGTCATTATCATTTAAAAAGAGAAAACGCAGCAGTTTGACAATAAATGGCTTCACCCAACCACTAACCATGAGTGGAGAAAAACTTTTGGTGTTATCATTCTTATTCTCTGAAAAAAAAAGTCCAAGAAAGCAAAAATTCTGCAGAGGTATGTAAACTTTTGAGCACAACTGTAATTTTCTAATTTACTGAGTTAATGTCTTTTGGGTTTTTATTGAAATAGATCACTGTCTGTAATGACTCTATATAATATATGAGTTTCACTTCTTATTTAACTGAAATAAATTAACTTTTTGAATGTATTTTGATGTAATGAGAAGCACTTGTACATCCTGTATACTCGGCATGCATTACCGGTGTACATGATTCTTACCATTCATGTCTCTCTGCTACCTAGACTTGTGAGGTCTCTGATATTTTTTCTTTTTTTTCTTCCTTTAAGTTGTTTTTAATGTTTACAACGATGAATCAATAAAAATGTACTATTTTATTACCCTGCTGCATTAGCTTCCTTGTCCTTTTTGGGTTTCACTGTACTGAAAGTGTGGCATCTGGGAGAAAATGAACCTTATTTCTCTTGGGAGCCGGCCGGATTTCAGTCATGCAGGAGTGCCGGCACGGCTTCAGGCCTCACTCACCATACTGTGCGGTAGCAGTCAGTTATTTCCCTGGAACTTTGAATGACAGCCATCTCTGCAGTGGTGCACTACAGAGACAGCTAGCAGCTAGTGCCGGGTCATTGCTTACAGCCGCCACTCACTGTGTACTAAGCGGTGACTGAAGCCTCATAACATGCCTGCATTACTGAAAGCTGGTGGCAACCAGAAGAGGTAAAATTAATTTTCTCCCAGATGCTGTGCTCAGTGCAGTGGATGGGCACCTTCTTAACACTATTAACCTGCAGTTTAACAGGTTCCATTTAAGTAGTGCAAACACATTTACATCTATCTATATTTACAGTTGTGTTCAAAAGTTTACATACCCTGGCACAATTTTTGCTTTCTTGGTCTTTTTTCAGAGAATATGAATGATAAAACCAAAACTTTTTCTCCACTCATGGTTAGTGGTTGGGTGAAGCCATTTATTGTCAAACTACTGCGTTTTCTCTTTTTAAATAATGACAACACAAACATCAAAATGACCCTGATTAAAAGTTCACATACCCCATTTCTTCATACTATATATTGCCCCTTCTAACATCAATGACAGCTTGAAGTCTTTTGTGGTAGTTGTGGATGAGGTTCTTTATTTTCTCAGATGGTAAAGCTGCCCACTCTTCTAGGCAAAAGCATCCAGTTCCTGTAAATTCCTGAGCTGTCTAGCATGAACTGTGCGCTTGAGATCTCCCCAGAGTGGCTCAATGATATTGAGGTCAGGAGACTGAGATGGCCACTCCAGAACCTTCACCGCTATTCAGCTGTAGCCAATGACAGGTCGACGTGGCCTTGTGTTTTGGATCGTTGTCATGTTGGAACATCCAAGTACATCCCATGCGCAGCTTCCAGGCTGATGATTGCAAATTTGCCTCCAGTATTTGCTGATAACATGCTGCATTCATCTTTCCTTCAACTTTGATCTAGCTTCCTGTGCCTTTGTAGCTCACACATCCACAAAACATCAGTGATCAACCTCCGCGCTTTACAGTAGGAATGGTGTTCCTTTCATCACAGGCCTTGTTGACCTCTCTCCAAATGTAACATTTATGGTTGTGCCCAAAAAGTTCAATTTTGGTCTCATCACTCCAAATTACCTTGTTCCAGAAGTTTTGAGGCTTGTCTCTGTGCCGTTTGGCGCATTGTAGGCAAGATACTTTGTGGCATTTGTGCAGTAATGGCTTTCTTCTGGCGACTCGACCATGCAGCCCATTTTTCTTCAAGTGCCTCCTTATTGTGCATCTTTAAACAGCCACACCGATAGTTTTCAACTACCTTTTCCCATAGATCTGTTGATAATTATTTTGGTTTCCCAATGACTCACAATCTAGAAACGTCATTGGCTGGATGAAAGATGGAAGAGTCTGTCTGGATCCCAGAAACTCACTCAGCTTTTGTGCACACACACTGATTACAAGCAAACAGGTCACAGGTGAGGATGTTACCTTTAGTAGCCAGTCAAACCCATTTGTGTCAACTTGTGTGCATGTTATCAGGCCAAAATCACCAGGGTATGTGAACTTTTAATCAGGGTCATTTGGGTGTTTTGGGTTGTCATTATGATTTAAAGAGAGAAAACACAGTAGTTTGACAATAAATGTATTTACCTAACCACTAACCACGAGTGGAGAAAAAGTATTGGTGTTATTCATATTCTCTGGAAAAAGGCCAAGAGAGCAAAGATTCTGTCGGGGTATGTAAACCTTTGAGCACAATTGTTTACCGTGTGTACACTAGGGTTATTCCAGTCTACAAAAATCATCACTATCCAAAAGGATAGGATATAGTTGTTTTAACAACCAATAGATTCTGAGTCAAATGGAAAGACATGTTGTGCCTTTCCAACTCATTCAAACCCCCACAAATAATGACTGAAGCGGCAGAGCACCATCTGACTCCTCTGGGCCGCGGTCTTGTGAGCAATGGAGAACGTGAGACCTAAGTTTTCCATTCTGGAGTTGTAGGGTCTACAATGTAACATTCGTTACCCACAGTAGACAAGAATAGCCCTTTAAAACTATTACACATTACAAAGATGTTAAAAGCAATGGAAGGTCCCAAAAGGATATACCTTGCAAGTCCAATGCCAAAACCAGCAAACCGGCTGAGCTGTTCTGAAAGAAGAAGAAGAACATGAGAAACACAGAGACAACTGACTGGATCATTGAAAAAGGTTTCATTTTTCAATACAGAACAAGCCGTCTGCAAAAATACAAGAGTATAAACTTAATCATAGAGGGGTTATATCACGTGGAATTCAGGTGCTAGGACGACGCCGATGTCCATGAGAACGTTC
This sequence comes from Dendrobates tinctorius, assembly GCF_039654945.1. NCBI lineage: Eukaryota > Metazoa > Chordata > Amphibia > Anura > Dendrobatidae > Dendrobates > Dendrobates tinctorius. Next base: position 47,534,745 of record NW_027361671.1, on the reverse strand, counting down.
TCTGGATATTCATTTTTAATTGATGTATGTTAAGATGCCATTTCAGTAATAAAAAGTTATTACGTATTCACAGGATTAATAAGGACAAGATCAGTGGGGGTCAGACAGCTAAAACTCCCTGTGATCACGAGAATGCATGCTGCCACTCCATTTAACCCTCCCGAGACTGCTGAAGATAGACAAGCGCTGCAGTCCTGTCAATAGACGATCACTTGTTATCACCAGAATACACCATTTATAGGGAAAGTGTGAAGTTCCCTACCTGTCCTAAACCACCAATAATGGGCTTACTATCAACCGTGGAAGTTAAGAAACCCTACAATGTGACATCTTTCAAAACGTGACTCTTTATGGCCACAAAAAAAAAAAAATTGATTTTAGAATACAGTCCACTAACATTGTGATCACTAGGAAGAGTGCAGGCCCCCTTATCAGAGCATGTGGTCACAAATCCTACACGTAGAGTCCACTGTGCCTTGTTGTAGGCAAGGAATCCAAGGGATAACATTCCCCCTTGCGGAAAGTGACACATCAAGCCTGACAGGTTGAGGTGAGGAGACTTAAGTTGCAATACTCCTCTGGGAAATCTGCAAATTGTCTCTTCAGAGGACCTGACTTTTAAGATTGCTTTTTCCTATAGGTGGCACTAGAGTTCTGGTCCTCTTCCTCCCAGAAGAAAATATGTTGTAGGTATCCACAGCAGTCCGATACACTGATGTCACATTATTGGGAATGGCCTCCAACCTTTCTTACCTAGCCACATTCAACTCTGTGAAATTGAAGCGACCTGCATCCAGCCAAAGCCCACAGCAAGAGTAGTGACAATCAGAATCCACTGTGTTGATAGACTAAGTTTCCCCTCCTCCATCATAGGCAGTGCTACCTCTTTTTGGTATTCCTGTACCAGGCACTGTTGCATCCAGCTCCAAGCACCCTCTGATTAGGTGTCATCCTATTTCCACCACCCCACGATCTTCCCTGCCACAATATGAACATCCATATCTGCTCTTCTGTACAGGGCTGCTTTTAAAAGTCACCATCTAGAGACCTTCTCTTCATGGATGCTAGACATGGTACTAATGCACCATGCTGGCAGTCACGAGTCTCACATCATGGGCCACATGTTGGGACCCCTGGTTTATAACATTAGTGATTAGTCCCGGTTCATGATTTAGTATATGCTTGCTGTATCATTCACCATCTTAATCAGTTTACCTGCAATGTTCCGGCCCAATAAAAGAACAGTAAAAAGTGTTAGGTTAGGAAGAAAAGTGCAAGCGTTATTTCTTCTTAATAGTAAAGTATGGAAAAATCCGCTCTGCCGATCTTGTTCCTTAAAATTAGGAATGAGTTCTAGTACTAAGTAATATTCCACATCACTTTGGGGCGGCTTAAACCTATGTTCACATGGGAGTTTTTTTTTCTTCTCTAGAAGATCTTCTCCAAAATGTTCCTCAAAAACACTTGGAAAATGCAACCAGTTCATTTTGATGGAAAATTCGCATTTCTGCTCACATGAGTTTTTTGAGCTTTTGTTTTCATGAAGACGTTATAAAAAACTGGTAGAAAAAAAATGCAGATCACTTCTTTGAAGCAGATTCTGATGGAAAACTCTCCAAATTAAGCACTGTCCAATCAAAATGTTTAAAACAAACGCTTCAGGTATGGTAAGTGAAAAAGTGACATGATTATTCTTTGGGTGGCTTTTGCTTTTCTAAAGAAGCTGCGTGCATATATCTTAAAAGAGGTTGTCCACTACTTTAGCACTGATGACTTATCCTTAGGATAGGTCATCAATGTCACCCCCAGGCACCCCTGCCGATCAGCTATTATCGGTGTCGGCGGCAGCCAGTACTCACTTGCGGAGCTGGCCGTCTTCTGATATAAGGCGGAGGTGTAGTACCCTATTGATTTGAACAGGAGGTAGATGTGTAGTACCAAACCTCAGCCACTATTAGAAGACAACAAGCTCCGCAAGTGAGTACTTCTTGCCGGCAGCTGCCACTGACCCTGATGACAGCAGATTGGTGGGGATGCCGGGAGTTGGCCCCTAACCGATCAGATATTGATGACCTATTCTAAGGATAAGTCATCAATGGTAAAGTAGTGGACAACCTCTTTAAGGCTATGTTTACAATGCAATGGAAATTTTTAAAACTAAAATACTTCAGGATTCGCTCCTTTTCTCTTGAGTTTTTTGTAATCCTGAAGCGTCTTTTTTTTAGCGTTCCTTTGGTCATTGAGCACTTCTTCAACCTTTTTTGAGACAGCATTTTTGTGTATTTTTAGGGTTTTGGGAGTGTTCTTGTACTATAGTTTTCTAGACTTTTTTTTATTTCTATAAAACAATGAAGAAGACGCTAGCATTTTTTGGTAAGCAAAAACGCTCACAAAAAAAATCGAAAAGATGTTTGGGAATCTTTTTAGCTTTCCCATGGACGTCTGTTGTAAAGTATTGAGCACCTGCTTAGCGGGAAAAAGCCAGTAGACTGGACATGTTAGGTCTTTGAAACACTTGGCTTCTTATGAAAACCTCAAAATCCAGAACATATACTGTAAACAGCTAGTTGCATTTACATAGAAATGGTAGATCCATTCTTTTAAATGTATTTGGAGCATCTTTTTCAGTTCCAAAAAGACAGGAAAAAGACCCAGTATGAACATATCTAAAGCCTTGACTCTCACAACCAGTTTGCATTTTTGCTGCTTTAATTGATTTAAAAATGTAGAAAAAAAAACCAAGAACCATGTGTTTATAGTTATTTTCTTCATATTCTTTTTCTATGTAGAAAAAGAAGCAACATTTCAATTCTTTGGGCACTTTAAATTTAGAGATAAGTGAATTAATTTGCAGGTCTACCTATGGTCCAGTGACAACAAGGGTATTCCATGGCCGCGGGCAGGAGATCTGCAAACCACCTTCTACTTGACGTCATCTCCGGTTCCTCTTCTGATTAGCAGACCCATCATGACATCAGGAGTGCGCCATGTTGCAATCATGACCTAGCAGTGAGCTTACAAATCAGAAAAGTCACAGAGGATTCAAGCGGGCAGGAGACTGATTTTAGGTGTCCAACATCTGGTGGCCATAAAATAATGATTTGGCCAATAGACCACAAAAATATTACAAAAAAAAACTGTTCAGATAAATTATAATTTATCTGCAATAAATTCCAATCTATCATTACTTGAAAACCGCTTTAGAGGAATTGTCCACTACTCTGACTACCCCATCTCAATTACTATAGCTTCCCCAAGTAAAATAGTAAGCCTATATTTGCTTGCGATGCTGGCGCCATTCCAGCGATGTCGACACCTGCTCTCCAGGGGCTAGCGTGACCTTATGCAACCAGAGACAGCTTTTCCCCCTCACTTCCTTCGTATGAAATGGACATCCAGAAGAGTGCAACAGTATGTTCTTGCTTCGAACAGGTGTCATGTTGGTCTGAAACGCCAGGGAAAACCGTTCCAACCTCACTGGAACGGTACCATCACCTGGGAGGGATACAGCGGCTCTTATTTTGCGTTTGGTGATTGAGAGGGTGCTGGCTCAGACAACCCCTTTAACGTTCATTTCATGGAGCTGTGGTGATCTGCTCTCAGCCTTTTGGCACCTGTCACACCGAAGGTTGTTTCCCAAGTCTTGCGCTTTGTTACCCTACGCTACTGCCCCATTACACAATTTGGTACTTGCGCATGACATTAAAACAAAACAAAAAACTAGCCCATGAATGATGATAGTTGGCCAGACATCCTCATATAACCATCAAATCATGATACTGTGAGTCAGCTGTCCAGCTGGTTTCCATGCAAAACCATAGTCTACTGCTACACATATCTACAATTATGTAAATATCCTCACTATTTCTATGTACTACATAAAATAATGAATCAGGCAGCAGCCACTGATGCAAAGTAAATGCAAAAAAATACAAGGAAAACCTTTACACGTTATTTCCACTTCTTCAGCCCATGTTCCCACCTACATTGGGAGCGCTGACAAAGATTCTGCATCAACAACATTTTGTCTAGTGAAATGACATAATTCATTATGCTGAATTGGGTCCATTGGGCGTCACTGGTGTGAGGGACACCGTACGTCTACCATTTCCGTTGTTCTGTTTCTATGATGGTGCAGAACGATGGCAATAACCAATGCAGATATGGAATAAAAGCTTTGAACGCCCATTAGTAGTTGGCACCAAGTGTCTCCACCAGATGCCATAAAACAGAAGATAGGGGAACAACCTTCAGGTGTGAGTCACAGTTCTGGTGACAGGACTATGAGAGGTCCCCATGAGTCAGTAGTGCTTCTCCATAAACACCAACACTTTACTTTTGGAAATGAGCTACAGTAAAAAGAAGGTGGCTACCTCTATTCACCTTACCTCTCTACTCTCAAATAATTACGTATTCAGCAGTAGGTAAGACTTATAAGTAAAAATATAACTTAATATATTCATACTAAAACCAAAACAATTCAACAAAACTATAAATTATTACCTATGAGGCAATAAGACTTCACAAAAACACATTCACATGGACCTATGTATTCATTTTGTTGACCGTGGTCCTTTCCTTCCCATTGGTGTTTTGAATTGTGTATGATCCAGCACTAGCAACACTTGGAAATTGTGCTAATAGCGAAGCTGAAGTGCAAGCATCTCCCTTGAAGACCCCAAAAGAAAGGGAGAAACGCGTCAGGAGGCACATGTTATTGCAGGGCATGTTCACTGTGAGGACCAGCTGTGGACTGCCCTTGTAAGAGCGGGAGCGAGTCGCTGATCGTCAAGGGGTCTACAGTGCCTGCAGCCACATGTGCAGTAAGGATGCAGAGGGAACAAAGGACAGAGGAGAAGAAGCTTTTTTGTTTTCTCTTTTATGTGTATATGAAGAACGGCACAATATGGGACATATCTAAATATGGGGACCTGTATATAGGGACATGAGTACAACATGAGAATCTGGATGAGGACATAACTACTATATCGGGGTAAGAATGGGGCAGCATTACAAGATGAATACAAGGTCACATTACCACAGGAAGGGAACCAGGATGGGGCATTACCACAGGAAGGGAACCAGGATGGGGCATTACCACAGGAAGGGAACCAGGATGGGGCATTACCACAGGAAGGGAACCAGGATGGGGCATTACCACAGGAAGGGAACCAGGATGGGGCATTACCACAGGAAGGGAACCAGGATGGGGCATTACCACAGGAAGGGAACCAGGATGGGGCATTACCACAGGAAGGGAACCAGGATGGGGCATTACCACAGGAAGGGAACCAGGATGGGGCATTACCACAGGAGGGGAACCAGGATGGGGCATTACCACAGGAGGGGAACCAGGATGGGGCATTACCACAGGAAGGGAACCAGGATGGGGCATTACCACAGGAAGGGAACCAGGATGGGGCATTACTACAAGAAGGAGACAAGGATGAAGCATTGCTACAAGATGAGGACCAGGATGGGGGACATTGCTACAAAAAGAGGGCCAGGCTGTAGCTTTACTACAAGATGGAGACCAGGATGGGGGACATTATGACAAGATGGGGACCAAGATAGGGCACATTACTACAAGATGTTTACTAAAACTACTATATAGTGCTAATTGTAAGACAATATTACTGTATGTGGCCAATTGTGGGACACGAAATTGTAAAAATGTAAAAATTCAAAAAACAAATTCAAAATTAAGCATGAAAAAAAATTGCAACTAAAAGTGCTGTCTTGTATATAAGCTGAAGTAAACAAAAAAAGTGAACATTTGTTAACTTATCAACACATTCATAACGACACAAGGCCTAAAAAAAAAATAAAATAAAATATGGCAAAAATGTTCAAAAGGTGTATAGAAAAAAAAAATGGCATCACTAAAAATGTCACTTTGTCCTTCAAAGAATGCAGCCCCCCAAATTCAATGTTTTTCTATATGTGGCCTATATACCCAGCCGAGTTTGAGACCCCTGTACTAGACGGATCTCAGATGTCCTCAACATTCCCTATGGATCAACCCATGGGTGAAACCGTTATAAAAGACATATGGTTATTGATGTTTGCACTGTACATAGGAAAGTGTGATACATATGGCCGTTGTGCAATTCTTTAAGTCAATAGGGTGATGTATGAGTATATGTCTTGTGTATACTGGTCATAGTACCAGTGATCTCTATAGGTTACTAGAAGACATACTCCAGACCGCTTTATATATGAATGGTACGCTATATATGAACCAAAGAGCCATTATCTGCATTATATTGGTGTATGCTGAAAGAACGCAGCCTCACTTTCTATGTGTATAAACGGTCCACTGAAAGCCTAAGGGTGTGTGCACACATTGCGGATCTGCAGCAGTTTCTGCTGCGGTGTACAGTACCATTAGAACCTATGTAAATCAAAAACCACAGTGCAGACGTTGTGGAATTTTCCGCACGGATTTGCTGTGGTTTTAAAATTCCGCAGCATGTCACTTCTTTGTGCGGATTCCGCAGCGGTTTGGCACCTGCTCCATGACAGATGTCAAACCGCAGGCTAATCCGCAGGTCTTTTGACCTGCGGATTTAGACAAATCCTCGCGGAAAATTCCGCAGCAGAATCTGCAACGTGCACACACCCTTAATAAGGATGTATATCATATTTAGGTGACGCTGAACTATAGTCAGCAATGTATTGCTCTTAAACATTAGAGAATGGACGGCGGTAACTATAAGGAGTGTTGTGCCACGATTAATATGAACTAGCCTGTCCTATATTGGTGTATGCTGATAAAATAGTAGCTTCAAAGTATACCGTATATGCAGAAATTGACTACAGGAAGTCGGAACCGGATATACAATACATTTGGGCAAAGTTGAAGATCAGTCAGCAATAGGCTGTTAAAAACATGTAAGACTGAAAGGCAGCGATTATAAGGGAGGTCAAAATCCACCCCCGTGAAAGGAAAGGAGGACCACGGTCAACAAACTGACTATATAGGTCCATGCGGATGTGTTTTTGTGATGTCTTATTGCCTCAGTGGGTAACATTTTATAGTTGCATGTCGAGTTGTTTTGGTTTTACTATGAATATATTAAAAGTTATAGTCTCACCTACTGATGAATACAGAATGAGCTGTAGCCCAAATCCCATTTTGAGGAGCCCTTGCTTAGCGCCCACTACTTTACCTATCTAGGGGCACTTACAACATATTTTGGCAGCGAGGTTTTACTGTAGAATACATAAAAGGCCAGTTCAGTACCAATAAAAAGGTTTATTACATCCGACACCCTCACTTATAAAAAGTCACCACTGCGGCCTTCTCTCCACTCACCTGACCTTTGACTACAGCCACACCAGGTCTTATCAATAGTAACACAATTACCTCCTGAACCCTCTACAGCGTAGGAATTACCGCCAGAGGTCACACAAAGGGCCGATAAGGAATCATCTGCACTTTTCAACTTTGAAGCAAACTCTCCCATAACCGCTCAGGTTCCCGTCACTATCACGTCACACAAGTGGTTTATTAGATACGAATGGAGATTTCTGCAGAAGGGGACACATGCAGAAACCTCTGCAACTAATTATCTATGTATACGGTTGGCTTTAAAGAGGACCTTTCACCATGTCGAAAGTGGTCAGTTTTGGGCTTTTTTTTTTCTTCTTGCTTCTTTAATGAGTATTCTTTTTTTTATTTGCCATACAGTTACAGAGATACCGATGGGCCTTTCTAGTTAGAGCTTTATGGTCTTTATGAGGGTGTGTGTCTTCAGGCTGCTCCGCAGAATTACACTGAGCCACAAATCCTTGAAAGACCAAAAAAATCAGCATTAAGACCATATCTCTGGAATCATAGCAAAAAAATAATATAAAATATGGCAGCATGGGCTAGTCGTCTTGTATCCGATCTACAGATCAGACTTGTGCATGAAACAGCAGGCAGCTCCTGTACATGGACTCACTCATCTACAATCTGAAGCAGTGACTCCTTTGTAAAGTTCAGTGCTGCCACTGATAGGAGCTTGTAGGTCACAGAAAGCTGAATAAAATGATACCTAACTATCCGTGATCTGATGTCTTATTCCAGGGAAATCCACGCTTTTCTTAATATGTAAATGAGGTGTCAAGATCTATGGGCAGGACATAGATCTCCCTGAGAATCTACAGTACTTATTTTAGATGAAGAGAGGGAGATACCAGTGTGAGTCTGTAGATCAGTAGAGCAGACTGTCCGTAATTCCGCCTCACAATGGTAATGGCTAGAGTTGAGCGACTTTGGTCGGATCGGGTTTCGTGAAACCCGAATGAAACAAAATAAGTTTCAGATGAAACTCGTCCGACTAGAGCAAAAAAAGTCGGAGTTTCGTCCGACTTTTATTTCCCATTGACTTGCATTGGGGTCGGGTTTCGGACGAAACTCCGACTTTGTTTTGCTCTAGTCGGACGAGTTTCATCTGAAACTTATTTTGTTTCATTCGGGTTTCACGAAACCCGATCCGACCAAAGTCGCTCAACTCTAGTAATGGCCCATTTATTTAAAATAATCTCTGGAGCCAAGTTCTCAGGGAGATCAGCGTCCGGCCCAGAGATCTTAACAGATCACTTACATTGAAGAAAAATGAGGATCTCTCTGGAATAAGAAATAGGATTGTAGATATCCAAGTATTATTTTACCTGTACATGCCCACATAGACAGCTCAGGAGGGTTCATCCTCCTGACAAATTCCCTTTCATACTGTGCACCCCTCATGCTGCAAAACACAGCTCTAACCTGTCAAGCCATGACCTCCATAAGTCCTCTAAACGTGTCATGCTTCTGTCACCATTTCCCAGCATAGGAGATAGCTTCAACATCAGTGGGGTATCCACCAATTTCCATCCCATTACAATAAAGGGATAGTGCGTATATTTGCCCGCAGAGCCATCCAGTCCCGATGTGAGTGCCCGAGGCAGATGAATACAGCATTCCGGCAGCCCTAGAGAGAATGAATGGACCGGTGGTCAAATGGACACACTGACCCTCCATTCTAACGTGGGTTAAAGTTCTCCATTCTAGCGATTGGTCCCCTACTGATGTAAAAATTATTACCTGTACATTGAATAGGAAATAAATGGGTATAATAATAAGAACTTAAAGGGAACCAGACAGCAAATACATGCTGACTAGTGTATCCACAAGATAAATAGACATGCTGCGGTCTGGAAAAACGTGCCGCGTGTCTGTCACCGCGTGTGATCCGTGGGCGTCTGTGCACGCATAGTGGACATGGGATTTCTAGAAAGCTCATCCATTATGTTGTAACAGCTGGACGCTGCACAAGAACGCAGCATCAAACCCGCAGCAATTACTGATCATGTACTGATCAATCTTCAGGGGCGCACCCGCTCCATGCCATCAGGCTTCCTGCTAGCTGATTTGTGTGGAGTAAGAAGGGAAGTGCAATAGTAAAAATTAATAGCTCAGGATTGTGACCTGGCTGAGAAACTAGCCCAAACTCTCTAATGCTGCCGAGGCAGCTATGAGGGAGAAGAGCGAGGACACAAACTCACTCGATCCAGCAAGCTTCATTGTAGGGTGAGGAAACAAGCGCCTCGTGCCTAGGAGGACAGCAACCTCTGAAGTGGCCTGTAACAGGAACAAGCAGTACACTATAGAATTAAAAGTACCTCCGCTTTTTTTACAATTTAGAAGATTTTCAATAAGAGATGGGCAGCAAAGTCGCTTGGTTTTATAAGCAATTTGTAATGTTATCCTTTTAAAGTGAACCTGACAGCTGATATATGCTGCCCAATCTGTGGGCACCATGTATTGGGCACTGTGTTATGAATGTGTCACTGAGGAGAAAAAAGAAAAACAGCTAAGCTACAGAAAACCAGATTGGTTGGTAACTATGCAGATTGCAGATCCCTGATCTTACCACACAACTAGCAGTAGCCGTGGAGTGTGCCTACAATGTTCCTAGACGCCTCGTCATGGCTGGAGGACTACATAAGCCTAAAGCAAGAAAAGGGAAAACTAACTGCCCCAGAGCACACCCCACACATGTATTGACGGTGAAACAAGATGAAGGCACAAACACAGGCAGGAAAATAGGCTGAGCAAATGATGGGGCCCAAACTAACTAGACAGGAAAGGAAAGGAAAGACACTGTCTGCAACCTGCAAAAAACCCTACAAAATAATGTCCAACACTTCTGATAGCAAAATTAACCCTGAAGTCACTAGAATTCTCCCACTATATCAGCACTCTGAAATATTTTGAAAGAGCAAAAAGAGACCGAACTAGTAAGGGACAAAAAGCCAATTGGCAAAATACTGATAAATAAGAGTGGAAATTCAGCTCAGCCCCCAGCCGGGAATGGCAGACCACACAAAAAACTGAATAGACCAACAAGATCAAGTGTGAACATTAGCAGAAAAACTTAGCTTTAGATGACTGGAACAGAGCTGAAAACCAAGAGCTGACAAGACAGAAGGAATCACCAGCAACTGAATAGGGAGTCGGCTGTCTTAAATCCAATCTGAGAATCCTGAGATCCAATCGTCATCCTCATTCTCAGGTGGCAGATCTCCACTGATCAAACCAGCTGCACCATCTCCCGTCACCACCAGAGGGAGTCCAGAAGGGGAACTCACAACTGGTGAACCCGAGAATGAACTCACAACAGTACCCCCCCCCAGATGAGGGGTCACCGAACCCTCATCCACGCCACCAGGCCGATCAGGATGGGCCCGGTGAAAAGCACGAACCAATCTATTGGCATGAATATCGGAGGCAGAGAGCCAAGAATTATCCTCCTGACCATAACCGTTCCATTTGACCAAATACTGGAGTCTCCGTCTAACCAAACGAGAATCCAATATTTTCTCTACCTCATATTCCACATTGCCTTCGACCAACACAGGGTCAGGAGGTGCTGCCATAGGAACCACTGGCTCAACAAACCTCTTCAACAGAGATTTGTGAAATACGTTATGGATCTTGAACGTAACTGGAAGAGCCAATCGAAACAAAACAGGATTAAGAATTTCCAAAATCTTATAAGGACACACCTGGGCAAGACGAAGATTCCACTTGCCCTGAAGAGAATCGAGGATGAAACCCAAAATTACAGAAAAAGGGTGACATCAAAGTGGCAGAACTAGCTCTATTGTTCAGTGCCAATTCGGCCAAGGGCAAAAATGAGACCCAATCATCCTGATCAGCAGATATAAAACATCTCAAATAAGACTCCAAGGTCTGGTTTGTTCTCTCAGTCTGTCCATTGTTCTGGGGATGAAACGCAGAGGAGAAGGATAACCGAATTCCCAGATTGGAACAAAAGGCTTTCCAGAATCTGGAAACAAACTGGACTCCTCTGTCAGACACAATGTTCTCAGTAATCCCATGTAACCAAACCACCTGTTGTAAAAATAAGGGCAACCAACTCAGCAGAAGATGGCAACTTTGGGAGTGGTACAAGATGGACCATCTTCGAAAATCTATCACAAATCACCCAGATAACAGTCATTCTCTGAGAGACAGGAAGATCAGAAATAAAATCCATTGAGATATGGGTCCATGGCCTCTTTGGCACCGGCAAGGGCATCAGCAACCCACTAGAACAAGAACAGGGTTTAGACCGAGAACAAGTCCCACAGGACTGTACAAAATTCCTGACGTCACGAGATAAGGCAGGCCACCAAAAGGACAGACTCACCAAATCTCTGGTACCAATAATACCTGGATGACCAGCCAATGCGGAGCAATGAATTTCAGACATCACTCTCTTTCTCCACTAGTCAGGAACATACAATTTTCCCATAGGGCAACGCTCAGGTTTATCCTCCTGAAATTCCTCCAGGGCGCGTCTCAAATCGGGCGAAATGGCAGAAAGAACTACCCCCTCACCTAGGATGGTAGTAGGCTCGATCACACTAAGAGAATCGGCAAAGAAACTCCTAGAAAGGGCGTCTGCCTTAACATTCTTAGTGCCCGGAAGAAAAGAGACCACAAAATTAAAACGCGTGAAAAACAAGTCCCATCTAGCCTGTCTAGGATTCAAGCATTTGGCCGACTCCAGATAAATCAAATTCTTGTGATCAGTGAGGACCACAACTTGATGTCTAGCTCCCTCCAACCAATGTCTCCACTCCTCAAATGCCCACTTCATGGCCAACAATTCCCGATTCCCCACATCATAGTTGCGTTCAGATGGGGAGAACTTTCGAAGGCACAGGGATTCATCTTAGAAATCACAGGGTCCTTTTGGGACAAAACAGCTCCTGCACCACTCTCAGAAGCATCTACCTCCACCTGAAATGGAAGTGAGACATCAGGCTGCCGCAAAACCAGAGCTGAAGTAAACCTCCGCTTAAGCTCCTGAAATGCTGAGATAGCCTCAGGAGACCAATTCAGCACATCAGCGCCCTTCTTGGTCAGATCACTCAGTGGTTTGACAATACCAGAAAAATTACCATAGAAATTTACGATAGAAATTAGCAAAACCCGAAAACTTCTGGAGGGCCTTCAAAGTAGTAGGCTGAACCCAATCATAAATGGCCTGTACCTTGGCCGGGACCATTTCAATAGTCTATGGAGATAAGATAAATCCCAAAAATGAAATCCTCTGTACACCAAAGAGGCATTTCGATCCCTTAACAAACAGGGAATTCTCCCTCAAGATCCGGAACACAGTCCGGACGTGTTCCACATGAGAATCCCAATCACTAGAAAAGATCAAAATATCATCCAGATAGATGATCAAAAACTTATCCACAAAGTCACGGAAAATATCATTCATAAAGGACTGGAAGACAGAAGGGGCATTAGAGAGCCCAAAAGGCATCACCAGGCACTCAAAATGTCCCTCCAGAGTATTAAACGCTGTCTTCCATTCATCCCTGTGCTTAATGCGAATAAGATTATACGCCCCCCTGAGGTCAAACTTAGTAAACCAGCAGGCACTCTTAACTCTGGAGAATAAATCAGACATCAGAGGTAACGGTTACTGATATTTAATCGTCATCTTGTTAAGGGAACGATAATCAATACACGGTCTTAATGAACCACCTTTCTTGGCCACAAAAAAACCCAGCACCTAAAGGTGACGAGGATGGTCTAATATGACCCTTCTCCAATGACTCCTTAATATAGGATCGCATAGCATCAGGTTCGGGTACTGATAAGTTGAAAAGCCGACCCTTGGGAAATTTACACCCAGGCATCAACTCAATTGCACAGTCATAACTTCTATGAGGAGGCAAAGACGCAGACTTACTCTCACTAAATACATCAGAGAAATCAGCCAGATAATCAGGAATATCAAGAGACTGAGGAGAGGTGGAGAAAACAGGAGCGTCCCTAAGAAAACACTGACAACCCCAACTCACCACAGACCCAGATTTCCAATCCAAAACTGGATTATGAGTTTGCAACCAAGGAAAACCCAGAACAATAGTATCATGCAAATTATGCAGCACCAAAAATTTACAATTTTCTTGGTAGTCTGGGGAAAACCAGATCTTCACCTGGGTCCAAAACTGAGGTTTATTCTCCGCCATCGGAGTCGCATCAATACCCCTCAAAGGAATAGGCGTCCGCAGAGGCGTCATGGAAAAACCACAACGTTTAGCAAAGTCCAAATCCATCAGATTCAACGCTGCTCCTGAATCCACAAAAGCCTTCGTGGAAAATATGGACAAGGAGCAGATCAGAGTAATTGCCAAAAGAAACTTAGGTTGTATACTGCCCACAGCAAATGCATGTGCAAAACGTTTCTCTCGTTTTGGGCAGACAGAAATAATATGAGAGGCGTCTCCACAGAAAAAACACAGCTTATTACGCCTTCTAAACTCCTGACGTTGCGCCCTAGACAAAACCCCATCACATTGCATAGGTTCAGACGTTTGTTCAAAAGGTAGCAGCACCTCTCGTGTATTTTTACGTTCACGTAAACGCCGATCAACTTGAACGGCTAATGACATAGAATCATCCAGACCAGAGGGAACAGGAAATCCCACCATAACATCTTTTACGGTCTCTAATAAACTCTTCCGAAAGACAGCTGCCAGTGCACCATCATTCCATGTAGTAAGGACCACCCACTTTCGGAATTTTTGACAGTATAACTCTGCAGAATCCTGACCCAGGTTCAATGCCAATAGGGCTTTCTCAGTTTGATCAACAGCATTAGGTTCATCGTACAACAACCCCAAGGCTTGAAAAAATGCATCCACATTAGTCAGAATAGGATCTTCAGGTGTCAAAGAAAACGCCCAATCCTGGGGATCGCCACGCAGCAAAGAGATGACAATTTTAGCCTGCTGCGCAGAGCTCCCCGATGAATTAGGCTTCAAGGCCAGAAATAATTTACAATTATTCTTAAAATTCAAAAATTTAGACCGATCCCCAAAAAACACATCAGGAGTAGGGATCCTTGGTTCAGCAGCATGTGAATGAGTGAGATAGGTGGAAATTCCCCGCACTTCAGCAGCAAGTTGCTCCACATGATCAGACAATTGCTTAATCTCCATTAAAAAAAAAATCCTCCTACGGCCCCAAAGAAAAAGAGGAAAAAATATACATATAGAAAAAAAAAAATTGACACTTTTTTTTTCTTTTTTTACAATTCTTTCCTGCTTTTGAGTACCCTAGAATCTGTGGTATAGCTGGTGATTCTGTTATGAATGGGTCACCGAGGAGAAAAAAGCAAACCAGCTAAGCCACAGAAAACCAGAGTGGTTGGTAACTATGCAGATTGCAGATCCCTGATCTTACCACACAACTAGCAGCAGCCGTGGAGCATACCTACGATGAACCTAGACACCTCGTCACGGCCGGAGGACTACATAAGCCTAAAGCAAGAAAAGGGAAAACTAACTGCCCCAGAGCACACCCCAAAGGAATAGATAGCCCCCACACATGTATTGACGGTGAAACAAGATGAAGGCTCAAACACAGGCAGGAAAATAGGCTGAGCAAATGATGGGGCCCAAACTAACTAGACAGGAAAGGAAAGACACTGTCTGCAACCTGCAAAAAACCCTACAAAATAATGTCCAACACTTCTGATAGCAAAATTAACCCTGAAGTCACTAGAATTCTCCCACTATATCAGCACTCTGAAATATTCTTAAAGAGCAAAAAGAGACCGAACTAGTAAGGGACAAAAAGCCAATTGGCAAAATACTGATAAATAAGAGTGGAAATTCAGCTCAGCCCCCAGCCGGGACTGGCAGACCACACAAAAAACTGAATAGACCAACAAGATCGTGTGAACATTAGCAGAAAAACTTAGCTTTAGATGACTGGAACAGAACTGAAAACCAAGAGCTGACAAGCCAGAAGGAATCACCAGCAACTGAATAGGGAGTCGGCTGTCTTAAATCCAATCTGAGAATCCTGAGATCCAATCGTCATCCTCATTCTCAGGTGGCAGATCTCCACCGATCAAACCAGCCTCACTACCTCCTGTTACCACCAGAGGGAGTCTGGAAGGAGAACTCACAACTGGTGAATCCGAGAATGAACTCACAACAGCACTGGCTGTATTATCTCAGCCAGGCATGTTGGACTGTGAAAGACATCAGCTATACATTAGTCATACAGGAGGGTCCCCAGCGGCTTCTCCTCGCCCGCTGCCCTGGTAGACCACCCTCTCCCTATGTGTCAAAAGAATCTGGCAGAGTTCATAGTGGACAGGGCGGCGGGGATCAGCTGTCAGGTTCACTCCAAGCACTCTGTTGTAGGATGAACGTTTCTCTTTTAGGCAATAATAATGTCTCATACACACTAGACGAATGTCGGGTAAATCTGACCGATATTGACAAGTTTAGGGGTTTGAAAATGCATGGAAGCCCCAGACAATTGCCTGTGGGAAATATGAACCAGCATGTCCGATTCCAGACTGCAAATCGTATGGATTCGCAGAGATGACACAAATCTGGAGACAGCTTTCTCAGAGAATACAGGAGTGGCAACTGAACCATCACTGGGCCGACAGCCATCTATCGTGTATGGCGACTAACAGTTACAGACCTTTAATCCACTCTAGATGTTTCATGGGATTGGACAGGACAGCTCTACTCCGCACATGTATCATGGGCTTCCGGGACCCAAAACCATGTTCCAAGTTGCCCTTTCTTGTACCACTTTGATAAGTACTAACCAGCACATACTGGGAACACCCCACAACATCTGCTATCCTAGAGACACTAAACATAGTAGCAGAGCCACAGAAGAGGACTCAAAATCCTCCAAAAATACAGCTGAAAAAGGGCAGCACCGCTTACATGGCCAGGTCTCTGAACAAATGCACTACAGCAGGGGTCCCCAACCGCCGGTCCACGGCCCAGCACCGGGCCGCTGCAGTGCCCTTGCCGGTCCGCGGACACAAGGGGAGCCAGGGGCGGTCAGTGGCGTAGCGGGGGCTGGGGCGGAGCGCAGCAATTCTTAAACTGCGTGTAGCGGCGGGCAGGGAGCGATCAAGCAGCTCCGCTGCCTGCAAGAGGGAATAGCAGGAGCGGAGCTGCAAGGACCCGTCCAGCTTCCTGCCCGCCGCCCGCGCTTCCTGTCTCTGACTGAGAGGAGCGCGCCGCTGCTGTGTGAGAGCGAGGAAGCGCGGGCGATGCTGCGACAGGTGAGAGGTGGGGTGTGTGTGTTTGTCTGTGTTTGTGTAGGTGGAGCCTGGCCCTGGAGGAGATGGGGACATGAGGAGAAGACCGTGATGGGGAGAGAACGCCATGAGGGGGTAATTGGAGAAGGCCATGAGGGGGTAATGGGAGAAGACCATGATGCCTGGGGTGATGGGAGAAGGCCATGAGGGGGTAATGGGAGAAGGCCATGAGGGGGTAATGGGAGAAGGCCATGAGGGGGTAATGGGAGAAGGCCATGAGGGGGTAATGGGAGAAGGCCATGAGGGGGTAATGGGAGAAGACCATGATGCCTGGGGTGATGGGAGAAGGCCATGATGGGGGTAATGGGAGAAGGCCATGAGGGGGTAATGGGAGAAGACCATGATGCCTGGGGTGATGGGAGAAGGCCATGAGGGGGGTAATGGGAGAAGGCCATGAGGGGGGTAATGGGAGAAGGCCATGAGGGGGGTAATGAGAGAAGACCATGATGCCTGGGGTGATGGCAGAAGGCCATGATGGGGGTAATGGGAGAAGGCCATGATGGGGGTAATGGGAGAAGACCATGATGCCTGGGGTGATGGGAGAAGGCCATGAGGGGGGTAATGGGAGAAGGCCATGAGGGGGGTAATGGAAGAAGACCATGATGCCTGGGGTGATGGGAGAAGGCCATGAGGGGGGTAATGGGAGAAGGCCATGATGGGGGTGATGCAGAGAAGGCATTGATGGGAGTGATGGAGAGACGTCAGTGATGGGGTGAAGGCAATGATGGGGAGAAGGGAGTGATGGGGTGAAGGCAATGATGGAGAGATGGCAGTGATGGGGAGAAGGGAGTGATGGGGTGATGGAGCAGGCAAGAATGGGGTGATGGAGCACTCATTCAAAACCTATGGTGAGTTGAGTCACATTATAAATGTGCGTCCATAGCCCCGCCCCCTTATGACCAAAGCCCCGCCCCTGCCACACCTCCATCCCCGCCCTACCGGGCCATGGAAGAATGGTCTTGCTTGAAACTGGTCCCTGGTGCAAAAAAGGTTGGGGACCACTGCACTACAGGATGCATCCTGTTACAGGTAGGCGGTGCTGCCCTTTATCAGCTGTATTTTTTATTCTAGAGACACAGAGAATACAGATGTGCTATTCCGGGGGACGCTCCCTCGGGGAATACAGATGTGCTATTCCGGGGGACGCCCCCTCGGGGAATACAGATGTGCTATTCCGGGGGACGCCCCCTCGGGGAATACAGATGTGCTATTCCGGGGGACGCCCCCTCGGGGAATACAGATGTGCTATTCCGGGGGACGCCCCCTCGGGGAATACAGATGTGCTATTCCGGGGGACGCCCCCTCGGGGAATACAGATGTGCTATTCCGGGGGACGCTCCCTCGGGGAATACAGATGTGCTATTCCGGGGGACGCTCCCTCGGGGAATACAGATGTGCTATTCCGGGGGACGCTCCCTCGGGGAATACAGATGTGCTATTCCGGGGGACGCTCCCTCGGGGAATACAGATGTGCTATTCCGGGGGACGCTCCCTCGGGGAATACAGATGTGCTATTCCGGGGGACGCTCCCTCGGGGAATACAGATGTGCTATTCCGGGGGACGCTCCCTCGGGGAATACAGATGTGCTATTCCGGGGGACGCTCCCTCGGGGAATACAGATGTGCTATTCCGGGGGACGCTCCCTCGGGGAATACAGATGTGCTATTCCGGGGGACGCTCCCTCGGGGAATACAGATGTGCTATTCCGGGGGACGCTCCCTCGGGGAATACAGATGTGCTATTCCGGGGGACGCTCCCTCGGGGAATACAGATGTGCTATTCCGGGGGACGCTCCCTCGGGGACTACAGATGTGCTATTCCGGGGGACGCTCCCTCGGGGACTACAGATTTGGTATTCCGGGGACGCTCCCTCAGAGAATACAGATTTGGTATTCCGGGGACGCTCCCTCAGGGAATACAGATTTGGTATTCCGGGGACGCTCCCTCAGGGAATACAGATTTGGTATTCCGGGGACGCTCCCTCAGAGAATACAGATTTGGTATTCCGGGGACGCTCCCTCAGAGAATACAGATTTGGTATTCCGGGGACGCTCCCTCAGAGAATACAGATTTGGTATTCCGGGGACGCTCCCTCAGGGAATACAGATTTGGTATTCCGGGGACGCTCCCTCAGGGAATACAGATTTGGTATTCCGGGAACGCTCCCTCAGGGAATACAGATTTGGTATTCCGGGGACGCTCCCTCGGAGAATACAGATTTGGTATTCCGGGGACGCTCCCTCGGAGAATACAGATTTGGTATTCCGGGGACGCTCCCTCGGAGAATACAGATTTGGTATTCTGGGGACGCTCCCTCAGGGAATACAGATTTGGTATTCTGGGGACGCTCCCTCAGGGAATACAGATTTGGTATTCTGGGGACGCTCCCTCAGGGAATACAGATTTGGTATTCTGGGGACGCTCCCTCAGGGAATACAGATTTGGTATTCTGGGGACGCTCCCTCAGGGAATACAGATTTGGTATTCTGGGGACGCTCCCTCAGGGAATACAGATTTGGTATTCTGGGGACGCTCCCTCAGGGAATACAGATTTGGTATTCTGGGGACGCTCCCTCAGGGAATACAGATTTGGTATTCTGGGGACGCTCCCTCAGGGAATACAGATTTGGTATTCTGGGGACGCTCCCTCAGGGAATACAGATTTGGTATTCTGGGGACGCTCCCTCAGGGAATACAGATTTGGTATTCTGGGGACGCTCCCTCAGGGAATACAGATTTGGTATTCTAGGGACGCTCCCTCAGGGAATACAGATTTGGTATTCTGGGGACGCTCCCTCAGAGAATACAGATTTGGTATTCTGGGGACGCTCCCTCAGAGAATACAGATTTGGTATTCTGGGGACACTCCCTCAGGGAATACAGATTTGGTATTCTGGGGACGCTCCCTCAGGGAATACAGATTTGGTATTCTGGGGACGCTCCCTCAGGGAATACAGATTTGGTATTCTGGGGACGCTCCCTCAGAGAATACAGATTTGGTATTCTGGGGACGCTCCCTCAGAGAATACAGATTTGGTATTCTGGGGACGCTCCCTCAGGGAATACAGATTTGGTATTCTGGGGACGCTCCCTCAGGGAATACAGATTTGGTATTCTGGGGACGCTCCCTCAGGGAATACAGATTTGGTATTCTGGGGACGCTCCCTCAGGGAATACAGATTTGGTATTCTAGGGACGCTCCCTCAGGGAATACAGATTTGGTATTCTGGGGACGCTCCCTCAGAGAATACAGATTTGGTATTCTGGGGACGCTCCCTCAGAGAATACAGATTTGGTATTCTGGGGACACTCCCTCAGGGAATACAGATTTGGTATTCTGGGGACGCTCCCTCAGGGAATACAGATTTGGTATTCTGGGGACGCTCCCTCAGGGAATACAGATTTGGTATTCTGGGGACGCTCCCTCAGGGAATACAGATTTGGTATTCTGGGGACGCTCCCTCAGGGAATACAGATTTGGTATTCTGGGGACGCTCCCTCAGAGAATACAGATTTGGTATTCTGGGGACGCTCCCTCAGGGAATACAGATTTGGTATTCTGGGGACGCTCCCTCAGGGAATACAGATTTGGTATTCTGGGGACGCTCCCTCAGGGAATACAGATTTGGTATTCTGGGGACGCTCCCTCAGGGAATACAGATTTGGTATTCTGGGGACGCTCCCTCAGGGAATACAGATTTGGTATTCTGGGGACGCTCCCTCAGAGAATACAGATTTGGTATTCTGGGGACGCTCCCTCAGAGAATACAGATTTGGTATTCTGGGGACGCTCCCTCAGAGAATACAGATTTGGTATTCTGGGGACGCTCCCTCAGGGAATACAGATTTGGTATTCTGGGGACGCTCCCTCAGAGAATACAGATTTGGTATTCTGGGGACGCTCCCTCAGAGAATACAGATTTGGTATTCTAGGGACGCTCCCTCAGGGAATACAGATTTGGTATTCTGGGGACGCTCCCTCAGGGAATACAGATTTGGTATTCTGGGGACGCTCCCTCAGAGAATACAGATTTGGTATTCTGGGGACGCTCCCTCAGAGAATACAGATTTGGTATTCTGGGGACGCTCCCTCAGAGAATACAGATTTGGTATTCTAGGGACGCTCCCTCAGGGAATACAGATTTGGTATTCTGGGGACGCTCCCTCAGGGAATACAGATTTGGTATTCTGGGGACGCTCCCTCAGGGAATACAGATTTGGTATTCTGGGGACGCTCCCTCAGAGAATACAGATTTGGTATTCTGGGGACGCTCCCTCAGGGAATACAGATTTGGTATTCTGGGGACGCTCCCTCAGAGAATACAGATTTGGTATTCTGGGGACGCTCCCTCAGAGAATACAGATTTGGTATTCTAGGGACGCTCCCTCAGGGAATACAGATTTGGTATTCTGGGGACGCTCCCTCAGGGAATACAGATTTGGTATTCTGGGGACGCTCCCTCAGGGAATACAGATTTGGTATTCTGGGGACGCTCCCTCAGAGAATACAGATTTGGTATTCTGGGGACGCTCCCTCAGAGAATACAGATTTGGTATTCTAGGGACGCTCCCTCAGGGAATACAGATTTGGTATTCTGGGGACGCTCCCTCAGGGAATACAGATTTGGTATTCTGGGGACGCTCCCTCAGGGAATACAGATTTGGTATTCTGGGGACGCTCCCTCAGGGAATACAGATTTGGTATTCTGGGGACGCTCCCTCAGAGAATACAGATTTGGTATTCTAGGGACGCTCCCTCAGGGAATACAGATTTGGTATTCTGGGGACGCTCCCTCAGGGAATACAGATTTGGTATTCTAGGGACGCTCCCTCAGGGAATACAGATTTGGTATTCTGGGGACGCTCCCTCAGGGAATACAGATTTGGTATTCTGGGGACGCTCCCTCAGAGAATACAGATTTGGTATTCTGGGGACGCTCTGACCCAACAGTCAAACTGCCGTTATCACAATTTGACCCTTGTCAAAGTCCCTCCAAGGCCAAGTTCCCACGATGACTTTTTGCCGCATTTCTGATGTTGCAGATTTTTGGCGCTAATTGAGGTGACTTAGACTTTTTGTTGTGTTTTTAGAGGGTTTTTGTCTCTTTTCGGTGTAAATAAAGTTGCTTCTTGTTACTTAGCCTTGATAAAACTACAGTCATCCGTGGATTGCATGCATCTTTATTGCAATTCCCCTGTGGAACGCACTAAAGGCAGATGTGTTTCTTTTCTGGTTATTTTCCTCATCTCAATCAAGTCTACGGGTAAAATATGTGAAAGACACATTATTTAGGGCAGGAGAAATGGACGCGATGGCGGCTTCTAAGTGACACTGTAGGTGGGAGAACAGCGCTTGTGAGCCTCCTGTTCCCCATACACACTGCTGGCTGCCCTCACACTGTGGATGCTATACAGAGGCCGTGTGTTATGTGTGGATCTGATCCTGCTCCACTTACCAAACACTAAAAAGCTGAAAACGGCAATGACATCGCACAGAAGTGCTCGCTCACACCGCCGTGGCCATCTGTTTTTTGTTTTTTTTTTTCTCAGAGAGCACTCGGACCAATGTTATTTAATGGGGCTGCGCTGATGGACAATTTTTTTCACGGACAGAATCTGATAAAGAAAAAAAAAAAATCCAACCATGCTGCGATTTCTCTCTGAAATCGGATACCACTGATCCATTCAAGTCTATGAGTGGGAGGAAAGCAGCGGACTGCACTCGGATGACATCCGAGTGCAGTCCGACTTCTACGGACTCACAGGATGGAGAGATTTCGGTCCTCATCTTCTCACCTGTGATATGATTCCATCATCCGAGATCATACTATGCCGGAGCTCGGATCGGAGGAATCTGAGTCATTAGCATAATGGACCAGATTCTCTCGGATGCTGCCTAATAACGAAAAAGCTGCAGACTTCACATCCGCACCAGGTTTTCATTTTTGTGCAGATTTTTTCCGCTTGTGACCTTGTACTGTAAATTGCTGCAGAATCCGCACCACAAGCCCACAGTGTGAACACGGCCTGATGCATAAGCGTGGAGCAGGGGAAATAATGCACCATGGTGCGAACGGGGCCTTCTGGCGGCTCCCACATCGCTGACATTCGGCCTACACCCCTCTCTGGTGGTTACTATGGGGTATATTGGGGGCACCGCACTCATCCTACAGCAGTCACACGGCGCAGCACTGGGGGGCGCTGCACAGCACACATCCCCTCCCCGGCACACAGCGCTCACCCCCGCCGCTGCTCTCCTCCCCCAGCCCGGGGGGCGCCTGGTTCCCATCGCCTCCATACTGTGGGGTCTTCTCTCCCCAGTGCAGGTTACGGCTGCCCGGGATGTCAGGCGGGGTGGTCACCCAGTGCTGGGACAGGTCCCCGGAAGAGCTGAATGACCTTGTCGGGAAGCTGTGCTGGTACGGAGGGGGCGCCTCCTCTCCTCGGGCCCAGGCAGACCCCCTATATCCCAGGCCATCGAAACCCTCGGGCCGACGGGGCTGCATGACACCTCTGCTATTACAAATGCGGCCCGGGTCACAGTGCGGAGTGACGTCACGCAGACAGGAGCCCAGCCTACTCTGCACTGACCAGGAAGAGGGCGGCCCGGGGACGCGATGACGTCATGCGGCAGCGAGGCATGCCGGGACATGTAGTAAAGTCCTCTGCCAAGAGTCCTAGCAAATGCCATACGTGGGGGTGTGTATGCGACGCTGGCCAGTGATTGGGTGAGCCGTGAAGAGGCGGGGTAGTTGTTAGACGGAGGCTGTTCATGCGTCCATAGCAACCAGTGAGGTAAAGCGGAGTGAGAGGCGGCTGCTCAGCGCGGAGTGAGTATCTGGGTTACATCACCGTTCTGTAGGCGAGTGATGCAATGTCTGTCCTCAGCCCGGTATCCTGTGTGGGTGCGAGGCTGCTGCACAGGGCTCTCCTCTACCCTGGAGGCACCTATGAGGTCATAGGTCATCTGTGAGCACTAGTATCTGTACTAGGGGGCTACAGTGGTGACATCATCCTGTGACGCTGTCCCCATCGGGGCTCCCAATCTGCTGTCCCTAGCAGTATGTCTTTGCGTATAACATCTTGGAATATTGTAGCCTCACAGTATTTTACAGTTTGTTATCTGTTTATATGTAGAACCTCGCACTGATTATCAACGTATCGTCACAATTCCACATCTGAAAGATGGTAGTCGGGGTTCCTCTGACCCAATGTGCATTGTCGGAGGTGTAGCTAGGGCTGATGGAGCATCTGAGGGGGCCCTTAACTAGGAGACCCTGATTATAAGCCCTAATAATGGGTATAGGGGAACCTCAGCAGATAATAATAATAATCTTTATTTTTATATAGCGCTGACATATTCCGCAGCGCTTTACAGTTTGACCACGCTATTGCTGAAAATGAATCTCCGTACAAAGACCAGCACTGATATTACCGCCATGTGGTGACATATAGTGGTAGGTTCCAGTCCTGCACAGCATAAAAGTGATTATAGTACAGTGATATATAGTGACTTACCGCTGACGTTCTTCCTGATGGAGTCGTTCACTTTTCCCGTCTTCCATCTTTCCCAGACCGACATGACAGCTTCTCCAGAAAGGACTTGTCTGCAGAGATTACAATAAAGAAGGAAAAAAGGAAGGGAAAACACAATAAAAATGTCAAAATATACTTAATAAGTCAATGTAATGAATACATAAAAGGTAATGTGTCCCCTCCCAGAAAAAATGGATGGCAGACCATCCGGTACAAGGTTGGAAAACAGACTGAAGATGGCGATGAAAAACCCGGCAATGGCCGTGTATAAAAATAATAATAATAAAATAAAATAGCTTTCATAAAAAAAAGCCTTTATTAATGATTTTAATTTGGCCAGACAGCATACAATAATAAATACAAAATTAGTGTTGGAGGCAATAAACCGCCGTAAAGAACTGAGTATAAATATAACAAGACATTGGATAGATCCAGACAATATATACTCAATTAATAATCATCTCTATACTGCACAGATAGATGCACTGATAAATACTGAGTAAATATAATAATACATAGGATAAATCCAAACAATATATAGTCAGACAATAATCATCTCAATACCACATGAACAGGTCGCAGATAAATAAAGCTCATGTTAAAAATCAATGTTGTAGCAGCAAAAACAAATATAAAGTGCAAAAATAGTGCAACAAAGGCACGTTTGTGATAATAACAAAAAATATTGGCAAAGGAGCTTTCCGAAACGCGCGTCGGGGCGCGTTCATATTGGCATACCGCTTCTCCCACTTGTCTCAGATCAGCAGGTATTTAGCCCACTATTATATTTTGTGGCTTCAATTAACCCTTTATTGTATGTTGTGGGTCTACTAACATGCCCATGTTCGCTTAGCAGCGCACATTTCACCTTGTGACATATGTTTGCATGTGTACTTTTTAGTGCATTTTTTCTCAGCAGTGCACATTATCATGTTATCTGTTTGCACGTAGTATATTTTGCTATTTTCTTAGCGGCACACACATTGTGCAATCTTTTCACTATTGTGGTTATTTGCACTTTTTTTTGCAATTTTTGCACATTTTTGAATATTTATATTTTTTGTTATTATCACAAACGTGCCTTTGTTGCACTATTTTTGCACTTTATATTTGCTTTTGCTGCTACAACATTGATTTTTAACATGAGCTTTATTTATCTGCGACCTGTTCATGTGGTATTGAGATGATTATTGTCTGAGTATATATTGTTTGGATTTATCCTATGTATTATTATATTTACTCAGTATTTATCAGTGCATCTATCTGTGCAGTATAGAGATGATTATTAATTGAGTATATATTGTCTGGATCTATCCTATGTCTTGTTATATTTATACTCAGTTCTTTACAGCGGTTTATTGCCTCCAACACTAATTTTGTATTTATTATTGCATGCTGTCTGGCCAAATTAAAATAATTAATAAAGGCTTTTTTTATTAAAGCTATTTTATTTTATTATTATTATTATTATTATTATTATTATTATTATTATTATTATTATTTTTATACACGGCCATTGCCGGGTTTTTCATCGCCATCTTCAGTCTGTTTTCCAGAGATTACAATAAAGACACATCTGTCTTCTCATGTTTTCAGCCCCGTCCCCAATTATCCCCAACCTGCACAAACTCCGCATCCTATTGATACCCCAATACTGAGCCGCGTCCCTATTACTGCACCCGCTGTGTGGCACAAAACAGTGGTTCCCTTAGTGCTCCACATAGTAATGCCACCACTGTGCCCCTTACATAGTAATAGCACCACCACTGTGCCCTCTAGATGGTAAACTTGTCCCCTAAAAAATCGTAACACCCTGCGCAAGTGGCCTAGAAAATAGTGCCCATGTTTGCCCCATAGAATGTAATAATGCCCCATGGGCACATTTGATGGTCACAATACCCTCATTGCACCTATAGCAATAATGTTTTTTACGTGCCCACGTAATTTTTACTAAAACACCATAAGTCTCCCATGTACAGTAATAATATCCTGTGAGTCCACAATGTCCACCAAGTCTCACCATGTACAGCTCCCCTGTGCATTGTGTGATGCACCCCTATACACAGTATGATGCCCCACAGCTTCACTATACACAATATGATGGGCCCCTACACTATATGTTATCCCCACACTGCATAATAGATGCCACAGTAATTCTCACACTGGATGATGGCCCTCACAGTAGTCCTAAATTGTATAATGTCCCCCACACTGTATGATGCCCATACTATATAATGGCCCCCACACTGTATGATGCCCATACTATATAATGTCCCCCACACTGTATGATGCCCATACTATATAATGTCCCCCACACTGTATGATGCCCATACTATATAATGTCCCCCACACTGTATGATGCCCATACTATATAATGGCCCCCACACTGTATGATGCCCATACTATATAATGTCCCCCACACTGTATGATGCCCATACTATATAATGTCCCCCACACTGTATGATGCCCATACTATATAATGGCCCCCACACTGTATGATGCCCATACTATATAATGTCCCCCAGACTGTATGATGCCCATACTATATAATGGCCCCCACACTGTATGATGCCCATAATATATAATGTCCCCCAGACTGTATGATGCCCATACTATATAATGGCCCCCACACTGTATGATGCCCATACTATATAATGTCCCCCAGACTGTATGATGCCCATACTATATAATGTCCCCCAGACTGTATGATGCCCATACTATATAATGTCCCCCAGACTGTATGATGCCCATACTATATAATGGCCCCCACACTGTATGATGCCCATACTATATAATGTCCCCCAGACTGTATGATGCCCATACTATATAATGGCCCCCACACTGTATGATGCCCATACTATATAATGTCCCCCAGACTGTATGATGCCCATACTATATAATGGCCCCCACACTGTATGATGCCCATACTATATAATGTCCCCCAGACTGTATGATGCCCATACTATATAATGTCCCCCACACTGTATGATGCCCATACTATATAATGGCCCCCACGCTCTATGATGCCCCCACAGTTCCCCTACAAGTATTAAAATAAAATCTATATCTACTCATTTAACCCCAGATCCTGGTCAGTCCACAGACAGACAGCGGCAAGGTGTGATTATAGCGACATGTTGCTCATGGCCATGTACAGGAAGTCAGAGTCCTGATTGGCTAGCATCATCATGTTGCCCTGTGCACAGCCAGGATTCACAGTTCTGTAGGGCGAGGCCTGTAGTGACCTGTGGCCGACATAACCCATAGTGCTGCAGGGAGAATATGTCTCTGTGCTCTGCCACAGAGCCTAACTGTGCTGTATGTGTGCGCGCCGATACGGTTAAGGCTACTTTCACACATCAGTTTTTTGCCGTCAGGCAGGATCCGGCTATTTTTAGAAAAAACTGATCCGGCATAAATTTTGGAGAACTGTAGAAACGGATCCGTTTTTCTGCTGGATCCGTCTAGCAGGTTATATCTGTTTCCTGGGGGCTGGCCAATTGGATCTGAGCATGCGCAGACTTAAAAAAACGGATCCAGTGGCTGGATCCGTCTTTTTCTGGATCCGGCGCATTCCGGCGCCCATAGACTTTCATTGTGGCAAAAAGCCGGAAGCGTCGGATCCGGCGCTTCCGGCTTTTTCGCCGGAGACAAAAAACGTTACAGTAGCCGTTTTTTCCAGACGCCGGAATGAGACAAGTAGCCGGATCCGGCAAAAAACGGATGAAATGCAATGCCATCCGGCGCGATCCGGCGCTAATGCAAGTCAATGGGGAAAAACTGGATCCGGCGTTGCATTTCGCCGGATCCGGTTTTACAAAAAAAAGCCGGATCGCGCCTGACGGAAAAAAACTGATGTGTGAAAGAGGCCTAAGCATGGTGGTCACTCAGGGTGGGCTCCTACAAAGCCACCAACATGTGACCATTGCAGCCAATCACTGACCTCAGCAGCCATACTGTGTGAGTGGAGACCTGACACACGTTCCTGGCTCTCCCATTTATTTCTATGCGATCTCCAAAAATGAATGACCAATTTCTTGTGTACTGTTAATGGCTGCGACTGCACGGCTGTGCTGAAACCTTACAACCATTGACAATAAATTAGCAAATTGTAATTAATATTTAATGATGCAGAGGAGAACACTGGGCCTTCGCAGCCGCCCCTCGCCCGGACACGCCGACCACTTGTGGTGCCCCGGCCTCCTAGTGATCGGGATTCCCTCCAACTGATGGGAATCTGCTGCAACATAAAACAGTTCTAGGGCGTAAAAATTAATGGCTGAGAAAACTGCCGGGTCATAAAGTGTCATATTCTATGTGATAGGTTTACTACAATGAGAGATGTAGTGAAAGTGACACTAACCCTGGCTCCCAGCAATAAAAAGTGTCTCTCCGTAATGTTCCCGAGAAATCAGATGGCACCTTCCTGATGCAATGACTTTTTTTCTTATAAATCTGATAATTGGCGCGGATCAAAGACGTCAGACAAACCTAGTATTTATTACTCATCCAGCAAATAGATACTTTTGATCGGAGTCAGAGGACTTCTTTAATGCAAAAAAATTCTAAAAAATCATGTTATTGCATTTTAAAGTTCATCTTAAGTGTAAAGTTAGTGAAAATCAAATTGGTAGATTTTTTTTCTATCTGCAACTTGGAATCTAAAATGCACCACAAGATGGCAGCAAAAACACTTGTTAACCCTCCATCAGGCGCAATAGATCTGACAGGCACACAGTAATTAGTTTCACTTCTCTCTCCTTGCCCACTTATCAGAAAACCCCACCCCTCCTAGTTATCTCCTGACTCTACAGGCTCTGTGAAACCTGATATCACAGTGACTCAGCAGACCTTCTAGTGAGCAGATATCAACACTTTGGCTTCTCAGGCACATTGCGCCTGATTTCAACACAAATTGAAAGGTTAGTATTTTCTTTTTTTATTCATCACGATTGTGTATTTAGCTTGTTTTATGAAGGATTAATGCTAAGTTAGTGTACATAAGTACTGTTTTCTTAGACAAAAGGAGGGTGGCTTCTAAGGCACATTGCGCCCTAACACATACTCTTTCTCTCTTGCTTCAGATTTTCTGCTGCAATGGCCAGAAAACAGTATGATTCATCTAAACCCCTTCATTTAGAAGAAATGAAGATTTTTTTGTTAGAAGATGATGAGGAAGAACCAGCAGTAACTGAGGATTTAGAGGAATCTAGTGACATTTCATCTGAAGATGAGGTAGCAGAATGTAACACTGATTCTGGAACAGAGCAGGATGGTGATGACACTGATACAGAGGAAACAGACACAGATCTAGCTTATTATTTGGGCAAAGATAAAAATACAAAGTGGAACAAAAAGGCACCCAAGAACAAACAGCGCAGAGAATCCCACAATATTATTACACACCTTCCTGGAGTTATTGGAAGTGCTAGAAAAGCTAAAACTGCAGTGGAATGTTGGAGTAATCTAATTACAGATAGCATGTTGGAAACTATTGTTCGGTTCACTAACCAGTATATTGACACAATCAAAGAGCAATTCTCCAGAGAGAGGGACATCAAAAACACTGATGTGATTGAACTCAAGGCATTTATTGGCTTGTTATACCTAGCTGGTGCTTTCAGAGCAAATAGGCAAAGTTTGGAGGAGCTGTGGGGGACAGACGGTGATGGCATCGAAAAATTCAGCCTTGTGATGAATCTGAAACGATTCAAAGTCCTGATCCGTTGCCTCCGTTTCGATGATCGAAGTACCCGGACAGAACGAAAAGGTTATGACCGGCTTGCACCAATTCGGGACATATTTCAACAATTTATTATGAATTGTCAAAAAAGCTATTGCCCGGGGCAAAACCTCACTATTCATGAGATGCTTCCAGGTTTCCGTGGAAGATGTGGTTTTCGGCAATATATACCATCAAAGCCAAACAAATATGGAATTAAAATTTTTGCCATGGTTGATGCAAGGATGATGTACACTATGAACATGGAAGCTTATTGTGGAAGACAGCCACCAGGTCCTTTCAATGTGAGCAACAAGCCTAGTGATGTGGTAAAGAGAATTGCTGAGCCAATGTTTGGATCTGGTCGAAATATCACTGCTGACAACTGGTTCACTGACTTTGATCTGATTGATTTTTTAAAAACGAAAAAGCTGTCATATGTGGGAACTGTTAGAAAAAACAAAAGGCAGTTGCCGCCAGATTTTCTATATACAAAAGGCAAACAACAGTATAGCACTATGTTTGGGTTCAGTAATGGAAAGATTTTAGTTTCTTACATCCCACGCGAGAGGAAAAATGTGATTTTGGTCTCTTCATTACATAATGATTACACCATTGATCCAGAGTCTGGGGAGCTAAGGAAACCAGAAATCATAACTTTTTATAATTTGACCAAAAGCGGCGTTGACACTGCTGACCAAATGTGTGGCAATTTCTATGTAAGTCGAAATACCAAATGCTGGCCGATGGTAATCTTCTTTACAATGCTGAATGTGGGTGGCATCAACTCACAAGTAATTTACCTCGGTAATGAACTTAAACAAATGCGCAGAAGAATGTACCTAAAACAATTGGCTAATGAACTGGTGAGTGGAGAGCTAAGCCTAAGAAGTACAAAGACGGTTGGAATGCCCCTTGCCCTGCAACACCGGTTGAAGAGATATCGTCCCAAGGACGTTCCAGAACAAACACCGACTCTACCACCTTCTAAAAGACGCAGTTGTACTACCTGCTCATTTGTATCTGGTTTCAGAAGGCTTTCTAAATATGACTGCAAAATATGTAAAGAATCAATCTGCCTTTCCCATGCAACTTTCGTCTGCCAGCCTTGCTTTTCTAAGTGTACCTGTGCTGCTTCTGCTGCAATTGAAACCACTGAAGATGAGTAGAAAATAATTAAGTATCATCTAAGTGCAATATCCTTTAAGTTTTTTTCCATAATTTTATATTTAAGCAATAGTTAAGTAAAGATAACTGGAGCCTATTTGGCGGTACTACCGAAAAGTGGTACTTTTAATTTTAATAAGTTTATGGTTAATAAATTTTTTTTTTGCATCTGATTTGGTGTAATCTCTTTTAATACATTCCTATGAAGGTCACTGACTACTTCTATAGTCCTGAAATTGAAATATGTAGCTACTATAGGTGGTTTTCTGACCTGTGCTTGTCAGGCACATTGCGCATGAACTGAGGAGAATCTATATTGCGCCTGACGGAGGGTTAAGAAAACTTCAGTCATACACAGTTATTAGGCAATTTGTGTAATTGAGGATTCGTTTTATTTATAATCCAAAAGGTTAATAGCTCTGAGAACTGAATATTTAAGAATGTTACAGTGAGCTTTTGTCTTTCTTTGGGAAATATCTGAGTGCAGGATTATTGCATTATATGCATTTTCCCATCTAAAGCTAGTTTCACACTAGCTTATGTTCCACGCAGCGCTCGGCGCCGCTAAGCCCCGCCCCCTGCCGGCTCCCTGCCCGCCCCATCCGGTCATCGCCGCCTACTATCGCACACGGCTGCATGCGATCTGCGCACCCTGTCTTTAGCATAGGGTGCACTGGCCATGCGCTAGTAGGATTTTAGCAATTTTTGAAGGTGCGCCGAGCGCGCCAAAATGCAACATGGTGCGTTCGGCGCACACCGGCGCACCTTCAAAAGTGCGCAGTGCACTGAAAATAGCCTAAGTTGATTCTTTTCATCTGTTAAAGTGAGAATAATAACCAAACAAGTAAAGATGTGAGAAATGCATTCCTGATATTTTAAAGAACTAAATATTAGTGACCAATATAGTTGCCCTTCTTTTCAAAAGGAGTCATAAACCTTCCATTTATGGAGTCTATCAGTTTTTTAATCTGTTGATGATCAACTTTTTTGGGCACCTCCAACCACAGCCTCCAGACACTGCTCAGAGGGGTGTACTGTTTTCTTTCATCCTAAATCTCTTATTTAAGAAGGGCCCACAAGTTCTCGATAGGGTTTAGGTCAGGGGAGGAAGGGGCATCATTATTCTTTCATCTTTAAGGCCGTTGCTGACTGGCCAAGCCGTGGAGGACTTTGATGCATGTGATGGAGCAGACTCTTTCCTGTACCGCTCCTTGATGAAAGTGTCTTCTAATAGCTGCCAGTTGGTTTGGAGTCAATCTTCAACCCGAAAAGGTCCAACTAGCTCACGTGTAATAATGCAAGGCCATAGGAGTTCCCCACCTCCACCGTTTTGGTGTCTGAGTCCATTACTGACCCACGGGCCCATCCATCTGGTCCATTAAGATTCACTCTCATCTCACCAGTCCATAAAACCATTGATAAATGTGTCTCCAGATATTCCTTTCCCCTGTGTTGATGTTTCACCTTCTGCCTTATTCAGCGGTGGTCGGGTTTCAGCCTCCTTACCTCGGCCTTGTCTCGGAGCTCTGAACACTTTGTCCTTCTGGATAATCCTGGGATATTGCAGTTCTGGAATATGAAATATGACAGCAATGGAGGAAAATGGGTTCCTGGTTGCTTCACGTTGGATTCTTCGCTGATCTTTGGCCGTTAGTCTGCATCTTCACATGGTTTTTTTTTGTTACCGTGGAGTGAAACAAGCTGCCTAATAATTCTGCACTCCTTGATAAAAATTGTTGATATTCTTCGACCTCATTCATTACACACATGCACATCACCTGATCTGCCTCATCCAATAAGCATTCAGGTTCATACAGCGCGGAGCTGCAAAACCTGCAGGAAAATGATGAAAATATTGACTTTCCTAATAAGTTTGCGCACAGTGTAGATGAGTGCGTGGGCAGTGACCACTAATGACCTAGCCTTAGGTCCTATTGATAGGTCACCTGGCATCACCACTGATCAGCTGAAAACCAACCGGCTCTCCGAGGGTGGAAACTCGTGGACTGGAGCTGCTCAGTGTAGGTGCGCTCATAGTGTAGTAGCCACTGCGGCAGAACACTGTGCAGAAGAATAGGCGCAGCTCTGCAGTGATTGCTACACAATGAATGGAGCTTTGCTGAGCAGCTCTGATTAATGTGTATATATCTGGAGGCCGCCAAATCTGTTTTCAGGTGATCCGTGGTGGTGCACGGTGAAGACTATGCCAGGCATGGCTCAGCAATCATTTCTTCCTGGACAATGCCCATTCATCTATTTTTCCAATTTTAAGGCTTGGACTATATGGTGATTTTAGATGCTACTCAAGTCACAATGTCAAAAATCGTTCTCTGCCGTCGCTAGATTGAATGATGTCACATTGCAACTAGCAGGATCCAGTGACCACGACCAACAAGCCAGAGCCAGTGGGAATGTTTTCTTACTTGTTGTGGTGATAGTAAATTGTGAGTCGTAATATTGCGCTGCGCTGGCTTCTAGCGACCTTTCAACACATAACCTGTGCCGTGGACAATGTCACCATGTAGGCCAAACAAATTCTGGTTTTGGGGCAATTACTCTAATATATAGCAACTCACCTAAAACCATAAAGTAGCTTGGGATAAGAGCATTATATATAGCTTCACAAAGGAGGTCTTTATAAGAAAAAATCTGGGATATTGTAGTGGGATCCTACATGAACTGGGCTTCTATTCCGGATAATATTAGTAGTTAGCAATAGCTTCATCTCAACACAATCGCATGTACCATGGGGGGATTACTAACACTGCTGTTTTATAATAAGCCTAGCCTAAAGGGCCATAAAGTACAATTCCCCAATTTATAAGGCAGCACATGCACATAGATTTGGTGCATCCATTGGTTGTCAGTGCGCCAAACAGTCAATCGATGAACACATGGAAGTACAATAATAACTCTAGTTCTGTGGTTAGGCTTCGCCCCCTCGGCCATCGCTTGTCACTGTGTCAATCAGTGGGAGAACTTGTAGTTTCCTGCCAGTTTCACGACTTAGCCAATTTGCGTTTTTGGGTTTTCGTTTTTCCTTCACATTCCTCCTAGAGGCATAACTTTTTTTAAAATTTTTTTCTATCTATGAAGGGGTTAACAGCATCGCTTTAATATTGTCAATGCTCCTCGCTTTACTAATAAATGAATAATCGATTCATTTACAGGCAGAATGTCTTTTCTGTTTAGGAAATGTTTATTACTTTCTATTGTGTCTATTTTACCCCAAGAGACAAAAATCATTATTTGGCCACGTTCAGTATTCTACATCACTATGTGTAAGCCATAACCAGGAGGGGGTGATAATACAGAAGTGGTGACGGGTTTCTATTATACTTTTCCTGACTGTTCCACTCCACATGCTGATGTAAGATACTGACCAAACACTGATAGTGTGACCTTGGCTTTAGTTTGAGTTTTGTTTTGCAGTAGACATAATGTTATGATTGGGTGCCATCTAGTGGCCATTCTGTAACATGGCAGTCATAATTCACTCAAGGAGAGGCACAAATAGAGATCCGCGGGCAGCATGTAGCCGGCACTGCCTGTACGAGACAGGTATGTTATACTCTGAAATGCTGCAGCGTTCCAGAATAAAGTAGGTGTTTCAGTATCTTAGTCTACAGCTATTTCCATAAAAAATCTCTGTAAAAATTCAATATTTACTATAGATATTAAAATATTCTTGAAAAATTCCCACCGAAAGTGAATAAAGTGCTATAAAAAGGTACATAAGCCTTTTATTAACCCAATATAACAGTCAAATGCAAGTACTGTACACAGGTAGGAGAGAATAACTATTTAAGATGCTCTACTCTCACCCTTCCTGTCCATGGAGGTTGGCACCCTAATTCAGCACACCAGTGGCGCCCCCACTCACAAGTCGTCTGTCCCTGATGTAGCTTGGGCAGATAGAAAGTATATGAGACATGTGCACACTAGGGAAATATATTAACCCCTTCACTACCAAGGGTGGTTTGCACGTTAACTCCCAGGCCAATTTTTACAATTCTGACCAATGTCCCTTTATGAGGTAATAACTCTGAAACGCTTCCATGGATCCCGGGGATTCTGACAATGTTTTCTCGTGACATATTGTACTTCATGTTAGTGGTAAAATTTCATTCATATAACTTACGTTTATTTGTGAAAAAAAACGGAAATTTGGCGAAAATTTAGAAAATTTCGCAATTTTCCAACTTTGAATTTTTATGCCCTTAAATGACAGAGATACGGCACACAAAAAACTTAATAAATAACATTTCCCACATGTTTACTTTACATCAGCACAATTTTGGAACCAAAATTTTTTTTTGTTAGGAAGTTATAAGGGTTAAAAGTTGACCAGCGATTTCTCATTTTTACAACACCATTTTATTTTTAGGGACCACATCACATTTGAAGCCACTTTGAGGGGTCTATATGATAGAAAATACCCAAAAGTGACACCATTCTAAAAACTGCACCCCTCAAGGTGCTCAAAACCACATTCAAGAAGTTTATTAACCCTTCAGGTGCTTCACAGGAATTTTTTCAATATTTAAAAAAAATGAACATTTAACTTTTTTTCACACAAAAAATAATTCAGGTTCAATTTTTTTTATTTTTACCAAGGGTAAAAGGAGAAATTGGACTGGAAAAGTTATTGTGCAATTTGTCCTGAGTACGCTGATACCTGATATGTGGGGGGAACCACTGTTTCGGCGCATGGCAGAGCTCAGAAGGGAAGGAGCGCCGTTTGACTTTTTCAATGCAAAATTGGCTGGAATTCTGATCGGACGCCATGTCACGTTTGGAGAGCCCCTGATGTACCTAAACAGTGGAAACCCCCCACAAGTGACCCCATTTTGGAAACTAGACACACCAAGGAACTTATCTAGATATGTGGTGAGAACTTTGAACCCACAAGGGCTTCACAGAAGTTTATAACGTACAGCGGTACAATTAAAAAATCATGTTTTTTCCACAAAAATGATCTTTTCACCCCCAATATTTATTTTCCCAAGGGTAACAGGACCCTAAAAGTTATTGTGCAATTTGTCCTGAGTACGCTGATACCCCACATGTGGGGATAAACCACTATTTGGGCGCATGGCAGAGCTCGGAAGGGAAACAGCGCCATTTGACTTTTTTGGCTGGAATTGAGATCGGACACCATGTCGCGTTTGGAAAGCCCCTGATGTACCTAAACAGTGGAAACCCTCCACAAATGACACCATTTTGGAAACTAGACTCCCTAAGGAACTTATCTAGATGTGTGGTGAGCACTTTGAACTCCCCCAGTGCTTCACAGAAGTTTATAACGCCCGGGCGTGAAAATAGAAAAATCGTATTTTTTCCTCAAACATGATCATTTAGTCCCCAATTTTTTTATTTTCCCAAGAGCACCAGGAGAAAATGGACCCCAAAAGTTGTTGTCCAATTTGTCCTGAATACCTTGATACCCCATATGTGGGAGAAAACTACTGTATGGGCCCACATCGAGGCTCGGAAGGGAAGTAGTGACGTTTTGGAATGCAGACTTTGATGGAATGGTCTGCGGGTGTCATGTTGCCTTTGGAGAGCCCCTGATGTACCTAAACAGTGGAAACTCCCCACAATTGACATCATTTTGGAAACTAGACCCCCTAAGGAACTTATCTAGATGTGTGGTGAGCACTTTGAACCCCCAAGGGCTTCACAGAAGTTTATAACGCCCGAGCGTGAAAATAAAAAAATCATATTTTTTTCCCACAAAAATTATATTTTTTTCCACCAATTTTTTATTTTCCTAAGGGTAACAGGAGAAATTGGACCCCAAAAGTTGTTTTGCAATTTGTCCTGAGTAGGCTGATACCCCATATGTGGGGGTAAAACACTGTTTGGGCGCATGGCAGAGCATGGAAGGGAAGGAGCACCATTTGACTTTTTCAACGCAGAATTGGCTGTAATTGAGATCAGACGCCATGTTGCGTTTGGAGAGCCCCTGATGTGCCCAAACAGTGGAAACCCCCCAATTCTAACTCCAACCCTAACCCCAACACACCCCTAACCCTAATCTCAGCCCTAACCCTAGCCCTAACCCTAGCCCAAGCCCTAGCCCAAACCCTAGCCCTAACCCTAGCCCTAACCCTAGCCCTAATCCTAGCCCTAGCCCTAACCCTAATGGGAAAATGGAAATAAATCCATTTTTTTAATTTTATTATTTTTCCCTAACTAAGGGAGTGATAACGGGGGGTTTGAATTACTATTTATGGTGGTTTTTATTTTTGGCAGCTGTCACACGCTAAAAGACGCTTTTTATTGTAAAAATAGTTTTTGCATCACCACATATTGAGAGCTATAATTTTTCCGTATTTTGACCCACTGAGTCATGTAAGGTCTTATTTTTTGCGGGACGAGTTGACGTTTTTATTGTTATCATGTTCGGCATGTGACATTTTTTGATCGCTTTTTATTCCGATTTTTGGGACGCAGAGTGACCAAAAACCAGCGTTTCATGAAGTTCTTTTGGGGGGTGCGTTTACACCGTTCCGCGTGCGGTAAAATTGATAAAGCGGTTTTATTCTTCGGGTCAGTACGGTTACAGCGATACCTCATTTATGTCATTTTTTTATGTTTTGGCGCTTTTATGCAATGAAAACAATTTTATATAAAAAATAATTATTTTTGCATCACTTTATTCTGCGAGCTATAACTTTTTTTATTTTTTCTCTGATGATGCTGTGTGGCAGCTCGTTTTTTGCGGGACAAGATGACGTTTTCAGCGTTACCATGGATATTTATATGCGTCTTTTTGATCGCGCGTTATTGCACTTTTTGTTCGGTGATATGATAATAAATCATTATTTTTTGCTTCGTTTTTTATTTTTATTTTTTAAGGGGTTCGCTAAAGGGGTTAACTAATGGGACAGTTTTATAGGGCAGGTCGTTACGGACGCGGCGATACCAAATATGTGTACTTTTATTGTTTTTTTTTTTATTTCCAAAAAATGAATTTATTAGGGAATATTTTTTTTTTTTGTTTAATTTATTTAGCGATTTTTTAAAAATTATTTTTACACTTTTTTTAACTTTATTATGTTGTCCCAGGGGGGACATCACTGTCCTGTGACAGATCGCTGATCTGTCACATCACAGATCTGTCACAGGCAGTGCACTTGACTTCCTTGTGCCTGCGCTTTGCAGGCACTGAGGAAGTCATCTCCCTACAGGCCCCCGAAGGTCCCCGTCGCCATCTTGGATCCGGGGACCTGCAGGGAAAGAGCCCCCGCAGCAGCGCTGCACATTGCGCTGCTGTGGGGAGCTCAGAGAAGCATGGAGGGAGCCCCCTCCCTGCCGATGCTTCCCTTTAACGCCCCCGGTACACAGCGATCGTGTTTGATCGCGGTGTGTAAGGGGTTAACGTGTCGGGGGCGGTCCGTGACAGCCCCTGACACATTGTGCCGGGTGTCAGCTGTGATAATCAGCTGACACCCGGCCGCGATCAGCGGCGCTCACCATGTGGGCGCCGCTGATCACGCTAGACGTACTATCCCGTCCATGGGCATAGGGGCCCGGGTCTCATGGACGGGATAGTACCTCTGATGTCAGAAAGGGGTTAAAAGGATAGGTACCTGCACTAAATAATCAGAAGATCATAGGAAAAAAAACAAAACTGGCAACAGATTATTTAAATAGGGTTTATGGATGTGATATATGGGGAAAATTTACTATACTCGATATCCCCTAGGCTCACCCCTCCTGTCTGTGGAGGTTGGCACCCTAAATCAGCATGCCAGTGGCGCCCCCCACTCACAAGTCATCTGCCCCTCAGTTTCCCTGTTTGTCCATAATCCCACTAAATGTATGGATACAACTGGGGCACACTGGAAAAAATGGAATACAAAAATGATCTCAGTAATACTCGTAAAGGGGTATAAGGACATCCACTAAACCAACAGATATAGAAGTATTCCAAATTGGCCATGGGGTTTGCAGGATAGATCAAGTAAACACCAATAAAAGTTGCTTTTTCCAAAAGGGTTTCTCTAAACTATGACACAATAGGCACTTAATGGTCTCAGATAAATTATATAATCTAGTATAAACTG
Organism: Dendrobates tinctorius; assembly: GCF_039654945.1. Classification (NCBI taxonomy): domain Eukaryota; kingdom Metazoa; phylum Chordata; class Amphibia; order Anura; family Dendrobatidae; genus Dendrobates; species Dendrobates tinctorius. The sequence continues at coordinate 47,495,601 of NW_027361671.1, read as the reverse complement.
TAGGTGGCGCTAGTAACTGTACAAAAAACCCTGATGAAGGAAACTGTTTTTTCCAAAACTAGTCGGAGAGGAATTGGTCCACTGCGCTCCCTGTAATCTATCACGATTGTAATAAAGATTATTATTATTATTATCACGTGACCGATGACATCACGAAGGTCCTGTTGACTAATCTCACGCCACAGCTTCACATCGTGCACACTGCACGCCGGCACGCCGCTGGAAGAGTGGAGCGTGGAGTGTCTGTCTCCAACCGGGACAGCACTCCTGAAGAGACGTGGTATTAACCCACATTTATCTGGCAAATATCATTCAATCTGACTTCACATTAAGACACACAGCGCTCTTTTACTGGTCCTCTGGAGTCCAGACATCCACTCAGATAACACCTTAAGGTAATAACTACCTAACTTGGAGCAATCCAATACGTTTGTGTGTATTTTTAGTTCACTACAAGCTAAAGGGGTTCAAATTTTAATTATTTATTTAAATTATATAAATAACACCTATCCTTCCTTATGGCTACCAGCGTAGTATATATCTATTCAATAGGTGTGTATAAGATCAGATGTGAAGTCCTGTATAAACATACTGTACATGTATATACAGCTCTTCGATCACAAGCAGAATCTTTTTATGTGTCAACAAATCCTACAGAATTCTGAGACATATGAGGATATTGGATATAGATCTGACATCTGAATACATGGAAATCTTGAAAGACCTTATAAAACATCTAGAATTCCAAATAATATCAAAAAAAGAGTTTGACTTCCTGGTACCTACATTTACCACACTACTGACTGTTGTGAATTCGCTTTCTGGCCTACCTCTGGTTACTAGTGAAGGTAGTGGAGCTGGTTGTATTGACAGAGGGGTCGCGAGTTCTCTTCCTGGGCTCCCTCTGGTGGTTACTGGAGGTAATGGAGCCTATCTAATTAACAGAGGCCTTCCACCTGATAATGAGGAGGATGACTGGAGATATGGAGTTTCTGACTGGATTTAAGACAGCCGACTCCCTCTATCCCTGGTGGTGATTTTTTTGCTGCCTCCTGAGGTCTTAGTTTCCAGCTCAGTCCCTGCATGCTCAGCTAAGTGTTCTTTTGCTATTGTTCACATTTGATCTGGTTTTGTCTATTTCAGTTTTGTGTGGTCAGCCAGCTCCGGCTGGGGCTGTGCTGAATTTCCAACCTTATGTTACTGCTTGTGCCAGTTTGTTTTTGTCCCTTACTAGATTGGCCTCTTTTTGCTCTGCTTTCAGAATATGCCAGAGTGCTGATATAGTGGGCGAAGTCTAGTGACTTCAGTATTTTTCTATCCGACGTGTTGGGCATTTTTTGCAGGGTTTTTTGCGTGATTGCAGACAGAGTCTTTCCTTTCCTGTCCTGTCTAGTTAGTGTGGGCTCCATCGTTTGCTCAGTCTATTTTCCTACTTGCGTTTGTGTTTTCATCTTGTCTCACCGACAACATATGTTTGGGGGCTATCTATTCCTTTGGGGTCTGCTCTGGGGCAGTTTAGATTTCCCCTTTCTTGCTTTAGGCTTATTTAGTTCTCCAGCTGTGTCGAGGCATCTAGGATCATCGTAGGTACGCTCCACGGCTACTGCTAGTTGTGTGGATAGGATCAGGTGTCTGCAATCCGCTTCGTTACCAACCTCTCTGGTTTTCTGTGGCTTAGCTTGGTCAGGCTTTCCTCCTCGGTGACCCAATCATAACAACTGACCTTCTATACGTTACCTAAGATCCATAAAGGGTTCTTTGAAGAGAAGAACAATTGTGTCGGAGGGTGAACTCTATAAGTCAGAACATTAGTGTACAAGTGGATAAAGTTTTGTGTCCATTTGTGATGTCACTTCTATCATATATTAGGTACAAGTCTCATCTGATGGTTAAACTCGATGTAGCAATTAATGCATACACCTTTTTAGCATCTATAGATTTTAAATCCTTATATAGTAATATCCAGCACTCGGCAGGTCTAAAGGGGAAGGATCACTTTTTGAAAACAAGGCTATACATACTTACACACAATTACTTCCTCTTCAATGGATAGATGTACCACCAGCTCAGGGGGACTGCGATGGGGAGTCCCTGTGCCCCATCGTATGCAAACCTCTTCCTGGGCTGGTGGAAAGAGACCATATTCTTGCAAAAGATTACATGGCGAAGTTCTAACATTCTTCTATGGATTAAATACATTGATGATGTTTTCTTGCTTTAGTCAGGGTCCATTGATGAGTCACATCTATTCAGTAAATGCCTCAATGATAATGGCATTTGAATGAGGTTTACCTCACAAATTAATGATAAGGAAGGAAATCTCCTTTTTGAATCTTATTATTGGCAGAGATAGAAAGGGTAAAATAATTACACGAACGTATCAAAAGTCCTCAGAGACTTTATATTGTCAAACTCCATTATCACATACCGTAAATGTCGCTCTTTATGTGATCCCCTAGTGCACAGCTTTTACCAAAAACCTCTACAATCAGGAACGTAGCTGGACCAAAGGATATGTGGCACATTGAGATGCAGTGACTACAAATTTTGTAAAAGTTTCACAGGGACACAGACACCAAAGATATTCTATATGAGGGAGTCTGCCAATTGTAAATCAATGGGGGTGGTAAATATGGCCACCTGCTCATGCCCCCTAATTATATTGGGAAAACCAAAAGAGAATTGAGGAGAAGGATAGGAGAACATCTGGGGATATCAGGCACAAGAAGGACACCCCATTGGCAAGGCGTGTGTGAGAACATCATTGCAACAATCCCAAAATAGTTTTGTTTTGCAAATAGTAAGACAGAGCCCCGAAAAGATTACTGGGATAAACGTTTATTACAATAGGAATGCCAATAGACTTTTAGAATGAAATTCTTGGCACCAAATGGATTCAATGAAATAATGAATTTCTGTAGCTTTATTTGATTCTGAGGTTGATCTGATTTATCAGCCTGCACATTTTCTTTGCCCTTTATGACCCATGTTTATTGATATGATTGTATCTCATATCCGTTATACATTATTATTATTTATTATTATAGTGCCATTTATTCCATGGCACTTTACATGTGAGGAGCAATATACATAATAAAAACAAGTACAGTAATCTTAAACAATACAAGTCACGACTGGTAAAGGATGAGAGAGGACCTTGCCCGCGTGGGCCGAGGGCTCACAATCTACAAGGGATAGGTGAGGATACAGAAGGCAAGGGTAGAGCTGGTTGTTCAGCGGTTTGGTCGATCGGTGGTTACTGAAGGTAGTAGGCTTGTCAGAGGAGGTAGGTCTTCAGCTTCTTATTGAAGGTTTCCATGGTAGGTGAGAGTCTGAAATGTTGGGGTAGAGAGTTCCAGAGTAGGGGAGATGCACTGGAGAAATCTTTTATGCGATTGTGGGAAGAGAAGATAAGAGGTGAGTATAGAAGTAGATCTTGTGAGGATCAGGATCGGAGGTTGCGTGCAAATAAGTACCGGAAGATGAGGTCACAAATGTATGGAGGACGCAGGTTGTGGGTGGCTTTGTATGTCATGGTTAGGGATTTGAACTGGAGTCTTTGAGTAATGGGGAGCCAGTGCAGGGATTGACAAAGGGAAGAGGCCGAAGAATAGTGGGGGACAGGTGGAATAGTCAGGCAGCAGAGTTTAGAATAGATTGGAGGGGTGCGAGAGTGCTAGAAGGGAGGCCACAGAGCAGGAGTTTGCAGTAGTCAAGGCGGGAGATGATGAAGGAATGGCCTAGGGTTTTTGCAGATTCTTGATTTAGGAATGTACGGATCCAAGATATATTTTTGAGTTGAAGTCAGCAGGAAGTGGAAAGGGCTTGGATATGTGGTTTGAAGGAGAGATCACTGTCAAGGATTACCCCGAGGCAGCGAACTTGTGGGACTGGGAAGAGTTAGCAGCTATCTACTTTAAAGGATAGGTCCATTGGGGTTGTTGAGTGAGATGGGGGGAAAGATGATGAATTCTGTTATGTCCTTTTAAGTTTTAGAAATCTAGCGAGAAGAAGAATGAAATAGCAGACAGACATTGTGGGATTCTGGTTAGTAGGGAGGTGATATCTGGTCCAGAGATGTACATCTGTGTGTCTTCAGCATAGAGGAGATGCTGAAAGCTGTGAGATTCTATGAGCTGTCCGAGGCCGAAGGTGTAGATGGAGAAGAGCAGGGGCCCTAGGACTGAAACTTGTGGGACTCCAACAGATAGGGGGCAAGATGAGGAGGTGGTGTGCGAAAGGGAGACGCTAAATGTCTGGTCTGTTAGGTATGACGAGATCCAAGATAGGGCCAAGTCAGTGATGCCAAAAGATGAGAGGGTCTGTAATAATAGGGAGTGGTCTACTGTGTCAAAGGCAGATGACAGGTCCAGTCCAGGAGGAGGAGGACAGAGTAGTGTCGCTTGGCTTTGGGGGTTAATAGGTCATTGGTGACTTTAGTTAGGGCAGTTTCAGTGAAGTGATGCGGCCGGAAGCCAGATTGTAAGCAGTTGAAGAGGGAGCGAGAAGAGAGGTTGGAAGACAGTTCAAGATGGACGTGCTGTTCCAGTAGTTTTGAGGCATAGGGGAGAAGTGAAATGGGGCGATAGCTAGATGCAGAGGATGGGTCAAGAGAGGGCTTTTTGATGATCGGTGTGATTGAGGCATGTTTAAAGATAGAGGGGAAAACCCCAGTTGTTAGTGATAGGTTGAAGAGATGGGTTAGGGTTGGGACGAAGACTTTGGTGAGGTTTGGGATAAAGTGGGATGGGATTGGATCATACACATATTATCGTTTAGACGCTAGTCGTCTGTGACTATCCATTGTTCTTTAAATCATTGTCCTATCTATCATGGACACTACAATGAAATACCAGACTACAATTTGTGTCATCCCTCTTCTCTCCTGGTATTGATAGGGTTAATATAAGCTGACTAATGTGTTTTCTGGGCCCTGTTTATTCTTTTCTCTCCTTCCTCCTCCTTTCCACCCCCACACATTAATTATTTTAAACAAAGCTATATTTAATTGGTATATGATATATGATGGATAAAGGATAATTATCAGGGGCATAACAACCACGGTCGCAGATCAGACAATGATATCTCCCAACCGTCCCGATTCTTGCGGGACATCCCCGTTTTTGACCCTCCCCGTGTCCCATCCGGTAGTCTATTCTTCCTGCACTGCACTGAGTCGCCACGCCCCCCCATGCACCCCATCCTTGCCCTCCCAGATAGACCCACCTCAGCCCCCCACAGCCTGCAATGATGACCTAGGCTGATCTGTGGCTGTGTGCACAGGACCTGTGATGAGGTCACAGGAGGGGAGGTCAGGGGTCACATGATCAGGATCCTCCGTGTCTGCAGGACTCTGCTGTGCTGGTTGTCATGGTGCTGGATGAGGTAATGTTTCTGCGTGGGGTCAGGAGGGGTTTACAGGGTGGATGTAGCAGAGCCGTGTGTGTACAAGGTGTACGGAGCGGAGCTGCATGTGTGCGAGGTGTATGGAACGCAGCCGTGTGTGTACGAGGTGAGTGGAGCGGAGCCATGTGTGTACGAGGTGTACGGAGCAGAGCCGTGTGTGTACTAGGTGTATGGAGCGGAGCTGTGTGTGCATGAGGTGTCCGGAGAGGAGCCGCGCATGTACAAGATGTACATAGCGGAGATGTGCGTGTATTTTGGCATGGGGCGGCATTTGAAAGTTCGCACCGGGGCCCATAACTTTGTAGTTACGCCACTGATAATTATGTACCATTGATTAACTTGCCATAAGGTATGGCTCTGTGACTGATTATCAGTACCTGCACGGCAAGGAAATTGATGAGTCTTTTCTTATTTGACTTATGTGATTGAAGATTAGCCACATTGCATATTGTGATTGTTGTATGCGCAATGACCAAGTCTGGGGTTTGCTATCATACAAAGCTGTGCCTTCACTTGACCTGAGGGGGACCAGGTGTGTTCTGTCTACTTTCTGCACCTGCTCAGATTTATCAATGCTGGCAACCACAGGTGGCGTGCGCACTCCTTCAGATTGGAGAAGGAGTGTTTACTGCGCACACGCGGACTCCGTGAGATACTCAGGGAACTGAGGGAGATACCATCTCCGCTCACAGTGACTGTGAGATTGTACCGGATGGACCTCTAGTGTTTAGAATTCTCAGACATGAACACTAGGGGATCCCTGGACAGAGTGGTATCATAGGGGTTTAATATGGATCTTGTGACGATTTCTGTCATATGGATATAATATGGATCTGTCATATTATATATGCATCTATGATAATATTACCATTATTATATCAGATCGAATTGCCTTTCCACCTGCTTAAAAGTTGCGGGTTTGACTTTTAGTGTGCAAACTATTGTTGCATTCATATTTAGTACTGGTGGTATTTTGGTGTGCAAATGTTAATATAGGACTTTACATTGCATCTTATATATACCTTTTGAATAGATATACACTACCCTGGTACCCATAAGGGATAGGTGATATATATAGAATTTATCTGAATCCATTAAGTGCCTATCGTGACATAGTTTCGAGAAATCCTTTGGCAAAAGCAACTTTTAATGGTGTTTAATTGATCTATCCTGCAAACCCCATAGCTAATTTGGAATATTTCTATATCTGATGGTTTAGTGGATTTGCTTATACCCCTCTACGAGTATTAATGAGACCGCTTTGTATTGAATCATTTTTTCCTGCCTCCTCCTGTTGTATCCATACATTTAGTGGGATTAGGGACAAATAGATAAACTGAGGAGCAGACGACTTGTGAGTGGGGGGCGCCTGTAGCATACTGATTTAGGGTGTCAACCTCCACAGACAGGAAGGGTGAGTATATCGAGTATAGTAAATTCCCCCCAAACAAGATGGATATATATCAGATTTATAAACTCTGTTTAAATAATATGTCGCCAAGTTTGGGTATTTTTCTGTTTATCCGATTATTTAGTGCAGGTACCCATCCCCTTAATATATTTAGCTAGTGTGCCTATGTCTTGTATACTTTCTATCTGAACTAGGTATAGCCATACTATGAGTGGGATTAGGGACATACAGGGAGACTAAGGGATAGATGACTTGTGAATGTGGGAACCACTAGCGTGCTGAATTAAGGTGCCAACCTCCATGGACAGGAAAGATGACTTTAGGGCATTTTGAGCACAGTTATTTTCCTCTACCTTGGGTACTTGCAGTTGACTGTTATATTGATTTAATTACAGTTATGCTCAAAAGTTTACATACCCCAGCAGAATTTTGGCTTTCTTGGCCTTTTTTCAGAGAATATGAATGATAATAACGCCAAAACTTTTTCTCCACTCATGATTAAGGTTGGGTGAAGCCATTTATTGTCAAACTACTGAGTTTTCTTTTTTTAAATCATAATGACAACCCAAAACATCCAAATGACCCTGATCAAAAGTTCACATACCCCATTTCTTAATACCGTGTATTGCCCCCTCTAACATCAATGACAGCTTGAAGTCTTTTGTGGTAGTTGTGAATGAGGTTCTTTATTATCTCAGATGGTAAAGATGCCCATTCTTCTTGGCAAAAAGCCTCCAGTTCCTGTAAATTCCTGGACTGTCTAGCATGACATGCAACAGTCCATGTTCTTTTTCTCCTTGGTCCAGGTAAGACGCTTATGGCGTTGTCTATTGGTCATGAGTGGCTTGACACAAGGAATGCGACACTTGTAGCCCATGTCCTGGATACGTCTGTGTGTGGTGGCTCTTGAAGCAATGACTCCAGCAGCAGTCCACTCCTTGTGACTCTCCCCAAAATGTTTGGCCTTTTCTTAACAATCCTTTCAAGGCTGCAGTTACCCTGGTTGCTTGTGCACCTTTTCCTACCACACTGCGCCTTTCAGATCTCCACAGAGTGGCTTAATGTTGTCAATGACAGGTTGACTTGGCCTTGTGTTTTGGATCGTTGTCATGTTGGAACGTCCAAGTACGTCCCATGTGCAGCTTCCGGGTTGATGATTGCAAATTTGCATCCAGTATTTGCTGATAACGTGCTGCATTCATCTTTCCTTCAACGTTGACCAAGTTTCCTCTGCCTTTGTAGCTCACACTTCCCCCAAAATGTCAGCGATCCACTTCTGTGCTCTACAGTAGGAATGGTGTTCTTTTCTTCATAGGCCTCGTTGACCTCTCTCCAAATGTAACGTATATGGTTGTGACCAAAAAGTTAAATTTAAGTCTCATCACTCCAAATTACCTTTTTCCAGAAGTTTTGAGGCTTGTCTCTGTGCTGTTTTGCGTATTGTAGGTGAGATACTTTGTGGCATTTACGCAGTAATGGCTTTCTTCTGGTGACTCGACCATGCAGCTCATTTTTCTTCAAGTGCCTCCTTATTGTGTGTGGTGCTAGGTAGACTCCAGAGGTGAACCCGCAGGACCGCGACGACAAACCTGCATCGGGCGAGCTGGCCAGGTGGACCACCCCCTATACAGGGAGCATTTGGGGCAGGTCCAGGGGAGATTATCGCCGCGGAAGCTGATACCCGGGGACAGCTGAAGAGAGACACAGACGGGTGACGGACTGGAAGACGGGAAGGAGAATCCGGCGACCACAGGGGAGACTGCTGCAGGTCCGGAAGGAGAAGGGGGCTGACGACACAGGAGAAGGCAGGCACATGCTGGGATGGACAGACACTGGAAAGGAACACAAGGAGGTCACAAGGGGAGGCAGCGCAAAGGTGCAGAGCAGAACGCAAGGCAGGAGAGACGCAGGGAAGCGTGGACCCGAAATCAATCATGAAACACAAATGATAGTCAGGCACAGAGCAGGGGACGAGGCTACCTGATATAGGGCACGCGCTGCAGGACTTCCGGGTCAGGGTCCTCCAGGATCACCGAGGAAAAGGGATGGAGCGGTTCCAACAGGAGGAAGTATGCCGCAGTCTGTGGTGTGAGGTGCGCATGTGCACCCGACGGCAGAGGGCGGCCGCAGGACCGGAAGTGGAGAAGCTGGGTGATGCGCGCCCACTCCAGGGATGCGCTGGAAGAGGTGAGCATGCCGGGGCACTGTGGATGGCGCAGGCACGACAGCGGTGGCAGGAGCAGCGGCTGCAGCGGCGCCAGATACAGCGGCGGTAGGCTTGTCATTGTGCATCTTGAAACAGCCACACCGCTAGTTTTAAGAGAATCTAGTATTTCAGCTGATGTTATTTATGGGTTTTTCTTTGCATCCCAACAATTTTCCTGGCTGTTGTGGACAAAATTTTGTTGGTCTACCTGACCTTGGTTTTGTTTTTACAAACAATTTTCCATTTGTTAATCTCAGTTTGACTACTGTTGACTGGCATTATCAATTCCTTGGATATCTTTTTGTATCCCTTTCCTGTTTTATACAGTTCAACTACCTTTTCCCATAGATCCGTTAACAATTCTTTTGCTTTCCCCGTGACTCCCAATTCAGAAACGTCAGTGGCTGGATGAAAGATGCAAGAGACTGCCTGGATCCCAGAAACTCACTCAGCTTTTTTGCACACACTGATTATAAGCAAACAGGTCACAGGTGAGGATGTTACCTTTAGTAGCCATTCAAACCCATTTGTGTCAACTTCTGTGCATGTTATCAGGCTAAAATCACCAGGGTATGTGAACTTTTGATTGGGGTTATTTGGATGTTTCGGCTGTCATTATGCTTTAAAAAGAGAAAACACAGTAGTTTGACAATAAATGGCTTCACACAACCACTAACCATGAGTGAAGAAAAAGTTTTGGTGTTATCATTCATATTCTCTGAAAAAAGGCCAAGAAAGACAAAATTCTGCCGGGGTATGTAAACTTTTGAGCACAATTGTACGTACCTTTTATAGCACTTTATTCATTTTAGGTGGGATTTTTTTCAGGAATATTTTAATATCTCTATTTAATATTTACTTTTTAAAGGGGTTGTTTATGTAAATAGCTGTGTCCTTACCCTTCCTTAGACATATGTTGTAAACCAGTATCTTTTTCTACCATAAAAGAAAGACTTTATGAGCAAATGCAGAGGATTCACAACAAGGTGCAAAGCATCAGCCTTGAAATGGAAAGGCCAGATTGGACTTGGCCAAACATGTAAAGAAGCCGTCCAGTTCTGGCAAAGCATTCTTTGGACAGATGAAACTAAAATAAACCTGTACCAAAATGATGGGAAGAGAGTATGGAACAGGCTTGGAATGGCTCATGATTCAAAGCACACCATATCCTCTGTAAAACATGGTGGAGGCAGTGTGATGGCATGGGCATGCATAACTTCCAATGGCACTGGGTCATCACTAGTGTTTATTGATATGACTGAAGACAGAAGCAGATGGAAGAATTCTGCAGTGTACAGGGTGATACTATATGCTCAGATTCAACCAATTGCAGCAAGGTTGACTGAACTGTTCTTGCCTGCACAGATGGACAATGACCCAAGAGCACCAAATTCAATTAGTGAAAATGCAAAATTGTATTCATGCAATATTTGATAATTAGTGATGAGCGAGTATACTCGTTACTCGAGATTTCCCGAGCATGCTCAGATGATCTCCGAGTATTTGGATGTGCTTGGAGATTAAGTTTATGTCGCCGTAGCCGCATGATTTGCGGCTGCTAGACAGCTCGAAAACGTGGGGATTTCCTAACAAACAGGCAATCCTCACATGTATTCAGGCCAGGGCTGCCACTAGGAATTTCAGGGCCCCATACTGGCAAAATTTTCGGGGCCCCCTTGAGACTCCGCCCAGGCTCCACCCCAGCCCCGCCCTATCTCCAGGTCACACACATAGCCAGCAGCTCTTTTTTTGGCCAAAAGATTTTTTAAATCTGCCACCACGACAAGGTAAACTCTTTTGGCTGGGCCCTACTCTACTCTAACCTATTAAACATTTGCTAAAATATCCAATACAATTTAGGTATATCTTTTATTTATTTTTCAATTTTTAAAATGACCAATAATATCACATCCAAAGGGACAAATACCGCTACACCATGACCTGACCACATATTACCACTGCATAGTGACCTATAATACCACATACAAGGAACACATACAGCCACACCATGACCAGACCACATATTACCACCACAGAGACAGAATAATAGCACATACAAGGGATAAATACCACCACACCATGCCCAGACACCATATTACCACCACATGGTGACCAATAATACCACATACAAGGAACAAATACAACCACACCATGACCAGACCACATATTACCACCAGTGACAGAATAATAGCACATACAAGGGACAAATACCACCGCACCGTGCCCAGACCACATATTACCAGCACATGGTGACTGGATACTACAATACTGATGATTAATAAAGAAACATAATACTATCACCATGTGCCATTATACACAGGAGATCTGTACTTAGTATGTAGTGTCTGTACAGGTAATACAGTGATCACCAGTGACATTATACACAGGAGCTCTGTATATAGTGTCTGTGTACAGGTAATACAGTGGTCACCGGTGACATTATGCACAGGACCCTGTATAAAGTGTCAGTGCACAGGTAATACAGTGATCACTGGTGACATTGTACAAAGGCACTCTATATATAGTGTATAGTGTCATTGTACAGGTAACACACTGACTCACCAGTGACGTCTCTAGGTAAAGTCCTTCATCCTTGCTTTTCATCTTTCATCCAGCACAGACCGCCATCTCGTCTTCCAGCCAGGGCTCGTCTCTGCAGGAAATTACACAGTTATCTAGAGCTCCGCTTGCAGAACACATTACTTAATATTTTCCCAACTTCTACACTGCACGAGATGAAGAAAAAAAGGTGACATAGTGTCGCTCTGCACAGTAACAGAACCTCCCCCCATTTAAAACAGTATCCTCAAAAAAATAAAATAAATACATCACTGCAGTAATAATATCCCTTAATTAGCCCCTATGGTAATAATATCCCCCATCCTGGCCCCCGTGTGTCTAATTCCTGGCTCCAGCCATATTTTCTCTCATCCTGCTCTCATGAGTATCCATTCTGCCCCCATATGATCTCCAGATCCTGCCCCATCTGTCTGCATCGCATCCATCCTGCCCCATGATCCTGCACCATGTGTCTCCCATCCTGCCCCCTGTGTCTCACATTCTGCCCCCTTCTGTGTCTCACTCTCACATTCTGCCTCGTGTCTCACTGTCACATTTTGCCCCCGCCAGTGGCTCACTGACACATTCTGCCCCCTCCTGTGTCTCACTGTCACATTCTGCCCCTTCCTGTGTCTTACTGTTACATTATGCCCCCATGTCCATTCTGATCCCGTGTCTCACATTCTGCCCCATGGTCATTCTGCCCCCGTGTCTCGCATTCTGCCCCCTCCTGTGTCTCACTGTCACATTCTGCCCCCTCCTGTGTCTCACTGTCACATTCTGCCTCCATGTCTCACATTCTGCCCCCTCCTGTGTCTCTATGTCACATTCTGCCCCCTCCTGTGTCTTACTGTCACATTCTACCCCCATGTCTGCATTCTTCCCCCATGTCTCACAGTCTTCCTCCTCCTGTGTCTCACTGTCGCATTCTGCCACCATGTCTTGCATTCTGCCCCCATGTCTTGTATTCTGCCCCCATGTCTTGCATTCTGCCAACATGTCTGCATTCTTCCCCCATGTCTTGCATTCTGCCCCCATGTCTTGCATTGTGCCCCCATGTCTTGCATTCTGCCCCAAGACTGCATTCTGCCCCCATATCTTGCATTCTGCCCCATGTCTGCATCCTGCCCCATGTCTGCATTCTGCCCCCATGTCTGCATACTGCCTCCATATCTTATATTCTGCCCCCATGTCTGCTTTCTGCCCCCATGTCTCGCATTCTGCCCCCATGTCTTGCATTATGCCCTCATGTCTTGCATTATGCCCCCATGTCTTGTATTCTGCCCCCATATCTTGTATTCTGCCCCCATGTCTGCATTCTGCCCCATATCTTGTATTCTGCCCCATGTCTTGTATTCTGCCCCCATGTCTGCATTCTGCTCCCATGTCTTGCATTCTGCCCCATGTCTGCATTCTGTCCCCTTGTCTTGTATTCTGCCCCCATGTCTTGCTTTCTGCCCCATGTCTTGCATTCTGCCCCATGTCTTGCATTTTGCCCCCATGTCTTGCATTCTGCCCCATGTCTACATATTTGCCCCTGTGTGTCTCCAATCCTGTCCCCGTTTCTCCATTCTGCCAGGGATACATATTGCCCCTTTCAATAATAAAATAAAAACTTTCTTCTTACCTGGCAGCGCTCCTTCGGTGAAAATGGAGCTGCTGCTGTGTGAGCTGAAAAGACCTGTAGTGACGTCATCGTCATGTGATCGGGGGCGGAGCTGATCAATGCTGATGGCCTGTGATAATGATGACGTCACCACAGGTCCTTCAGCACTTCTCTAGCTTTTGGATGTCGGCCGCTGTGGCGGCTCTGCTAATGTGTGCGCTGCAGGCCCGGTCGCAGCGCACACTTGTGGCCCCACCGCAGCCCCCGATGATGCACAGCACTTGGGGCCAGATGACTAGAAGCACAGGAGCGGGGCCCCTGATCTGCGGGGCCCCCTTCTGTACTGCTGTTCACCGTGCCCCATACAGCAGTAAGGGCTGTCATTCCCTGATGGCGGCCCTGATTCAGGCTGCCTAGCAGCCACAAATCATGCAGCTACGGCGACAGAAACAAAATCTCCGAGCACGCCAAATACTCGGAGGACACCCGAGCATGCTCGGGAAATCTCGAGTAACATTGACGACTCTGAATAAAAAGGGAGGTTTCACCAATGGTTCTTACGGAATAAGTATTAACCTTGATTGATATGTTCCTTTTATGCTATAATCAAACTTTTTACTGTATTGGTATGTCTACCCTACGTGCAATCTAGTGTTGTAAGAATTTGACTCACATTTTCTTTTGTTATTTTTCCATCCCCCTTCCCCTTTTTTCCCTATCTTTATTATGTTATTTTTCATGTTCCTCCCTACCCTCCTTTCCTTATTTTTCAATTCCACAGTTAATTGAAGTCTAGTGAGGGTTCATTTTATATACATTACCAGAAGTTTTCATAGTATGTTTAATTTGTATATATCCTCACTTGTCTTCTCATTTCCCCCTTCCATTATTGTAAAAAAACCCTTTAATAAAAATACTTTTTAACAGAAATAGTGCACTAGATATTCAGATCCTTGTGGTTAATGCCCTATATATTCAGGGACAAAGTTAGGTGCATCCAGCAACTACATACAATGGCATGTAAAAGTTTGAGCACCTCTGGTCAAAATTACCGTTATTGTGAAAAGATAAGCAAGTTGAAGATGAAATAATCTCTAAAGGACCTCACATTAAAGATCACACATTTCCTTTGTATTTTAGGCAAATAATATATATTTTCATGCTTTACATTTTAAAAATTACAAAAAGGAAAATAAACTGGTGCAAAAGTTTGGGCACCCTGCATGGTTAGCACCTAGTAGCACCCCTTTTTGAAAGTATTACAGCTTGTAAACACTTTTTGTAGCCATCCAAGATACTTTCAGTTCTTGTTTGAGGGATTTTCATCCATTCTTCCTTGGAAAATGCTTCCATTTCTGAGAGGTTCATGTATCATTTTGCATGCATTGCTATTTTGAGGCCTAGCCAAAGATTTTCAATGATGCTTAGATCAGGGCACTGTGAGGGCCTTTGTAAAACCTTCAGTTTTTGCTTTTAGAGGTATTCTATTGTGGATTTTTACGTGTGTTTAGTATCATTATCCCTTTGTTTCCAAAATGCATCAGGCTTGTTTAGGTGTTCTTTTGCATTCTTCTGATCCTCAATTTTATGCTAAGGACCCAGGAGAGGTTTTGTTCTGATGACTCATCCATAATGGCCATATTTGTACAGGAGTTATTGAACAATAGAACAATGTACCACAACTCCAAAGTCTGCTAAATCTTTCTGAAGGTCTTTTTTAATCAAGTGGGGGTTCTGATTTGCCTCCCTAGCAATTCTACTAGCAGCTCTCATTTAAAATTTGGTTAGTTTTCTAGAACTTATTTTGACCTTCACTTCACTGTGAACAGATTGACTTCCCTAAACATACTTAAAAGACCAACTAGTGCGATCTCTAATCATTCAAACCACGTTGGCGATAACTCGTAAATGCAGTAATCACTCCTATCCACCTCAAGATCATTAATGGACACATACTCAAAAATTGCTGATATGACAACAACCTTCTTATATACACTGCTCAAAAAAATAAAGGGAACACTTAAACAACAGAATAAACTTCAAGTAAATCAAACTTCTGTGAAATCAAACTGTCCACTTAGGAATAAACACTGACAATCAATTTCACATGCTGTTGTGCAAATGGAATAGACAACAGATGGAAATTATTGGCAATTATCAAGACACACTCGATAAAGGAGTGGTTCTGGAGGTGGGGACCACAGACCACAGCTCAGTACCAAGGCATTCTGGCTGATGTTTTGGTCACTTTTGAATATTGATTGTGCTTTCACACACGGACTCTACAACCCACACAAGTGTCTCAGGTAGTGCATCTCATCCAGGATGGCACATCAATGCGAACTGTGTCAAGAAGGTTTGCTGTGTCTGTCAGCGTAGTGCCCAGAAACTGGAGGCGCTACCAGGAGAGAGGCCAGTACACCAGGAGACTTGTAGGGGGCCGTAGGAGGGCAGCAACCCAGCAGCAGGACTGCTACCTCAGCCTTTGTGCAAGGAGGAACAGGAGGAGCACTGTCAGAGTCCTGCAAAATGACCTGCAGCAGGCCACAAATATGCATATGTCTTCACAAACGGTTAGAAACCGACTCCATGAGGATGGTCTGAGTTCCCGACGTCCACAGATGGGGGTTGTGCTCACAGCCCAACACCATGCAGGACGCTTGGCATTTGCCACAGAACACCAGGACTGGCAAATTCGCCACTGTCGCTCTGTGCTCTTCACAGATAAAATCAGGTTCACACTTAGCACATGTGACAGACGTGACAGAGTCTGGAGACACCATGGAGAGCAATCTGCTGCTTGCAACATCCTTCAGCAAGACCTTTTTGGCAGTGGGTCAGTAATGGTGTGGGGTGGCATTTCATTGGAGGGCCGCACAGCCATCCATGTGCTCGCCAGTGGTAGCCTGACTGCCATTAGGTACCAAGATGAGATCCTCAGACCCCTTGTGAGACCATATTCTGGTGCGGTTGGCCCTGGGTTCCTCCTAATGCAGGACAATGCCAGACCTCATGTGGCTGGAGTGTGTCAGCAGTTCCTGCAAAATGAAGGCATTGAAGCTATGGACTGGCCCGCCAGTTCCCCAGACCTGAATCCGATTGAGCACATCTGGGACATCATGTCTCGCTCCATCCACCAACGTCACGTTGCACCACAGACTGTCCAGGAGTTGGTGGATGCTTTAGTCCAGGTCTGGGAGGAGATCCTTCAGGAGACCATCCACCGCCTCATCAGTACCATGCCCAGGTGTTGTAGGGAGGTCATACAGGCACGTGGAGGCCACACACGCTACTGAGCATCATTTCCTTGTCTTGAGGCATTTCCACTGAAGATTAATCAGTCTGTAAGTTGATTTTCCATTTTGATTTTGAGTATCATTCCAAATTGATATCTCCATGAGATATTAAGTTTGATTTACATTTATCATTTTTATGTTTTATTGTTCTCAACACATCCCATTATGTAATGAATAAAGATTTGCAACTGGAATATTTCATTTAGTAATATCTAGGATGCAGTATTTTAGTGTTCCCTTTATTTTTGTGAGCAGTGTATATACAGGGTGGTCCGAAAGTAGGTGGACAGAAAATAATAACATTTATTTTGATTTATATATAAAATAATATTTAACACAAGCATAACATTGACAATTAATTTTTATTCTGAACAATTATACAAAAGCCCTTAAATTTTATCAATGCTGGAGCTCAAACTGTTTTCCATCACAATTTGCACAGTTTTGAAGTCTGTCTCTTACGCTTCAAAAAGCATTTTTGCACAAGTCTCTTTGGGTATTAATTTCTTGAAATACATCTCTTATGTAATTTTTCAAATCACTGACACTTTTTGGTTTTTGACTATAAACTTTGTCCTTGAGTACTCCCCAAAAGAAAAAATCCATTGGGGTCAAATCTGGTGAACGTGCCGGCCAATAAAGTGGGCCTCTTCGGCCAATCCATTTATTAGGAAATGTTTCATCAAGATACTCACGGACTACTCTTGAACAATGTGGAGGGGCCCCATCTTGTGGGAAATAAAGGTCATTTGAATTAGGCTGTTGCTGTAACTGGGGAACAACTTGATTCATTAGAATTTTGAAATACTTATCTCCTGTGACTGTTCCATCAAAAGAAATGGTCCAAAAACACCAAAACTTGAAATACCACCCCAAACATTGACACCAGGCTCATATAGTTGTTGCTTTAATGTTAAATGCATGTTCTCATTATACCAGTAAATACAATTATGTCTGTTAATATGGCCAGATAATTTGAAAGAAGCTTCATCACTCCACATAATGTTATCTAAAATTACTGGATTTTCTTCAATTTCGTTAAGCATAATCTCACTAAATTGCAGCCGCCTGTCTGAATCATCCTCCAATAAACCATGAATTAGTCGTGGACGATAAGCTTTTAGGATTCGCATGATGGAAGCTCGTGAAATTCCCAATTCTAAAGAGACTCTTCTGGTGGTCTTTTTTGGACTCTGAACAAATGTTTCAGCAACAAGTTGTTTATTATTTTCTGTACAGGCTGTTTTGGGTCGACCAGCTTTTGGAGCATTAAGGATTGAGCCAGTAGCATCGAATTTGTCACAAATGCAGTAAATGGTTTGTCTCTTTGGGGCTTGAGTACCAAATGTTTCAACCTTGCCCATCACCTGACGTCAAACTCATGCTTCGATACGATACATTCCACCTGGACCAATCAGGTCAAATAGCCGGTTCCCCACCCACATGACGTCAGTGGGGGTTCAATCGCACCAGTCAATAACCACAATATTCTAAATACAGGCATATACCCTGCATCCTGAGAGCAGGCGTATATCGTATAATAGAAGGGCATCAAGCGCTACAGCATAGATGAACACAAATACAATTAGCAGTCATATAAATACCTCATGATGAGTATTCACTACATAGAACAGTCACATGTCAGATATTTGGATCCTGGTACAGAATTACATTCCCTCCTGAGATAGCTGCACAGATTTGTATCCATAGTCATTAGGACATGCATAAAGATATATAAATGAGCATGATCTCAAATAAGTGGGACAAATGAAGTAGCATTGTTGAGTAGCTTCACGCTCTTGATGCGAAAAATACACTGGGCTTTATTTTACAAGATCCTATTATCAAAATCCCCCTTCCTAGGGGAAAGACAGACAATTTCAACTACCTGGAAACAGACAGCGAGAATACTCATCATGATGTGATCAGATATGTTTGGCCACCGGTTTATCGTCCTTCCTATTAATGTCTCCCAAGTGTTCTAAAATTCGTCTACCAAATTGCCGGATGGTTTTTCTTGCATAGTTACGTGGGCATGGACATGTAATTGTATATATGAGGACCTGTGTTTTACAATTAATAAAATATCTACAGACATATTTAGAACTCGTCGATGTGCTCTCAAACTCTGGTCCAAGATGGATGTAGTCACAGGCCTTACATGCCCCACATCTAATAGTTCCTTTTGGTGTGAACCTATTCAACCAGGTTGTTTTTGGTGGTGTGGGTCCAAGATGACTATGGACCAAATGATCTTTCAAATTTCTTCCCTGCTGGTATGTGATGGAGAGAACATCCGTGACCATACCTCAATGTCCTGATCCAACGTAAGGATTGTTTAGTATGTTCTAAAGAGTCCCTTCTTTCCACTTATTATTGAAAGTCCCTAACTTAATTTGTTGTCTGTCCTCCTTCTTTTCACTAGGAGTTAACAAGTCAGATCTTGGTGTAGCTGCAGCAGGCACTCTTCAAAACATGTTCCAGGTACCCATGCCTGTGAAATCTGTTTTTTAATTTGGCAGACTGCGCCTTGAAGTCACTGAAGGATGAAAAGTTCCTTCCCAGTCTCAGATACTGCCATTTTGGGATACCCTTCTTAATAGGGGTGGGGTGATAAATGTCCCGGTCAAGCAAACTGTTTGTTGCTTTTGACTTTCTAAAGATGGTAGAGAAGTGTGTGCCATCCTCTTGTTTATCAACAATCCTCAAATCTAGGAAGGTAATCTTCTCTTGATTCTCAGATGTAACTTTGAAGCCTAGTTTGTTATTATTAAGCTCCATCACAAACTCTCCAAATGTCTCTTTCGGGCCCAGCCACAAGATCAGGACATCATTGATATACCGTAACCATATTGAGTTCTTGTCTATACAAAGTTTAGCGTAAATATCTATAAATATGTTACTAAAGTACATATAGTTGACAATGTCACAGTAAACAGGATAGTTATAGTAAGAATGACATGTCAGCAGTGCTGTGTATATAAGAAATCACGATCTTCTACAAACCCGACATCATCAGACCTCTGGCTGTCATGACAACCCAATCAGTACCCCACGATCACGTCATTGGCATGTCGATGGGAGTGTGGACCGAAGCGCGTTAAGTGATGATGTCAGAAATTGACAGAAGGTTTAATAGGGTAACAGCCGTGAGCTCCGTTACACCCACCGCAGTTAATGGCACATGATGGCTGATTAAATCAGTCATCATAAGTGTGGAAAGATGCGGGCACAGCTGTGAGCGTGCATCAAAGGCAGGGTCACGACTTTTGACCTTCAAGCACATCAAAGGTGGTGAAGAAATGAAGAGGTTAAAAGACATCAGCATTTTGTCAGAAAGTAAAACTTCTGACTCGTTATGAAAAGCAGAAAAAGGGGTTAAGGTGCATTTACATTGAACGATTACCGTGAATAGGTGTTCTGAAAAAGCTTGTTAATTTTTCAGTGAGAACAGGCTTCTAATCACCTGATTAAAGTGCAGATCGCTCATTCATTGGGTGAAACATTGTTCTTGGCAGAGCTTCGTCCTGCACTTTAAGTCTGCCTGTGTAGACAGGCTATTAAACAACTGCCAATCAATAAATATTGACTGATTGGCAGTCGCTTAGTGCCGCTGGTCAATCTGAGTAAATGGCACTTTCACAGGGTGATAACGTGTAGCCATTTAATAATCACCAAACTGCCCCATGATGCTGTGTCACTACCATCCCACCTGAGTGTCGAATAATTCTGCTACGAGATATAAACGTCAGGATAATAACATATTAAACTGCTAATAAATATGCATGACATAATTTCTGTATTTCAGGTGGAAATGTTGTATTCAAATTCAGTTTTACAGAACGCTTCCCTATTTAATAGGGTCTTACTCCAATTACAACCCTTTTTAATTTTAGCAACCTTTTCAATAACATAGAATTTAAAAATATTGGTATTCGCTCTGTATAATTCAAAGAAATGTTCTGCTGCTCTAAATCTATTAGGTGTTATATTCTTTTCAGTATTACATATTAATAGTACTAATCTGGCTTTCACCCCTGAAGAAGCCACATTCTGGTGATACATGTGGAGCTATCGTCCCCATTGGATTTTTATGTATCTTGATGTCTAATATATTTTGGCTGCACATAGTTCTTTTCCTTTAAGTGCCTTTTTTCCCACCTGGTGAATCACAATTGTGTACATGTGCCTGATTCTGTGTTATTATCTGGTTTATATTTCTCTCTCGCACCTTATTGTCATCCATCACATTCCAGGAAGAAGTGCACGTTCATGTTTTATCCTTTTCAATATTAGATAAATGTGCCTCAATTCAGGATTATAATTTTCATTTTGTGCATCAAATATGCATTAGATACACAAGGTACAAACAATAAACTATATATTTGCTATGACAGTTCATGAATGATTTGATTGGGTCAACGTGTGAACCAACGGTGCTCTTTTATAATGCATATTTACAGAATGGACATTTTTTCCTCCACATCAGTAAAAACCTTTTAGTGACAACCAGGTCTTATTCCTGTTCTGAAACAAGCTTGGCAATAACAAACCATACCTTTCCCTGCTTCCATTTTTCAAAGTATCCCCAAATACCCTATCCTGAGTTAGAAAGTCAAGTATTTACATAGGATTACATTATTTTGATGTTCAAAAAGGGAACCTGTCACCAGGTTTGTCCCATGTGAGATAAGGCCACCACGTTTCAGCCCTGATATACAGCAATCTAATATGCCGCATACTGTACATGCCCCCAATCCGGCCTGCAAGGCAAGAAGAAGACCTTTCATAATTCTCACCTACGGGGCAGTTGGGTCTGATGGGCGTCGCTGTATCGGACTGGCGCCTACTCTCTTGTGATGCCGTCCTCCTTTTCTGCTTTGTGTCATCCACACAGTGTTCCCCGGCATTGCGCTCTTGTGCAGGCGTACTTATCTCTGGTCTGTGGAGGGCAGAGCAAAGTGCTGCAGTGCACATGTTCATATACAGATCTGTTATCTGGCCTGATTTGTCCCTGCCTGACCACGGAGGTTGGTGCCCCCACTCTACGTCGGCTGACCCTGAGTGTCCTTGAAGAGGTATTCCCATTTCCAAGATCCTCTCTCAATATGTAGTACATGTAATAATAATAGTATTAGCAAATACTTCCAGTTAGAAATGTAATCTAGTTTTTCTGATTCGCTATGGCTTTCCTCATGTGCAGGCATTGCAGAACCTTAAGTAGTCATGGTTACGAGCATGGATACCTAAGGTCCTGCAATACCTGCACATGAGAAAAGAGACAGCGAATCAGAAGAACTAGACTACATTTCTAATTGGAGGCTGACAAGCTCCTGTCTGTATCTCCAGTGAGTCTTTCATGGATGGTGAGAGGCACACCAGAACACAAACCGATACGAAGCTAAAAAGCTGGCATTAGTACCAGCCTGACATTGTGATTTACTGCTTCTTGCGCTGACATGGCATCCACTGTCAGCCTGGTGCCATACCGGTGTGCGTTGATCTTCTACCACTAGATGGCAGTCACTGACTTCGAACTCTGCAAATAGTAATAACAGAGCAGGAGAAATCAAGACATATTGTTTCTTTTGTTATCTCTTTGTCAGCGCTTGTGCCCTGAAATAAAGTTTTATATTTATGTTATTAATATAACCTATGGTAGCTTTGTCACCATGTGCTTAGACAGTGTCATAAATAACACTATGCCTTCACATTTTACTGTACTGTGTGCATATTATTACAGCACACCAGCATCAGGGGTTTTACATGTGAATTCTGCAGGGACTCAAGTAATAGCAGATTATTGACTTCTGTAATAAAGGTATTGTCGGAGCAGGAGAAGTAAATGATCCTTTAGAAGTCAACAGTATATTCCCATGGGCAAGTTATTTGAAAATTAACCATGGGAAACATTTTAATCAGGAGACCTGGCCCTTATTAGTAGATAATTGCAGTGATCATTTTTATTTAGAGGTTGCACTTTATACCACAATTATATCGGATTTCTGTCCAACTATGTTTTCCATCAGAATGAATAGAAACCCTAAGGGAAAGTTTATATAGCAATTTCCAGTTGTACAGTATATGTGGGCTGTAAGGTTGGATTTCTTCCTTAGTATCGGAGTGGCTTTACCATGGGTGCCTTTCCAAGCTGCCATTAAAGATTCAGGGATGTATTTAAGAGAGTGACGTCTAAGATATTGAACTTCCATTGCCTTCCATTTAACAGATATGCCAAGTAAAGCTGCCAATGTGTTTATTAAATGGAGGTTTAATATTCAAATCACCTCTTTAGAGAGGAAAAGGACTTGAACTCTAGGGCCACCTATTGAGGTAGCAAACCTAAAAGTCAGTATCGACATGTCTACGTTCCCTGGCATGTAACTCTCCACAAGGAGAGACGTCACTGCTTAGAACCCTGTCCAAGGCCTCTCATACAGCCGACTCTGATCTTATGCTTTACGCTGAGGAGGGGTAACAGCTTGAAATGTGTCTGCAAATTGAGATTCTTTTTTTGCTTTTATCCTAAGTCATGTAACAAGGCTTGTTGAAGGGTCGATAGTGAATTTTAGGATTGCTGCTTCCAATAAGTGGCACTAGAGTTGAAGTCTTCTTCCTCTGAAGAGGCTATTTGCTTATTAAATATACCCAGAAGAGCATTGCATGGCCTATAAGTCTCCTTACACTGGCATAACAGGCATGTCACTCTTCACAAAGAGAGAACAATTTGACTTTAGACCCATTTTTTTTTATTTTGACAAGGCTAACATTAGAAAATGGACCCCAAAATTTGTTGTGCAATTTCTCCTGAGCACCCCGATACGCCATATGTGGGGGAAAACTAATGTTTGGGTGCAGGGCTTGAAAGGGAAGGAACACTGCTTAACATTTTGAACGCAAAATTGGCTGGAATCATTAGCGGGCGCCATGTTGCATTTGGAGAGTCCATGATGTGCCTAAACAGTGGAAACCCCCACAAATGACCCTATTTTGGAAACTAGACCCCTCAAAGAACTTATCTAGATGTGTGATCAGCACCTTATACCCCTAGGTGCTCACAGAAATTTAGAACATTGTACCATGAAAATAAAAAAAATCACATTTTTTCAAAATAAAATGTTCTTTTAGCCCCAATTTTTTTTTATTTTCACAAGGTTGAGAGGATAAAATAGACCTCAAAAATTGTTGTGTAATTTCTCCTGAGTACACCTATACCCCATAAGTGGGGGAAAACTATTGTTTGTGCACTCGGCAGGGCTCGGAAGGGAAGGAGCACTGTTTGACTTTTCGAACACAAAATTGGCTGTAATCATTAGGAAATGCCATGTCGCGTTTGAAGAGCCCCTGATGTGCCCCACAAATTATGCTGTTTTAGAAACTATACCCCTTAAGGAATGTATCTATATGTGTGGTGAGCACCCTAAACCCTCGGATGCGTCACAGAAATTTATAACGTAGAGCCATGAAAACAAAACTATTCTTTTAGCACCAAATTATGCAATTTGTCCTGAGTATGCCAATACCCAATATGTGGAGGAAAGCTACTGTTTGGGCGCATGGCAGGGCTTGGAAAGGAAAAAGTGCCATTTGACTTTTTGAACACATAATAGGCTGGAATGATCAGCAGAAGCCATATCTTGTTTGCGGAGGCCTTGATGTGCCTAAACAGTGGAAAGCCCCCACAGACAACTCCATTTTGGAAAATATACCTTTCAGGGAATGTATCTACATGTGTGATGAGAATCTTGGACCCGCAGATGCTTCACAGGAGTATATAATGTTGGGCTGTGAAAACTAAAAAAAAAAATTCCCACAAAAATGTTCTTTTAGCTTCTTTTTTTTTTTTTTATTTTCACAAGGGTAACAGGAGAAATAGCACCATACAACTTATTGTGCAATTTCTCCTGAGTACACCGATACCCCATATATAGTCGAAAACTTTTGAGGCACAGTTTAAAGCTCAGAAGTGAAGCTCGTGCTTCTGAAGACATACATCCATAAATTAATTGGGTTCTCATCACTACAGTAATGCCAAACATGTAGATGTTATATATGGTTTAGACACACTGTGGGGCTCAGAAGGGAAGGGCCATTTGGATTTGGGAGTGCAGAATTTACTGGTTTTTTTTTGGTGGGCAAGGAGCCATAGTGCTTTTCCAGAGCTTTTGTACTACCAGTAATTTTGAAGCCCCTATATTTGCATTAAAAAAAATGATGAACACCGTGTGCTGTGTGTCACCATGACAAGTTTTCACAGTGATCTGCTGTGAAGACACTGAGCATGAACTGCGGTCACCTCATCACCTGCATTTTTCCACGGTCCAGAGGTCACCGCAGTTCAGGCTGTGAGGGAGCACAGCTTCAGTGACCTCACCACTAGTCACTGAGGCTGCACTCGCAGCATCTCCTCATTCACCAGTGGTTTTCAGCCGGGGCGGTCACATCTTGGCACCATAAAGGTTGAAAACTGTATATCCCCCAGATATGGATTACTTTGTGGGAAACAACGATGGACAGGTTTGGTATATTGTTAGTTTATTATTTTACTTTTATTACAAGAGATTGAGGGCTTCGTAGGAATTAGGTGAGGTTGTAAGTGTGGTTTAATTAAGAATATTAAAGGAGTTTTCTGTGTCTTTATTTCAATTAAAGGATTTTTTACTGGGTGTCTGTGTTTTCTTTACAATTTGACAATGGGGTTAGTAATAGGGGCATCTTATTGACGCCTATCCATTACTAACCTTGGGGTATGATGTCACACAGGTGACCTCAACCCCCTAAACTATTACCCCACTTACCACTGCTACAGGGCAAGTGGGAAGAGCAAGGCTAAGTGCCAGAATTAGCTCATCATAGAGATGCGCCTTTTCTGGGGCGGCTGAGAGCTGATGAATTTAGCCAGGGGGGGCAATATCCATGGCCCCTTCCTAGGCTATTAATATCAGCTCACATCTGTCTGTATAGCCTTTGCTGGTTATTAATTATAGGGAGACCCCACATCATTTTTTTGGGGTCCCCCATTTTAATAGCCAGTAAAGGCTAATTGTACAGTTGTGAGCTGATATTAATACTTTGGTTAGCTCCATGGGTATTACCCTCTTCCCAGGCTATAAACATTGGCCCCCAGCTGTCGGCTTCCCCTCTGCTGATTACGAAAATTGGGAGGGAGCCCACGCTATAGAAATGAAAATTATTATCATAGCCTTCTTCTATCTGAAACCGAATCTCTCCAAAATGAAACTTCTAGTGTTTCTCCCTCTAGTAACCTACCTATACTCGATATTGCAATTGCCCTGCATGGATCAACCATATCTCCCGAATGGCATGCTCACCGTCTTGGGGTTATATTTGACACAGAACTTTCCTATATTCACCATATCGCTTATGTTACCTGCATCTTAAAAACATCTCCAGAATCCGATCTTTTCTCACCTTTGAAATTGCAGAAACTCTTATTCATTTTCATCTGGTTTACGCCAACTGTCTACTCATCAGTCTCCTTCTAACCAAACGTTTTACTCTTCAATCCACTCTGAATGCAGTAGCCAGGGTCATATTTCTGTCCAGCCACTTTACCAATGCCTCCACCTTGTGCCAGACATTGCACTGGTTACCCACTCACTACAGAATGCAATACAAACTTATCACTCTCACCCACAATGCTCTCCGTACTTCTGCACCACACTATATCCCCTTCCTTATCTATGACTATCTTCCTACGCGTGCCCTTCATTCTTCAACTGATCAAAGACTAACATCCTCCATAATCCGAACTTGCATTTTCGTCTCCAAGACTTCTCTAGTTCTGCGCCAGTTTTCTGAAATGCACTACCCCAGGCAAGCCAACTAATACTCAGCCCCCAAATTTTTAAGCATGCTTTAAAAACACTTCTCTTTAGCCAGGCCTATCACCTCGCTTCAGTAATCTAACTCTTCCCTTTTCCCTCCTATTCATCTGTCGCCACATCCTTCATGCTCCCAATAGCACTTGGTAATTGTACTTAGACAGATACTGCCTTATGACGGCTCATGCAGTTTTCTTTGAAATGCCCTATTATAAGTGACAAGCACTTTTTACCTATTGTATCTATATATTTCCTTATAGATTGTGATCTTGCAAGCAGAACCCTCACTCTTCCTGAAACTGGTGAACTATGTGTTACTTTGTAAAGTCTTTATTGTCTGCACATGACCGCGCTTAATTGCAAAGTGCTATGGAACATGTTGGCACTATATAAATAAAGCTATAATTATTAACATCATGAAGTGTGAAGATGTTTATTTAGTTGGCACAAGGTAAAAAAAGAAACCCTTTGTTCTGAGATGAATTTAATGCCATATTCACATACCTGTGTGCTAGTATGGACCATGGTGCGTGGACTCTCCGTAGGTGTCCTGACGCAACTTGATAGCTTGGTATATGTTTATGAGGTTGTCAAGTTCAGGTAAGGAGGCTTATGACCAGTCCATGCATTATGGTCCGTATTTACACAGTGACACACGAATGTGTGAATGTGGCATTAGCCTAATGATATGTGACAATGCTAATTTCTCTGCCATAGGACCCACTGTTTACTATTGAGGCCTTTTCATAAATAATATCTTGATTTACTTAATTGAAACTTTAATCTCGCCTCAAACTTTAATATTAAGATATGACTGAAACTGAACACGAGCTGCTATTTTAGGGTGGAAAGAGAACCTTGTACTAGGTCAAAAGTGGCCAGTTTTAGTTCTTATTTTATTCCTGCTTCTACTCTGATTACGTTTTTCAGACTAGCACCCTGCCCGATATATCTTGAAGTCACTAAAATCTGAGTCTTTCCTACAACTCACTAGATGTAGCCTCATGCCTAATTTTTTTTCTTTTGGTGAAGATATACAATATATCTGCAACTTACCGAAACTGTTGTGGACAGCAAAATGGCACCCCAAGATGCCAAACTTTTAAGGGTAAACTGAAAAGCAATTTTATAGCATCCGGCTCCATAAATCTCTTGGCCTACTTTCATTAAATTGATGACATCTTAATAATTTGGACTGCCTCTGGAAAAAGAACAAATACATTTTCAGGAAAGATTCAATACATTTCATCCCATCATAAACTTAACATTGGAAAACTCATATACAGAAATCAACTTTCTGGAATTTGAAACAGTTTAATACAGACATCCTTGTATCACAAACCTATTGTCCAGTCTGTTAATTCAGATTTGACAGCCTCCACCCCAACACACGAAAAAGTCCAATTTTACAGCCAGTTCATCAGGTATAATCAATCATATCTGTTCCAGTGAACATAGAGGGATAAAGAGGTTTGAACACTTAACCATGGAAGAACATTTTTAAATCAAGGCTACTATCCCACTTCCATTGATGATCAGATTATTAGAGCCACCAAGATGGCCAGTCAATTACTTCAATGTAGACAAAAAGAAGAACTCAATCACGTACTTCTGGTGACCTACATCTCACACCCTTCCTTGTTATGTCACAGACAACTTCCAAACCTGCGAAAGATTATGATCAGAAGCAAATAAAGGAGCTGCAAAACATGCACTCATGTGAAGACCACATACAGAATACAGATCCCCAACACACATCAGGGCTGTAATGGTATGAGCTCATGTTAAGTATTCATAGCAAACAAAATAAAGTTGCACTCTGTAGTGCTAAAGTATGTAAATATGAAATATATGAAATATGAATTGCATTACTGCTTTAGATAATAAGAAAAAAAAGAAAAAATGGAGAAACTTAGCACATAATTTGGCCAATTCATGTATGCCAACAAGGCGGTCTCTGATTTGCTGGGAAGCTACATGTCTAGTGTGAATACCTCTCTTTGACTAATTTCTGAGTAGGTAAAATCCTGCTGCAATTAAACCCACCATAGGCTGGAGGTTGGAGTGCTTGGTCAGAAGGCTGATATACAAATAACAACTACTCAAAATAGCTACGCCTAGTTTGCACCAGTTTTCTGATTTGGAAGTGCCAGTCAGTCTTTTGTTATTTGTATATTAGTTCTTTGACCGAGAACTCCCCACTCCAGCCTCTGGCAGTTTTAAAGGGAATCTGTCACCCCATTTTTCGAGTGTCAGCTGCCGGCACCGCCATCAGGGGTTTATCTACAGCATATAAGCCCCCCGATGTAACCTGAAAGATAAGAAAAATGAGTTATATTATACTCACCCAGGGGCGGTCCGGCGCCTCCCATCTTGTAGCGGTGACATCCTCTTCTTTGCTTCCCGTTGTGGCTCCTGCGCAGGCACACTGCTCTGCTCTGTTGAGGGCAGAGCAGAGTACTGCAGTGCGCAGGCGCCAGGAGAGGTCCTCAACAGGGCAGAGCAGTGCGCTTGCACAGGAGCCACGAAAGGTAGCAAAGAAGAGGACGTCACCATTAGAAGATGGGAGGCGCCGGACCACAACACCCATCGGACCAAGACCGGACCGTCCCCCGGTGAGTATAATATAACTCATTTTTCTTATCTTTCAGGTTACATCGGGGTTACTTGAAAAATGGGGTGACAGATATTCTACCTACCCAGAAATTCAGGCTTCAGCCTAAGAGAGGTATACACTCTAGACACGTAGGTTCCCAGCAAACTGGAGACCGCCTTGTGGTTGGCTGCTGGGCATGCATGAATTGGCCAGTAATTGGCAGTAATATATTTCATATATTACATGCCTTAGCACTACAGAATGCAGCTTTATTTGTTTGTTATATATAGCGATTATCTATTCTTAGTTTGCACCTGTACACACCAGTTTTCTGATTTTGAAGTGCCAGTCAGTTTGTTGTTATAAGTATTCATAGTAGACATTTCTGCACCAAAAACAGGAAAAGTGACACATAAAATATGTACATTTTTATGCATTTTTATTTGAATAGATGAAAAACATGGCAAAAACACTAAAAGAATTGACATACTGCAGATTTGAAACCGCTTCAAAACGGCAAGGAAAAAATAAGCAATGTGTATGAGATTTCAGAAATCTCATTCATTGTGCCTGGACAGTAAAATGTTGCATTATTTCATTTAAAAACGCAATGTGTGAACAAGCCCTAAGATTCTTGGGACAGTCACATGTTCTACATTCAATGAGCTGCAGGTTCAGGGGAGCATGGAGATTTTGGCAAGGGGTAACAATCTCATTTATTTTTAGACACGTTATAGATGCTTTTTAATGATCTACTCTCTACGCTCATTCACTCATTCTGTTTGTCTTTTTTAAATGTCCATTTATTGCAATATATATATATATATATATATATATATATATATATATATATATATATATATATATATACAGTGGGGAAAAAAGAATTTAGTCAACCACCAATTGTGCAAGTTCTCCCACTTAAAAAATTGATAGAGGCCTGTAATTGACATCATAGGTAGACCACAACTATGAGAGTCAAAATGAGAAAACAAATCCAGAAAATCACCTTGTCTGATTTGGCAAGATTTATTTTGCAAATGGTGGAAAATAAGTATTTGGTCATTAACATATGTTCATCTCAATATTTTGTTATATATCCTTTATTGGCAATGACAGAGGTCAAACGTTTTCTGTAAGTCTTCACAAGGTTGGCACACACTGTTGGTGATATGTTGGCCCATTCCTCCATGCAGATCTCCTCTAGCGCAGTGATGTTTTGGGCCTGTCGCTGGGCAACATGGACTTTCAAGACCCTCCAAAGGTTTTCTATGGGGTTCAGATCTGGAGCCTGGCTAGGCCACTCCAGGACCTTCAAATACTTCTTACAAAGCCACTCCTTCGTTGCCCAGGCGGAGTACTTGGGAACATTATCATGCTGAACGACCCATCCACGTTTCATCTTCAATGCCCCTGCTGATCGAAGGAGGTTTGCACTCAAAATCTCAGAATACATTGCCCCATTCATTCTTTCATGTACACGGATCAATCATTCTGGTCCAGTTACAGAGAAACAGCCCCAAAGCATGATGTTGCCACCCCCATGCTTCACAGTAGGTATGGTGTTCTTTGGATGCAACTCAGCATTCTGTCTCCTCCAAACACGACGAGTTTCATTTCTACCAAACAGTTCTACTTTGGTTTCATCAGACCATATGACATTATCCCAGTACTCTTTTGGATAATCCAAATGCTCTCTGGCAAACTTCAGACCGGCCAGAATATGTAATGGCTTAAGGAGGGGACACATCTGGCATTGCAGGATCTGAGTCCATGGCGCCGTAGTGTGTTACTGATGGTAGACTTTGTTACGGTGGTCCCAGCTCTATGCAGGTCATTCACTAGGTCCCCCCGTGTGGTTCTGGGAGTTTCTTCATTCTTGTGATCATTTTGACCCCACGGGGTGAGATCTTCCATGGAGCCCCAGATCGAGGGAGATTATCAGTGGTCTTGTATGTCTTCCATTTTCTTATTATTGCTCCCACAGTTGATTTCACCACATCAAGCTGCTTGCCTATTGCAGATTACGGTCTTCAAAGCCTGGTGCAGGGCTACAATTTTGGTGTTCTTTGACAGCTCTTTGGAGTTTGGAATGTGACTGTTTGAGGTTGTGGACAGGTGTCACTTATACTGATAACATGTTAAAACAGGTGCCATTACTACAGTTAATGAGTTGAGGGCAGAGGAGCCTCTCAAAGAAGAAGTTGCAGGTCTGTGAGAGCCAGAAATCTTGCATGTTTTTAGGTGATCAAATACTTATTTTTCACTTCATTTGCAAAATAAATTTTGCCAAATCAGTCAAGGTGATTTTCTGGATTTTAAGTGGGAGAACTTGCAAAATTGGTGGCTGACTAAATACTTTTGTATCCCAATGTATATCAACATTAACAGAAATAAACACTTGAAATAGTTCACTCTGAATATAATGACTCTAAATAATATATGACTTTAAATGTATTGAAGAACTGAAATAAATTAACTTTTTGATGATATTCTAATTTTGTGAGAAGCACCTGTGTACAGCTGTGCTCAAACGTTTACATACCCAGCAGACTTTTTGCTTTCTTGGCCTTTTTTCAGAGAATATTAATGATAACACCAAAACTTTTTCTCCACTCATGTTTAGTGGTTGGGTGAAGCCATTTATTGCCAAACTACTGTGCTTTCTCTTTTTAAATCCTAATGACAACCCAAAACATCCAAATGACCCTGATCAAAAGTTTACATACCCCATTTCTTAATACCATGTATTGCCCCCTCTAACTTCAATGAAAGCATGAAGTCTTTTGTGGTAGTTGTTGATGAGGCTCTTTCTTTTCTCAGATGGTAAAGCTGCCCACTCTTGGCAAACAGCCTCCAGTTCCTGTAAATTCCTGGGCTGTCTAGTATGAACTGTGTGCTTGAGATCTCCCCAGAGTGGCTCAATGATATTGAGGTCAGGAGACTGAGATGGTCACTCCAGAACCTTGACTTTGTTCTGCTGTAGAAAATGACAGGTCGACTTAGTCTTGTGTTTTGGATTGTTGTCAATTTGAAACATCCAAATACTTCCCATGCGCAGCTTCTGGGCTGATGATTGCAAATGCCACAAAGTATCTTGCCTACAATATGCAAAACAGCACAGAGACAAGCCTCAAAATTCCTGGAACAAGGTAATTTGGAGTGATGAGACCAAAATTGAACTTTTTGGCCACAACCATAAACGTTACATTTGGAGAGAGGTCAGCAAGGCCCATGATGAAAGGAACACCATTCCTACTGTGTTAGCACCACGTCAGCTTCCCGGTGTGTCAATCTACTTACCTGTGCTGCTGTTGGTCTGTCTCCCCCTCATGCTCCACATGCTCCCAGTAGCACTTCCAGCCGGGCCTCTGGCCATGTTCTAAGGGCATGCTGGCACGCACCCACCCTCTTAAAGGGCCAGTGCGTGTACTTACTATTTCCTTCCCAGCCAATGGTTTTGAAGCAATATGTATATATTGCTTCCTTTCCAGTGCGGAGGTGCCTGAGCAACCTTCCTGTTACAGTCTATGTTGTGTAAGGTTGCATACCAGTTCAGGTCCTGCCTGCTGTATCCCAAGTGCAAATCCTTTCTGCTGTACTCTAAATACAAATCTTGCCTGCTGTACTCTAAGAAATCAAAATGAGAAAATGGTTGCACTAAATTGCATTAAGGCATATCAAATTGAAATACATGAAATGTGAATAGCATAATGACTTTTGAAATTTAGGAAAAACACATGAAATGCTTAGCACAAAATTTGGCCAAAAAATGTGAGCCCATTCACCTACGTCAAGGTAATCATGATTGAATGGGTCCCTAACCTAACTGCCTAGTAAACCTACAGGGCATAGTGTGGAAAAGTGATTGCCTCCCACTTAAAACATAAATTAACTTTGGTTTATCATTTCTTTGGGAAGCTGAGTTCAAGATCCCTAGCCACACACAGCTATGTATTTTTTATGAATTTTTTAGGAAAAAAAGTAAAAAATGGATATATTTTCATGTTTTACAGTTTAAAAATTTTAAAAATGACAATGGGTCAGTGCAAAAGTCAGGCACCCTGCATATTTAGTACCTAGTAGCACCCCCTGTTAAAAGTATCACATCTTGTGAACACTTTTTGTAGCCAGCAAAAAGTCTTTCAATTCTTCTTTGAGGGATTTTCATCCATTCTTCCTTGGAAATTCTTCCAGTCCAGTGAGATTCCTGGGTCATCTTGCATGCACTGATATTTTGAGGTGTAGCCACAGATTTTCACTGATGTTCAGATCAAGGGACTTTGAGGCCCCATTGTAAAATTTTGTATTAGTCTATTGTGGATTTTGATGTGTGCTTAGGATCATTATCCATTTGTAGAAACCATTCTCTTTTCAACTTCAGCTTTTTTTTTTGCAGATGGTGTTATGTTTGCATCAAGAATTTGTTGAAATTTCATTGAATTCATTCTTCCCTCTACCTGTGAAATGCTTTATGGTTATCGAAATGTTCTTTTCCTCCAATTCTGTGCCCTTTTTTTCCCATACACCTTTGATCATTGTGGTGAAAGAGTTCTATTTTATCCTCATCAGTCCACAGGACATATTTCAAAATGCATCATTTATATGTTCTCTACGAAATTAAACCCATAGATCAAGTTAAGGTGACAAATGAACTGAATTAGATATATGAATAACAAAGAGCTACAGTATATGATGCCCAAAAAAAAAACAGATTTTATTTAACCCCTTTCTGACATTAGACGTAATAATCTGTCCATGTGTCCTAGGTCTATCTGACCAGGGACGGATTATTATGTGTACGCGATCGCCCGTGCACACGGGGGTTGTGTGGACGATCGCCACCGGATGTCAGCTGACTCTGACAGCTGACACCTGGCACAAAGTGCCAGAGAGGTCACAGACCGTTTCCTTCACTTTAACCCCTGAAATGCTGCAATCGAACGAGATCGCAGCTTTCCGGGACCTGGCAGAGAGCTGACAGCCCCTCTGCCTTTGGATGGGAGATCCCACAGCGTGACACGGGGTCCTGATCGTTTCCATGGTGACACGATGTCGTCATGATGACATCCGGGTCACCAGCGCTAGGAAAAATGCTGATCTTGCGCAGTGCATGATCAGCAAGTCTTTCTGTCAGTGCAGAGCTGCTGCATCTCCATGCTGTAGAAGCGATCAGCCTGCAAAAAATGATAGTCCCTTAGTGGTACTAAGTAAAAAAATGAACTTTTTTTAAAATAATTGTAAAAATATATATATTTTTTTAAATCAATAATAATAAAAAATCAAAAGATATTGTATCGAGAAATAAATATTTGTATGAAAAAAATTATTAGCAATAAAAGTACCCATATGTCGTATCGCCATGTCCGTAACAACCCAACCTATAAAACTGTTCCACTAGTTAACCCCTTTAGTGAACGGCATAAAAAATAACAAGGAATGTGGAATAAAATGCGATAAAAATGACGGATATAAATAAACATGGTACAGCTGAAAACATCATCTTGCTTCGCAAGAATCAAGCTGCCATACAGTTCCATCAGTGAAAAATAAAAAAGTTATAGCTCTCAGAATAAAGCGGTGCAAAAATAATTATTTTGGCTCTAAAATAATTTTTATTGTGTAAACCCGCCAAAACATAAAAAAAGATATAAGTGGGGGATCGATGTAATCGTACTAACCCAAAGAATAAAACTGCCTTATCAATTTTACCACACACGGAGTGGTATAAACACCCCCCAAAAAATTCCCAAAACGCTGTTTTGTGTTCATTCTGCCTCCCAAAAATTGGAATAGAAAACGATCAAAAAATGTCATGTGCCCGAAAATGGTACCAATAGAAACGTCAACTCGTCCTGCAAAAAGCATGTCATCACATGACTCTGTGGGACAAAATATGGAAAAATTACAGCTCTCAAAATATGGTGATGTAAAAACAATTTTTTGCAATAAAAAACTTCTTTTAGTGTGTGCCAGCAGCCAAGCATAAAATCCCAATATAATATGGTATCACTGTGATCGCACTGACCTTAAGAATAAAGTTGCCTTATCACTTATAGCCCACAAGGAAAGGCATAAAAAATAAATAAAACTATTTTTTTGCCTGCTGTTGTTTTTTTCATTTTACTTCCAAAAGATCACACTAAGGCTTGGCGTACATTTATTTATCCTGCACTCTGCACTGAGCGCTTGCATCGGGGTTTCCATGTAAGTCTCTGAAATACGTGATTGAGATGGAATCTCTGGCGAAGATTCGCTATAATGAGGCAGATGGAGACATTGTGGATGCCGTCTGACCTGTGATCTGGCGGTGTCCGTCTTTATAGGATTTCATAAAAGTGCCTTTGGCCACAGTTTTGTGCACTTCTGTAAAGAAGGACACCACTGAACAGAGGCCAGATGGAGTCCAGAGTAACTCTGCTGCCTCATTATAGTGAATGGATCCCTCGGGGGTTTCAACTGAATCACGTCACTCAGAGATTTAGATGGACACCCACAAGTAAGTGCTCAGCATAGAGTGCCAGAGAACTGTGATCCAAAACATTATGTACCTGTGATCCGGCAGTGTCCGTCTTTTTAGGATTGCATAAAAGTGCCTTCGGCCACAGTTTTGTACACTTCTGAAAAGAAGGACACTGCTGAACAGAGGCCAGATGGAGTCCAGAGTAACTCTGCTGCCTCATTATAGTGAATGGATCCCTCGGGGGTTTCATCTGAATCACGTCACTCAGAGATTTAGATGGACACCCACAAGTAAGTGCTCAGTGTTGAGCGCCAGATAACTGTGATCCAAAACGTTATTTAAAATGTTCCCAATAAAAGCTTCAACTCAATCCACAAAAAAAGCAAGTCCCCACTCTGGTCTGTCATCTGTTAATGGAAATATATGGGGCTTCCACGTTACTGGTAGTACATAGACCCTGGAAAAGCAAAATGGCTCCTTACCCGGCAAAAGAAATTCAGCAAATTCTGTGCTCTCAAATCCAAATGCCCGGCTCCCTTATGAGCCCCACAGTTTTCCTAAACCACATATAGCGACCACTTTTCTGGCATTTCTGAAGCGATGAGAGCCAACCTAGCTTATGGATGCATGCCTCCAGAAGCATGGGATGGGCATAATGTACTGGTGACTACAGCATGCAGGTCACTGAAGCAGCAGTTTGCAATTTTCACTCGGCAACATTCATTGCTGCTTGTTTCTGGAAAATACCCATGGAGTCAAAATCGTCACTACACCTGTTGATAAATTCCCCAAGGGATATAGTTTCCAAAATGGGGTCACTTGAGAGTGGATTCTGCTCTTCTAGCAATTAGAGGCTCTGTATATTCAGTTTGCAAACTGTTCTAGGAAAATCTGAGCTACAGGAGGCAAATGGCACTCCATTCCTCCAGAGTCTCTCCATATGCCTAAGTAGTACTGTACAGCCAAATGTAGAGTATTGCCACGTTCACTAGAAATTGTGGAACAAATATTTGTGCCATTTTTACCTACTTCTTGTGTGAAAATGTAAAATCTGGGGCTAAAACTAAATTTTGGTGATAAAAATGTAGCTATTTTTTATTTGCCCAATGGTATAAAATTCTGTGACACACCCATGGTATCAATATGATCACTGCATCCCTAGGTTAATTCATTGAGAAGTGTAGTTTGTAAAATGGGGTCACTCATTGGTAGCTCTGATGTTCTAGCACCTCATGGGCTCTCCCAGTGAGTCATGGCACCTGCAAACCATAACAGTAAAATCTGGCGCTCCTTGCCTTCTAAGGTTTGCACTGTGCCTGAAAAACATTTCCTAATTACATGTAGGGTATTGCCGCACTCAGAAAAAAATGGACCTCAGTTTGTTGTAAAAAAAATCCTATTAGCACTTAGAAAAATTAAAAACTTAGGGCTAAAACAACATTGTAGTGGTAAAAATGTAATTTATTCTTTCTTCAACGCTCAGTGGTATAAAATTCTGTGAGGCAAATGTGGTGTCAGTATGATCACTGCACCAATAGATACATTCACTGGGGAGTGTAGTTTGTAAAATGAGTTCACATATAGGGGGTTTCTGTTGTTCTGGCACCTCAGGGGCTCTGCCAATGTGACATGGCACCCTCAAACCATTCCATCAAAATCTGAACCGCTGTATGGCTCCTATTCCCTTATGAGATTTGCAATTTGCCTCAAAAGTAGTATTCCCCACATGTGGGGTATCGACATACTCAAGAGAAATTGCACAACAAACTGTATGGTGCAATTTCTCCTGGTACCCTTATGAAAATGAAAAATTTGGGGTCAAAATATCATTTTTGTGGGGAAAATGTGATTTTTTTTTATTTTCACTGCTCAATGTAATAAACTTCTGTGAAGCACCTGGGGGTTCAAGGTGCTCACTATGCATCTAAGTACATTCCTTGAGGGGTCTAATTTCCAAAATGGGGTCACTTATGGGGGGTTTCCACTGTTTAGGCACAGCAGGGGTTCTCCAAATGGGACATGACATCCACTAATGATTCCAGGAAATTTTACATTCAAAAAGTCTAATGACTCTCCTTCACTTCTGAGCCCTGCCATGCGCACAGTAGTTTTCTCCCTCATATGGGGTATCGACATACTCAGGAGAAATTGGGCTACAAATTGTATGGTGCAATTTCTCCTGTTACCCTTATGAAAATGCAAAATTTGGGGTAAAAACATTTGTGGGGAAAATTATTAGATTTTTTTTATTTTTACTGCTCAACATTATAAACTTCTGTGAAGAACCTGATAGTTCAAGGTGCTCACCACACATCTAGATCAGTTCCCTGAGGGGTCTAGTTTCCAAAATCGGGTCACGTATGGGGGATTTTCACTGTTTAGGCACATCAGGGGCTCTCCAAATGTGACATGGCATGCGCCAATTGTTCCAGTAAATTTTGCATTCAAAATGTCAAAAGTCCTTCCGAGCTCAACCGTGCGCCCAAACAGTGGTCTTCTCCCTCATATGGGGTATCGGCATGCTCAGTAGAAATTACACAACAAATTCTGGGGTCCATTTTTTCCTGTTACCCTTGTCAAAATAAAAACATTTGTATCTGAAGTCATTTTTTTTGTGAAAAAAGTTAATTTTTTTTTCAAAAAATTCCTGTGAAGCACCTAAGTGGTTAATATACTTTTTGAATGTGTTTTTAAGCAGCTTGAGGGGTGCAGATTTTAGAATGGTGACACTTTTGGGTATCTTCTATCATATAGACCCCTCAGAGTGACTTTAAATGTGATGTGGTCCCTAAAAAAATGGTTTTGTAAATTTTGCTGGAAAAATGAAAAATTGCTGGTCAACTTTTAACCCTTTAAACAACCACAAGACGAATTTCATCAACCAAGGTATCATTGTAATCAGTATAATGGCGCCGACCTGACACTGTCTGTAGGTTACTGTGCACAATCCGACAGACAGGGTGCCTTTAAGGTAAAATATTTTAAATATTAATCAGTTTTTTCTTCCATCTGAATAGTTTTCAATTCTACAGAATGACACATCATGTATAATACCGTAATTGCATGTGTGTCCTATTTATAATCATTTGTATCATAAAAGCTATAACTTATGTTCACATTATTTTCTCTTAGTAGTATAGTAGAAGAATGCCGATCGTCAAAATACCTGTCATTCAGAAGTTTGGGATTATCTCAACAAAATATCACAATGAACTCCAGAAAAAGTTATTGGAGAGAACAGAAGAACATGTGAAAAGCAAATGTAAAAGGTACAATTTTAGTTCTAGTTAAGTATGATATGAAATCCATTCTCTTTCTACTAGAACATCTTGGTCCTGATCCATGAATGTGTTTTTGCCATAATTCTGTCTTAAGACACCTTCAAATGTTGCAAACTTTTTCCACAAGTCAAAGTTGCACACAAAATTGAAAACTTTTGGCTTTTTTACGCCAGTCATGTCTAGGCTCACCAAAGTGCATGGAGCTGGGGCGAGATGGGTCATGGCGCTGGGTGGTGGCATAACTTCTGGCACATGCCAGTTGTAAAGTACTCCTAATTAATTAAGTAGCGTGAATTTGTGAATGAATTAAGCAACCTTTACTCCAGCTCTCCCGTTCATTAAGACACTTGTGCAAAACACCAGTCTTAGTGATTTGGACCCATAGTTTACATGAGTTGAAATACAATATACAAAGCCAAAATACAAATAATATACAATGTATGAAAAACATTTCAGGTATCACAAGATAACAATATAAAAAATGTGACATGCAAGATATACAAATAAGGGGATTGTCCAGTATTAGAATATCATGAATACTTTCTATTATCGACACGGTTATGTGTGGTAGTTCAGCTGCATTCAATTCTGAGGAGCTGAGCTTTATTAGCACCCTTAAACTTTTGACTAATGGGGTGATTTTTTGGAAAAAAT
Source organism: Dendrobates tinctorius (assembly GCF_039654945.1). NCBI lineage: Eukaryota > Metazoa > Chordata > Amphibia > Anura > Dendrobatidae > Dendrobates > Dendrobates tinctorius. The sequence continues at coordinate 47,456,278 of NW_027361671.1, read as the reverse complement.
AGACATGTTTTTCCAATCCAGGGTAATCTCTTTAACAAAATACAGAAAAATAAAGCTGAACTTACTGTTCATGATTTTATCTGATCTGTGGGATCCTGATGGGTGATTATCAGCAACAAGATCTTAATAGACTAAAGTCCCCGGACACCTGCGCAGTTCTGGTCTTAAAGATGACCTGTCACCATCTCAAAAACCAGGGGAAGAGTCTTGAGGAGATCATTTGCATATTCCCAGTGCCTTCTGGGATAAGTGAAGAGTCTCCGTGAGCTCAACGATCACTGGGTTTTGGCCGTTGCAGCTGAAAAGAGGAAATCGGAAAGCCAGGGGAAGAGTCTTGAGGAGATCATTTGCATATTCCCAGTGCCTTCTGGGATTAGTGAAGAGTCTCCGCGAGCTCAACGATCACTGGGATTTGGCCGTTGCAGCTGAAAAGAGGAAATCGGAAAACCAGGGGAAGAGTCTTGAGGAGATCATTTGCATATTCCCAGTGCCTTCTGGGATAAGTGAAGAGTCTCCGCGAGCTCAACGATCACTGGGTTTTGGCTGTTGCAGCTGAAAAGAGGAAATCGGAAAACCAGGGGAAGAGTCTTGAGGAGATCATTTGCATATTCCCAGTGCCTTCTGGGATAAGTGAAGAGTCTCCGCGAGCTCAACGATCACTGGGTTTTGGCCGTTGCAGCTGAAAAGAGGAAATCGGAAAACCAGGGGAAGAGTCTTGAGGAGATCATTTGCATATTCCCAGTGCCTTCTGGGATAAGTGAAGAGTCTCCGCGAGCTCAACGATCACTGGGTTTTGGCTGTTGCAGCTGAAAAGAGGAAATCGGAAAACCAGGGGAAGAGTCTTGAGGAGATCATTTGCATATTCCCAGTGCCTTCTGGGATAAGTGAAGAGTCTCCGCGAGCTCAACGATCACTGGGTTTTGGCCGTTGCAGCTGAAAAGAGGAAATCGGAAAAACCGCGCGCCTATCGGCGCGCAAAATTTGGCTCATCTTTCATCGTTTTTAAGAAATCTCAAGATGGAAGAGGCCAGGAGCCATTTGGTGAGCTGCATTTCTTGCTACATGTTCACAGATTTACCAGTGGAAAAGCCAAACTTCACATGCCACAAATGCAAGCTTGTGTCCCTGTTGGAGGAAAAGTTGCAAAATCTCGAAGAGAGGTTAGCTACGTTGAAGATCATTAAGGAAGGTGAAGAGTTCTTGGACAGAGCAGAATTATCTCTTCATGTTACAGAAAGAGAAGAAATTCGAAGTGCACCTGAAGAAACAGAGGAATGGAGACATGTGACCCAGAGAAGCAGGAGGATCAGGAGGCAGTCAGCACCCATACTGCTCAGGAACCAGTACCAGGCTCTCACGCAGGAAAACAATGAAGAAATACATCAGGATAAGACTTTGCCAACAAACAGCAACCTTGTACGCCCTCAGAGTCCTCCTGGATGGAGAAAGAAAAATGTTGTGAAGAAGAAACGGAGAGTGGTGGTCATGGGGGATTCCCTGCTGAGAGGAACAGAGGCCGCTATCTGCAGACCGGATATAACTACAAGAGAAATGTGCTGTCTTCCAGGTGCAAAAATTAAAGATGTGTCTGACAGGATATCAGGACTCTTCAGACCTACAGATGACTACCCATTCCTGCTACTACATGTGGGGACAAATGACACCGCAAGAAACGACCTGGAAATCATCTGCAGAGACTTTGAAGACTTAGGCAAGAAAGTGAAAGAACTGGGAGCGCAGGTGGTCTTCTCTTCCATCCTCCCAGTGGATGGCCATGGAACAAGGAGGTGGAATAAGATTCTGCAGGTGAACAACTGGCTACGTCGATGGTGCCGTCAGCAACGATTTGGATTTCTGGATCACGGAGTGAACTACTTATACGATGGACTACTTGCTAGAGATGGGGTGCACCTTACGAAGACTGGAAAGCATGTATTTGGAAGTCGCCTTGCTACACTTGTAAGGAGAGCTTTAAACTAGAACAACATGGGAAGGGAAGCAAAAGACCAGAAAAAGCCATACACCTGACAAATGCTATTGAGAACTCTGCTATTAGAAGTGGAAAGGAAGAACAAAGACGAAAGAATCTAATTAATAAAAATATTGGAGAAAGAGAAACCAATCACAAACTAAAATGTTTCTATACTAATGCACAAAGCATGGGCAACAAACAAGGAGAATTGGAACTACTAACACAGGAAAAGAAATATGATGTAATTGGAATCACTGAAACTTGGTGGGACAATACACATGATTGGAATACAAGACTAGAAGGATACAACTTATTTGCAAGAAACAGACTTGATAAACGAGGAGGGGGTGTCGCATTGTATGTTCGAAACGCGTATATCTGCACAGAGATTGAAGCTTCAGAGACTGGGAGTTCTGTGGAAACTGTTTGGGTAAGAATACAAGGACAGAACAATGGAAAGGACACCATTGTAGGCATTTACTACAGGCCGCCTGTGCAAGCCGAAGATATAGATGAACTCTTTATGCATCAGATGGCCAAGTTCTCCAAAAAATATGACATAGTTGTCATGGGAGATTTCAACTATCCAGACATTTGTTGGGAATCTCTCTCAGGCAAAACTAACAGGTCAAGGAAATTCTTATCCTCTCTTGCTGACAACTTTATCTTCCAAAAGGTAAGGGAGAAAACAAGGGGAACTGCTACCTTGGATCTAATCCTTATAAACAGGGAGGAAATGGTTGAGGAGGTAAAAGTGGCTGGGACCATAGGAGGTAGCGACCATGCTATTTTAGAATTTTGGATAACTAGAGGTGGAAGACCTGTGAAGACTCAGACGTCAAGGTTAGATTTCAGAAAGGCAGATTTTAAGGGATTCAGAAAGAGAATTGGAGGGATCCAATGGCTGGATATCCTTAAAGACAAAAATGTCCAGGAAGGATGGGAAATCTTGAAAAATGAAATTCTCAAAGCACAGTTGTTAACAATTCCGAAAAGAGGGAAGAATAGGAAGCATTTAAGGAAACCAGGATGGATGAACACAGAACTTAAGCACATGCTAAAAAGGAAGAAAAAAATGTTTATAAAATGGAAAGAGGGAGGCATATCTAAAGAAGAATATAATGCTGTCTGCAGAACCTGCAGGGCACAAATCAGATTATCTAAAGCTGAAAATGAACTGAGGCTTGCAAGAGATGTCAAAAGCAATAATAAAGGATTTTGGGGATATGTCAAAAGTAAAAGAAAAGTCAAAGATGCTATAGGATTTTTACAGGATGAAAATGATGAAATGGTAAGACAGGATGTTGAGAAGGCTGAACTTTTAAATTCCTATTTTGCATCTGTTTTCTCTCAGAAAGGAAATGCAACATCAACTGTTATTCACTGTCCTATTAAGGGAATAGAAGAATCCAGGATATCTATAAACAGAAAGATAGTGAGGAAACACTTAGCTAACCTAAATGAATTCAAGTCTCCAGGTCCAGATGAATTACACCCCAGAGTACTGAAGGAGATAGCAGAAGAAATTTTTGAACCCCTCTCCATAATCTTTGAAAATTCTTGGAGAACAGGAGAAGTGCCAGAAGACTGGAGAAGAGCAAATGTTGTTCCTATCTTCAAAAAGGGGAAGAAGGTGGACCCAGGCAACTATAGGCCGGTGAGTCTGACTTCTATACCAGGAAAGATCTTTGAACAAATTATTAAACAACATGTATGTCAATACCTGGATAAGAATGAAGTGATTAAACAGAGTCAGCATGGGTTTGTAACTAATAAGTCATGTCAGACTAACTTAATTTCCTTCTATGACGGTATCACTGATTGGGTGGATCAAGGAAATGCTGTAGATATAGTATATCTTGACTTCAGCAAAGCATTTGACAAAGTCTCTCATACAATCCTTATTGAAAAAATGACTAAGTATGGAATGGACAAGGCAACTGTTAGGTGGATTCATAACTGGCTTAGTGATCGGACCCAAAGAGTGGTCGTAAATGGCTGCACATCCAGTTGGAAGAATGTCTCAAGTGGGGTACCACAGGGCTCTGTCCTGGGCCCTGTATTGTTCAACATCTTTATCAACGATTTAGATGAAGGAATTGAGGGTAAACTGATTAAATTTGCTGATGACACAAAGCTAGGAGGGATAGCTAATACTAGAGAAGAGAGAGAGAGGATTCAAAAAGATTTAAATAAACTGGAGAAGTGGGCAGCAACTAACAGAATGGTTTTTAACAGGGAGAAATGCAAAGTACTACATCTGGGCAATAAAAATGAAAAAAGCATATATAGAATGGGAGGAATAGGGCTAAGTGACAGCACATGTGAAAAAGACTTGGGTATACTAATAGATCACAGACTGAATATGAGTCAACAGTGTGATGCAGCAGCAAAAAAGGCAAATGCAATTCTAGGATGTATTAACAGAAGCATACAGTCTAGATCACGTGAAGTCATTATTTCCCTCTACTCCTCTTTGGTCAGACCTCATCTGGAATATTGTGTCCAGTTTTGGGCACCACATTTTAAAAAAGACATCAACAAACTGGAGCAAGTTCAGAAAAGAGCGACCAGAATGGTGACCGGTCTGCAAACCCTGTCTTATGAGGAAAGGTTGCAGGATTTGGCAATGTTTAGTTTGCAAAAGAGAAGACTGAGAGGAGACTTAATAGCTGTCTACAAATATCTAAAGGGCTGTCACATTGTAGAAGGATCAACTTTATTCTCATTTGCACAAGGAAAGACTAGAAGCAATGGGATGAAACTGAATGGGAAGAGACACAGATTAGATATTAGAAAAAACTTTTTGACAGTTAGAGTGGTCAATGAGTGGAACAGGCTGCCACGAGAAGTGGTGAGTTCTCCTTCAATGGAAGTCTTCAAACAGAGGCTGGACAGACATCTGACTGGGATGATTTAGCGAATCCTGCTTTGAGCAGGGGGTTGGACCAGATGGCCCAGGAGGTCCCTTCCAACTCTACGATTCTATGATTCTATGATTCTATGATTCAAAAGTGTCCAGTTTTCTCTCTCATTTTATTCCTGCTGCTCCTCTGAGTATTCCAAATTTACAAAGGAATGTGGCTCACAGGTCTCTGTGGGGGTGGTGTGCTCTGCATTATTACCCTATGAGCAATGCCCCTTTTGTAATGACCATAACAATAGCACAAAAAAACAAAAAACAGAATACTAAGTGGAGCTGTGGGAATAAAATAAGAGCAAAAACTGGACACTTTTGACCTGGCGACAGATCCTCATTAAAGCAAACCTGTCACCAAACCTGTGGCCACCGCCTTTTAGGGCTTATCTACAGCATTCTATATTGTTGTATATCTGCCCCCAACCTGACCTGGAAGAACTGAAAAATAACTTTCATTATGCTCACCTGTAGGGCGGTTCAGTCCGAGGGGTGTCGCTCTGCTTGACCCGGCGCCTCCCATCTCCTTGCGATGCCGCCCTCCTGCTTGCTTCATGTGGATGATGTACAGTATACCCGCAGCATGCACACAGCCTGCTCAGCATCGTGCTCTGGCGCAGGCGTACTTATCTGCCTTTTTGTTGAGGCAGAGCAAAGTACTGCAGTGCGCAGGTGCTGGAAAAAGGTCAGAAACCGGACCACCCCGCAGGTGGCAGTTATTTTTTAGCTCTTTCAGGTCGGCTTGGGGGCAGATAAACAGCATTAAAGAATGCTGTATATAAGCCCTGAAAGGCAGTGGCCTCATCTCAAATCGACCAAACCTGGTGACAGGTTCACTTTACGTATCTCTGAACACCAAACTTATTGCAAATTCCCAATTTCCCTTTTTTATGAGTTTTTAAGATCATCCATTCTTTGAGTTTATTTATTTTACTCACTAATCTAGACCATCATATTCCACAACCCTTTAAAGACATTGTTATCACTGTCCCTGTTGGGGCTCACAATCTAGATTCACTATAAGTATGTTTTTGGAGTTTGGGAGGAGAACATACACGAGGATAACATACAAACCCCTTGCAGATGTTGTCCTTGGTGGGATTTAAACGAAAAATCCCAGCACTGCAAGGTAATAGTGCTAACCACTGAGTCACCGTGCTGCCCATATACTCTTGGATGCACACCATGATCAATACTGTAGGAATTCTTTTGTCCTTATTATTAAAGGGAATTTGTAAGCAAGTTTTAACTATTTAACCTAAAAACAGCATGCTGAAACATAGATATCAGTGATGCCTCACTTATGAAGCTCTGTGCTGTTGTTTACTTGCAATGATTGTTTTAGCATGAGGAGCTTATCATTGCTTGGACACAGCAGTGACTCTTGGTCCAACTCTGTCCTCTTCTGTGATAAGCACCTCACTGTCTACAGTATAGACATTGTGTGTAGAGAACCTGGTGTGGGTATGAGCAAGGGCAGCTTTCTCAGGTCTGCCGCATTGCTATATCTAAAAACTTTGATTGCCTCAGATCGGCTGCATCCAGTAAGTGATACATCATTGGATTCATGGTCTCGTTGCCTACATTGTGCTGCTCTCAGATGAGGTAGCAAAAATCTGCTGACAGATTCCCTTTAACCGAGTAATCCTTTCTACACACATTTACAAATAGTGATATAGTAGACATAACAAAAAGGCAAATTTTGGTAATTATGCTACAATATTTAATGAGAAATTTACATTATTCTGTTACAATTGAGCAGACATCGTGAAAATGGGATAAAGAGAGGAAGACCAACTATATTGGTTTTCAGTTGGTTGTTATTTTCTTTATGAAATGCCACTTTTACTATTGATTGAACGTTGTGACATCAGTGTCTGAGAAGCCTTCAAAGCTGGCAACTAGTATTCATAAACTTGCTGTTACCCATTTTAGTAGGGTAAAAAAAATTGTAAGAACATAAAACATAATTTTATGGGAAGAGTCAGATGGCTGTATATATCAGACAGGGATCGGAAGGCATTGTTCGGATTGGCTGGTGGCTCTCCCAACCCAAGCGTGATATCTCCATGTATTTCTATACAGCTGTCGTGCCCAGGTTGGGAGCGCCGCCGGCCAGTCTGTGCACTGCGTTCCGATGCCTGCCCCGATTTATACTGCCATCTGACTCTTCTCTATCACTCTAGCATTTCTGCTGGTTTATTCAGTTCCCTGAAATTTTCTTCTAAGTAGTTTCAGTGCGGATCACCATTATAGGTTAAGGCTTGGGGCAGTATAAAATATTAATAGTTCAGAATGGCTTGTTCTATTACGGTAACTCTAAGGCAAAATAAGACATATCTATTAATAAAACACATAAAAGCTAAATGTACATTGAGTTGCAATCAGCCTTTGTTCTGTTAAGAGCACATTATTATAGCGGTATATGTAATAGTCTGATATAAAAATAACACCGCACTCTCCTTTGTCTTAGAACTTTCTCAGCATCTCCTATTGTTCTTTAACTACTTTTGATGATTCAAGAGAGGATTATGTTGCTTGTCAGTAAATGACATTTGAAATCATTGCATTCCTTGTGATCTTTATATAGAAAGCCCTTGGAAGTCACAGAGGAATTCATCAAACAGTTTAATGCTGCAGAAGACGTTGTGGATCAAGAGCGCATGCTTGACACGGCTAGGAAAATCCTTCATCGATGCAAGGTAAGGGGGGTATGAGACTCCTCTGCATTAAATTTGAAAATACATTACCATCTTTTTCCAACAAGGAGGCACACTTCTCAAAAAAAGTGCCTGCATCTAAGGCCTCATTCAGATGTAGCTGTAATTTATTTTCTTTACCTTCAGTGCTTTATTAGCTTTTTTCATATGCAAATGAAAACTGATGATGGTTTCCTCGTTTCTAGCAAATAGTGAAAAATGGACATTGCTAGCCCACAGCTAAGATGTCATCTTTCTGTTGTTCGAATTTCACTTAGGCCACGTTCACACGTTCAGTATTTGGTCAGTAATTTCCATGACTATTTATTAGCCAAAATCAGGAGTGGAAAAATCAGAGGAAAAGTATAATAGGAATGTAAGGGATTGAGCAGAATATCCCTTTAATGCCACCTCCCCTTTAAGGAGTTCTAATATTAATATATATTGTAAATAATGTACAGATCTTATGATGTTTCGGTACTGCAACATTACGGTGTATTACCTCCTGTTCATTGGTACTGCCACATTATGTGTTACCATGATGTAATATATTGTATGCCGTATATTGATGCTTAGATTAGGGTAAGCCAGTGCATCCTTCGGGTTCAATAGTGGAGGGCATTGTTAGTATATAGTTCCATAGACTTGGTAAGCGTAGTTCTGTTGTGGGCCACTAGATGGGGGTATACTATTGGGCCTTGTTAGGTATAGTTGATAGGTAGTTCACATAAGGGTTAACTGTAGGAGGAGCTGCTATGGGTTAAGCAAGCATAGGTCATAGGAATAAGGCAGAAGGACAAGCACACCCGGCAAGTCCACAAGGGCTCTAAGCCCAGGATGCCATAGCTGCTACGCAACGTTGTGGATAAGCAGAAAAGCACGGGCACAGACAGTCGGGTGCAGGATAAGATCAGAGCACCTGTGGAAATTACAGTTTATGACAGCAGCAGGAACGGAAAGGAAGAAGTGGTCCAAGAGTCATGCAGGGCGCAGAGTATTCACCATGTGGCAGATTTTAAATAGGGCTTTGGCATCAGGACCGGTATCTGTGTCCTTTATTTCAACCCTGAGCACTGGAACCAACTGTGCAGGAGTTTGTTCACACTGCAGTGGAATCCCTAACTGTGGACCAGCACCACGAACAGGTACGCTGGTAGAAGCTGATCGTTTTTCTGTGGGAGGAGGTCAGGATACCAGGGCCCCAGTGTCCTCGGCTGCGACTACCACCCTGGCCCCCTCTTACAGAAACACGTCACCACTTCTGTATTTTTTACCCACTCCTGGTTTAGGCTTAAATATACTGATGTAAAATACTGAGCAAATACTGAATGTGTGAATGTGGCCTTAGGCCTGTAGTCTTAAATGGGTTTCTTCACTTTTTTTGATGATTCTCAGTCTGAAAGTAAACATAAACATGAGAGCAGCCAACATTTCCAATCTCCTGTTTTTCTCTAGTCTATTTGCAGTGATTTGCAGAGTTTCATAACTTTCTATTGTGTACAAGATTATCTAAAAAAAAAATAAAAAGATAAATATAGTTACTCTTTAATGCACTGTTGTAGCCCAATAGTCCAAGCCTGAGGCTGTATGATTACCTGCAAATTCTGTTTAACGAAAACAAAGTAGAGGCGATGGTGCAGCATTTTAATAAAGGCTTACACTAGAGAGCTTCTTAATCCCTTTTCCAACCTCACAAATCTTGCTACTATGTGTTACTCAATAAATCCATTATGTTATTTTATGATGGGGTTAATTGACAACTTCCATTCTCCTGGCTTCCTGTATTCTATTACTACCTTTCATCATGCATTGCAGTTGCCTGTAAACCAGCACCTATCAATCACACTCAAAACCCCACCCAAGCCCCTCCCTACCCTCCTTCCTTTAGCTTCAATTTGCTACAGCAAAGGCCTCTTTCACATATCCTGATATTTCTGGTACTGGAAAAAAAACAGTACTGATGCTATCTGAGTCCGTGCATAAAATCCGTGTTCCATCAGTGTGCCATCCGTGAGCACCCTCAGTGTGACACTTGCCAGTGTCTGGTAAAAAGCAGTACAGTTAGCATTGTTCCCAGGTGTCGGGTGCCGGATCCAACTCTCATCATCGTCGCCTGCTCTCCCTGCGATCTGCAAGACCAGACGACGCTTATGACAGTTGTAGAAAATACCTGTAATCAATAATCATGGCCAATTCCTAGCCTATTCACTGCTTTACTCCCAAGGATGGTTTGCATGTTAATGCCTGGGCCAATTTTTACAATTCTGACCACTGTACCTTTATGAGGTAATAACTCTGGAACGCTTCCATGGATCCTGGTGATTCTGACACTGTTTTCTCGTGATATATTGTACTTCATGTTAGTGGTAAAATTTCATTCAAACAACTTGTGTTTATTTGTGAAAAAAACAAAAATTTGGCGAAAATTTCGCAATTTTCCAACTTTGAATTTTTATGCTCTTAAATCACAGAGATATGGGACTCAAAAAACTTAATAAGCAACATTTCCCACATGTTTACTTTACATCAGCACAATTTGGGAATGAATTTTTTTTTTGTTAGGAAGTTATAAGGGTTAAAAGTTGACCAGCGATTTCTCATTTTTACAACACCATTTTATATTTAGGGACCACATCACATTTGAAGTCACTTTGAGGGGTCTGTATGATAGAAAACACCCAAAAGTGACACCATTCTAAAAACTTCACCCCTCAAGGTACTCAAAACCAGATTCAAGAAGTTTATTAACCCTTCAGGTGCTTCACAGGAATTTTTTGAATGTTTAAAAAAAAAAATGAACATTTAACTTTTTTTCACAAAAAAAATTACTTCAGGCTCAATTTTTTTATTTTACCAAGGGTAACAGGAGAAATTAGACTGGAAAAGTGTCATGTCCGCCATGTTTGTCATGTCTGTTTTGTCTCAAGAACTCCTGGAGCGATGTGCATATCTTGTCTGCTGTCCTGCATGTTCACTAGAGCAGTGTGCACACTCACCTCATGTCTGAGCTGCAGGATGCCTGCGTTTCTGCTCTGCCTTCTGTGATCTTCTCGTCATGTCTAGGATTCCTGATCATGTGTTCCTGCCTGGATCCTGCACTGTCTGGTTCTGCAATCATCTCGTCACGTCTGAAACGCTGATCATGTGACGTTTCCTAAAGATCCTGCACTGTCTGGTTCGCAATCATCTCGTCATGTCTAGAACTCTGATCATGTGACCTGTCTAGGTTTCAGCACTGGATCTGCAGTCGTCTCGTCATGTCTGGAACTCTGATCATGTGACTGTGCTCTGTTATCCTGTGGGTCTGAACCCGGAAGTGCTCCCCTGGTCCTGACCTGGAAGAGGAGGTGCTATGCCCTATATCAGGCCGCCCCTTCCTATGCTCAGGGCCTGAGTATTGTGTGGTGTCCCTGCATGGCTGCTTGGTCTGTGGGGCGCTCCCTCTATTCTGTGCCCTTGCATTCTGCGCTGTCGTGTGTCTCTGCACACGCTCCGTGCTCGCACTCCATCTCTTGTCCCGTGCCTTGTCTTATGTTTGTCCGTTGTGCCATTTTCGTCCTTGTCCTGCTTGGACTTGTAGTCCTTCCTTGCTCTGATTCCGTTCTGTGTTCCAGTCTAGCTTTCGTACCTTGCCTTGCTCTGCCTGGTGTCCTCCGTATGGTCTCTGCCTTTGCTTGCTCTGCCTCTCTCTCTCCTATGGTGCTCTGTAGTGCTCCCTGGCACACGCACCATTCCTCCTCTCTTTCCTTTTGTGCTCTTTTCCATGTCTAGTCCCAAGGCTCTGCCTTGGCCCGGCTCTGGGCTTCGGCCTACGCTCCGCTGCTAGACTCTTTCCTATTATGCCCTCTTGCACGTTTCTAGGCTAGTCCCAAGGTTCTCCCTTGGCCCGGCTGTGGGCTTCGGCCTACGCTCCGCTGCTAGCTCTGTTCTTGCTCTGATCTGATTCCGTGTTTCTGCCTATGCTTCCGTTCCTGGTTCTTTACTCTGCTTAAGCTCTGCCTTGTTTCTCGTCTTGTCTTCCCTTGCTCTGTTTCTTCGTGTGCCCTTTGCATACGCCTGGCCTTCCTAGCCTCCTGTTTGTGCCTCAGCCGTGCTCGTCGGTCAGTGACAGCTGTGTCGCCTGCCATGCCTCAGCCGGGTTCGCTGGAGTCTTGCCCGTCTGTCAGTGCCGCAGCCCGATCAGCTAGCCAGTGCCCCAGCCGTGCCCTCTGTGCTCCCTTGCACTTAACGCTGTTTCCACACTGTGCTCTCTAAAGCACGCGCAGGCCCTCGCCTGCTCATGGCATACCTCCCCGTGCTTCTGTAATAGTACGCGCAGGTTTGGCCATGTATGCTGTCGTGCCCTCATGCATGCACAGGCCCTAACCCTGTCCTGGAACCTGACCCTGGCGTGCCTCTCTGCACGCGCAGGACTCTGCCTCGCCTGTCCCTGGCGTGCCTCTCTGCACGCGCAGGACTCTGCCTCGCCTGATCCTGGCGTGCCTCTCTGCATGCTCAGGACTCTGCCTTGTGACCTTGTGCCTTGGCGTGTCTCTACACGCACCCTGTCTTGTACCTTGTGCCTTGGCGTGTCTCTACACGCACTCTGTCTTATCCTATGCTTTGGTGTGGCTCTACACACGCACCCTGTCTCGTTTGTGAACCCTGGCGTGTCCCCTACACACGCACCTCCCTTTGAACCTGGCGTGTCCCCTACACACGCACCTAGCCTTGAATCCTGGCGTGTTCCCTACACACGCACCTAGCCTCGGACCTCGGCGTGTTCCCTAACACGCACCATGCCCGGATATCTGTCGTGCCTCCTTGCCTGGAACCTGGTTTGCCTGCCGGATGCCCGGAACCTGCCGATCGCTGCCAGAGATCATGAGCTGGATTACTGCGGCCTGACGTCCGGAGCTGATGTCCGCAGCCTGATGCCTTGATGATGTCGATCGTTGCCAGCAGTCCGGAGTCCGATGCCATCGTGCTGTTACCTGTACCTAGGCGTGCCACCTGGCACGTACCATGCTTTGGACCTTGGCGTGCCCACGCACGCACCTTTCCGTGTTTGCTTTCTCACGTTTTTACACTGTATGTGGTCCTGAGTTATCCTAATGAAGATACCTTGCACCTACGTCTTGTCTTGTCTTGCTTCCTGCTCGTCTTTGTAGTCTGACACTTGCACTTAGTGTCCCCCTGAGCCGGCCGTCTGGTTCCAGCAGTCGTGGTGGCTCACCCCCTTGGTCTTGCCCCTGACACTCCCTGTATAGGGGGTGGATTCTCACAAGGTAGGCTCGCCCTCGGTGGGTGGGTGCCATGACCCAGAGGGTCCACTCAAAAAATGGGCTCAGCAGGAGCTGAGTCCGTCACAAAAAGTTATTGTGCAATTTGTCCTGAGTACGCTGATATGTGGGGGGGTAACCACTGTTTGGGCGCATGGCAGAGCTCGGATGGGAAGGAGCGCCGTTTGACTTTTTCACTGCAAAATTGGCTGGAATTCAGATCGGACGCCATGTCACGTTTGCAGAGCTCCTGATGTGCCTAAACAGTGGAAACCCCCACAAGTGACCCCATTTTGGAAACTAGACCCCCCAAGGAACTTACCTAGATATGTGGTGAGCACTTTGAACCCCCAAGGACTTCACAGAAGTTTATAACGTACAGCCGTACAATTAAAAAATTATATTTTTTCCACATAAATGATCTTTTCATCCCCAATTTTTATTTTCCCAAGGGTAACAGGACCCCAAAAATTATTGATCAATTTGTCCTGAGTACGCTGATACCCCACATGTGGGGGTAAACCACTATTTGGGCACATGGCAGAGCTCAGAAGGGAAGCAGCGCCATTTGACTTTTTTGGCTGGAATTGAGATTTATAGGCTAAGCAGATACCTGTGAGCTGTTATTAATAGACTTGGAACCTTTATGCCTATTAGCCAGTTCCCAGAATAATAACAACAGCCCCTTCTGTCTGCTTTCCCTCACCTGGTTAGGAAAAATAAGGGGGACCCCATGACAGTTTTTTTTAATTATTTATTTAATACGCGCGATACACAGACAGTGCGCGCTGACTACAACTGTCATCAGTTTTATTTGGTCTTACTGATCACAGGCAGACCAGGAGACTATGATGAGTCTTGCTATTCCCAGGCGGCGTGTTCTGACTACAACTGTCATCAGCGTCACCTGGCCTCGCTGTTCGCATGGAGACCAGTCGGCAATGATGAGAGTTGGTTTCAGCACCTGGCGCCTGGGACTAGTGCTAACTGTAAAGCTTTTCTCATACGCTGGTACGTCTCACACTGATGAGACATGAATGTCACCGTTTGTCATTAGTGTGTACGTGTGCAGGACATAATGGAGAACATGTTGCTGGCAAAAAACAAGGTCTGTGGATACACACTAACATGTGCGCAGACCCATAGATTTGAATGGGTTTACGTGCATAAGTGTCTCCAGTATATGTGTAAATATAGAGACACAGTGCAAACATGAGAGTGAGAGATCACATCAGTGTCACAAGCATCAAGCACTGCACAACCTTCATTTCCTCTATCTGATATACAGTGGTGTGAAAAAGTGTTTGCCCCCTTCCTGATTTCCTATTTTACATGTTTGTCACACTTAATTGTTTCAGATCACCAAGCAAATTTAAATATTAGACAAAGATAACACAAGTAAAGACAAAATTAAGTTTTTAAATGATGATCTTTATTAATAAGGGAAAAAGAAATAAAGACCATCTACAGGGCACTGTGTGAAAAAGTGATTGCCCATTAAATCTAATACCTAATTGGGCCACCCTTAGCAGCAACAACTGCAATCAAGCGCTTGCAGTAACTGATAATGGGTCTTTTACAACACTCATATTTGCAGAATTGCTGTAATTCCACCACATAGGATGTTTTCCGAGCCTGAACTGCCTTTTTATCGGTTTAAGGCCTGTTTTACATTTCCATTTGTTGCCATCAGTCAAAATCCACCGTTTTGCAAAAAAAACGGATCTGTCATTGACTTGCATTAGCGGCGGATTTTGACGGATGGTCATCCGTTGTAACCGTTTTTTGATGGATCCGCCAAAATTTTGGCGTCTGCTGACTTCAATGGATGGACCATGAAATGTTTTTTGTCTGCGTCAAAATAGCCGATAGCAACGGATCCGCCGCTATCCACCATTCGTTATAATGGTCGCCTATGGGCGGCAGATCCGTTGCCAACCGTTTTTTGACTGAATCCGGCAACAGACCCGCTTTTTGACACTGAGCATGCCCGGAAGAATTTCCTTGCCAAAAATTTAACCCCAAATTCCGTTCTGGCGGCAGGAAAATCTCTCTCTCTCTCCTTTTTTTTCCAGACTCATGTTCCTTTAAATTTCCAGCACTACCTTGATAAAGCGGATCTGTCAAAAAAAGGATCCGTTTTTTCACATTCTGGCGGATTTGGACTGCCGTCAAAAAGCAGAAATGTGAAAAAGGCCTAAGGTCAGGAGGTTAATCGGATTAAGTTCAGGAGTTTGACTAGGCCACTCCAAAGTCTTAATTTAGTTTTTCTTAATCCATTCAGAGGTGGACTTAAGGCCCCGTCACACTAAGCGACTTACCAGCGATCCCGACACCGATATCAAGGTGTCAGGATCGCTAGTAAGTCGCTATGTGATCGCTGGTGAGCTGTCACACAGACAGCTTCACCAGCGATCAGCACAGCGATGCCGAGCGCCCGGCATTGCTGGCCATCGCTGTAAAAAATAGAATCAAAATAAAAAATATAGTTATTCTCACCTTCCGACGTCGCGTTCAGCCATCCTGCCTCTCTCCACGCTCCGGTCCCAGTGATCCTTTGCACGAATGACCGCAAGATGTCACGGTCTCGAGGGATAACAAAGTCTCGCGGTCATTCGTGCAAAGGATCACTGGGACCGGAGCGTGGAGAGAGGCAGGATGGCTGAACGGGACGTCGGAAGGTGAGAATAACTATATTTTTTATTTTTTTTATTATTTTACACCTGATCGCTGGTCTCCCGCCTGTCACACACAGCGATGCGTGCTGGCCAGCGGGAGTCCAGCGACCAAAGAAATGTCCAGAGGTTTCTTCCAGCGATCAGCGATACCGGCAGGGAGGCTGTTCGCTGATCGCTGTCACACACAGCGATCTCGCTGGTGAGATCGCTGTTACATCACAAAAGTTGTGACTCAGCAGCAATCTCGCTACCGAGATCGCTTAGTGTGACGGGGCCTTTACTGGTGTGTTTTGGAGCATTGCCCTGCTGCATAACATAAGTGAACTTCAGCTTGAGCGTATATATGTAGAAAAGCTACTGACCAAAACAAGCAGGGATCACCAAGAAAAATAGTAATAATTTTTATTTAGACAACCATTGACAACACAAATATAAAAACAGTTAAAAGTCATAACACATGACAGATCATACACAAGGCTCCTAATAAAGCCAAACAAACATCCCCCATGGAGCTGAAATGATTGGGCAAATAAATGCAAATAATTCGGTAGCAACACGCGTCGGGCAGGGCACTCCACAAGCTCCCCCATGTGTAAGAGGGTTATTTAGATACTCTGGGCAACTTCATTTGTGCATCTTTTGTAGAGCATGTTCTGTGTGTTTATTTCTCACATGGCGTGATCTGTTTTCATCTATCTTGGTTTCACCTTAACCTGTCCTTGTAATTGTATGTTTATTCACATTGGTGCAGCAGCATTGCGGGACATTTTTTGAGTTTATACCTATTGATACATGGATAACCTTTATGCTATTATTTTGAATTAGGCATATTTTGAATCAGTGTTACTGACTATTTTCTGTCATATCTAGCTCTCTTCAGGTTATTTGCATTTATTTGCCCAATCATTTCAGCTCCATGGGGGATGTTTGTTTGGCTTTATTAGGAGCCTTGTGTATGATCTGTCATGTGTTATGACTTTTAACTGTTTTTATATTTGTGTTGTCAATGGTTGTCTAAATAAAAATTATTACTATTTTTCTTGGTGATCCCTGCTTGTTTTGGTCAGTAGCTTTTCTACATATATACGTTACTATTTTCTTGCTGACTGCAGGAGGATCCCATTTTTGTATTTGGTGGTGCCCTCCTTGGTTTCACTTTCATAATTGAACTTCAGCTTGAGGTCACAGACAGATTGCCTGACATTCTTCTTCAGGATTGTTTGGTAGAAAGCAGAATTCATGGTTCCATTTACGACACCAAGTCTTCCAGGTCCTGATGCAGCAAAACAAACCCAGACCACCACCATATTTTACTGTTGATATGATAGTCCTTTTATAAAATGCTGTGTTACTTCTACGCCAGATGTAATGGGACATACATCTTCCACCAAGTTCAAATTTGTCTTGTCAGTCCATAGAGTACTCTCCCAAACGTCTTGGGAATCATCAAGATGTTTTCTGGTAATACTGAGACAAGGCTTTATGTTCTTATTACTCAGTAGCGGTTTTCGGCTTGCAACTCTACCATGCAGTCCATTTTTGCCCAGTCTCTTTCTTATGGTGGAGTCATGAACACTGACTGAGGCAAGTGAGGCCTGCTGTTCTTTGGATGTTGTTGTAAGGTGTTTTTTGACCTCTGGGATGAGTCGTCGCTGTGCTCTTGGAGTAATTTTGGTTGTCCGGCTACTTCTGGGAAGGTTCATCACTTTCATGTTTTCCATGTTTTCGCCATTTGTGGGTAATTGCTGTCACTGTGGTTGCCTGGAGTCCCAAAGCTTTAGAAGTGGTTTATAATAAGAGATGAATGAACCCAAACAGTAAAGTTCAGGGTCAATACCGAATACCTAATGTTCGTGCACGTACCCCGAACACGGACTTATTCAGGAAACACGGGACAGACAAAGATAAAGGAACAAAATACTCCACTTTAGGCACTACAGCAGCAAATAATACAGCACCAGGATATAGAACTCCAACAGCATCAGAAACACCACCAATTCAAGCAAGCTCCTCAATCCAGGCTGGTTCTCATAGAATAACTCTATTACAGTCAACTGATGTGTCATGTGACTATTTAAAGGATGGTGGGAGTGATCACCACCCAACATCACCTGACCAGCCAAAAAGCAGCTGCCAGAAAGCATACTGATGTTAACCCTTGCTGGACCAAAAGGTAAAAGCAGCATTTAAATTATAATAGAACCAGAGCTGCCATGAATCCATTAATGAATCGTGACAGGTGCACGAAACATCCAGCTTAAACAGCAAGCTATTTTTGCTAAGGAAACTGTATAAAATGAGAATTAGCAAGGATATTAAAGACAGCTATATAGCATCCATGATGTTATGTAGTTTAGCAAATTCATATATTGCCTTAATTAATGTAATGGAGAGAAGACCTGAGATATATCTGACACTAGAGTTTGTAAAGAACAGACTAATAGATGAATATCAGAAAGGAAAATAACTTGTGTAGGACAGTTCTGAAAATTACAGTGAAAAGGCTCTTAAAGTCATATATACAGGAGCCTATAGGACAGAGACAAGAACATGTTTCGGGTGTTAAAAACAAGGACATATAAAGCCTAGATCTCAGCTGGAAGCAGCCACGATGTTGGAGATGTTGTCGGAGAACCATAAGCAAATGCAAGTGGCAACCCCCAGTGGCTGAAGAATAAGTTAAAGGGGATATCTGGGACTTTGTAAAAAAGTGCCTAAGCACTATACAGGCAGGTGTAGTTGCTACTTACTGCCTCTTGTGCCTGGTGTCATTCTTCACCGCCACACTACAGAGCAGTCACTGATCTCTCCTGCCGGCAGATTCAGCTGTCTCTGCTGACGTCATGTCGACAGAGGAGTGGCTTCTTTTCCACCCTGTTGACGGGATGCTGACATCATTCTGATTACAGCCGCATACCCACTGCCTAACTGGGTGTCAATCAGCATGACGTAAGCAGTCACGCCCTGTCAACAGAATTGGACCGAAAAAAAAGCCACTGCTCTGTCGAAATGACTTCAGCAGTATCGTGAGCAGGAGCTGTCAGTGAACGCTTTGAGTCGGCGAAGAACAGCATCAGGCCAAACAGGCAGGTAGGTAGCAACTACCACCTGCCTGTTAGTGCTTTAGCACTTAATTAAAGGGGATATCTCCTTTAATAAATAAAAACAGCTAAAGCAGAGCATTTCATTTTGTACTAAAAATAATTGATTATATAATGCTAGGCACAAAAGTGCCATATTTTTATGGACTGTCCAGGAAATTCTGTACAGTTGGCAACCTTGGACACCAGGTGGAGGAGGGTGGCCGCATTGTACAGCCCATGGGGGCTGGATGTGACCCGCAGGCCCCACTTTGCCTAGGTCTGATGTACAGTATGTGCAGTAGATGTACACCCATCTTTGAAGTATAGATTTGAGTTATTGCAAATTATGACCTCCTCCGTGACTAAAAATACGCCTCAAAATTGCTAAGAGGAGTATTTTTACCAATCTGTAAAACATGTAGTGTGATCTCTGGCAGAGCCTGTACTATGGAGCAGTGGCGGCATCAGCAGTCATAACCTCAGTAACTGATGGCACTTTAAAAAATAAAACTGTAAAAATTATTTTGTCTCATATGACCTCTCACCTGATCAGACTGTATGGGCTATATGGAAAGATAAATTGCCACGGAAGACTGGGATACACCAACAATCACTGCTGGGACCTTTGTGACCTAATTGGTTGCATAAGTGCGTATCATGGTTTTTTTTTGGGAGGGAGGGGTTTAAAGCACAACTTAAGCAATTTGTTTTGTTCAGTGTTGGAGTGATGCTAACGAATGGTCCCTGACTGTAGTTTCAGGCCACTTTCACACATTCAGTATTTGGTCAGTATTTTACCTCAGTATTTGTAAGCCAAAATCAGGAGTGGAACAATCAGAGGAAAACTTTAGTAGAAACACGTCACCACTTCTGTATTTTTCACCCACTACTGGTTTTGGCTTACAAATACTGAGGTAGAGTACTCACAAAATACTGAACATGTTAAAGTGGCCTTATACTTATCCGCCGTCTTCAACCACATTTTATTTGTGCAGCACTGGTCCCACGGTGCCATCTTGTGACGGCAACTTCTGACTGGCCAAACGTCAGAGGTAACAGTCAGAAGTGCTCAATTCAAGTCTAATAGAGCCAAAGCAAAGCCGGATCGAGGCTTTCATAAACTTGCATTGAAAATTGACCCCCGGCTCACCCCAGCAAATACTGGATTGATCTAGCAGGTCTTAAACTGCTGGAGACCAACAGACCAACGGAAGTGGCACTGATAGAATGTGAAGACGGCGGTGGGTAAGTATGAGACTAGGCGCAGGGACCTTTGATTAGAAGCACCACTCCAGTGCTGAAAAAAAGAACCCCACTAGAATGGTGCTGAAAAAGCTGCTGAAGACAGGAAAGGAATTGTCAACGAGATCTGAATGATTTACAGTGTGTCCACTGGTGAGGACTTTGCTGAAGATAGTTTCGCAATGTGTGAACACACCCTGATACAGATCCAACTGGCATCTCTTCACTAATATTACACCAAGATTTACAATTATAGAAATGAAAACTCAACTGTAGTTCTCGAGTAGTTTTATTAAAAGACATATTTAAATAATTTTAAAAAAGAGAAAGATATAAATATATTTATACATATAAATGTAGAACAATGAACTTTACAAATCATTATGTGAAACCAAATAGCAAATAGCATGCAAGTCACATCATCCCCCTCCACCACGCAGGCCCTCAGCATGCAGCACCTTACGAGTGACATATCCCCCTGCTGAGCTCCATGCTGTACCCCATCCTGCAGCATTACCCTCTTCCTCACAGTACTCCAGCATCAATCAACATTCTCCTCTCGTTCCCATGCAGCCCCCTAGCACAGAGCCCCACACAATGAACATCACCCCCTTCCCCAGACAGCCCCCCCAGCATGCACCATAATCATGCTCGACTTCCCCGTTTAGCACCCAACACGCGTCCCCATAAAAGGAACATCATCGCATTTTCTGCACAGTCCCCACAATGCAGCATCACCTCACTCTCTGTACAGCCTACCCAGCATCATTCCCTTGTCCGCACGACCCCCCTGCAAGCAGCATCACCCCATTCTCCGCACTGCCCCCAGCATCAACCCATTCTCTGCACAGCCCCCCAACATGCAGCATCACCCTATTCTCCACACTGCCCCCTAACACACAGCATCACCCCATTTTACCCACAGCCTGTCCAGCATCATCCCCTCGTTCACACAGCCCCCCAGCACACAGCATCATTCCATTCTTCACACAGATTTACAGCATGCAAGCCCACTGTGCACCAAAATCGAACTATCAGAAAACTTCAAATTAAAATGACATAACAACAACAAAGTAGATTTCTTCACTGAAGGTATCAGTTTATTCTGTATTACAGCGCCAATATAGTCATGTCTTTAACTTACATAAAAAAATCATGCTGACAGCTTCTCTTTAAGAGCTTAACAGTAGCAGCAGCAGAAGGCAAAATGAAGCATTTTGTAAATGTTGCCATTTTGTGCTTTATAATATTTGTAGTATTTGTTCGACTTGCGTTTATTTTTGAAAATATAGGACATTTGGCAAAAATTTCAAAAATGTCACAATTTTCAAACTTTTAATTCTTATGCCCTTAAATCAGAAATTTTAGGTTACACAAAATAGTTAAAATTTCCCACATGTGTACATTACATCTGCATAATTTTTGAAACAATTTTTTTTTATTAGGAAGTAAGAAGTTATTTCATTAGGAAGTTTAAAGTTGATCAGCAATTTAAAAAATCACATTTTACCCACAAAAATATTATTTTAGCCGCAATTTTTTATTTTCACAAGGGTAACATGAGAAAATGGACCCCAAAATTTGCTGTGCAATTTCTCTTCTGTACGCCGATACCCCATATGTGCAGAAAAACTACTGTTTGTGCTCACGGTAGGGCTCGGAAAGGAAGGGGTGATGTTTTGGAATGCAGATTTTGATGGAATTGTCTGCAGGCATCATATTGCGTTTGGAGAGCCCCTGATGTGCCTAAACAGGGAAAATCCCACACAAGTTACCCCATCTTAGAAACTACACACCACAAGGATTTTATGCAGTGAACATTTTGAACCCTCAGGTCCGACACAAAATTTGATAACATTAGGTCATCATATTGGAAATGTTCATTTTTTTCATGAAAATGTTGTTTTCCCCCATAAATGTATAATTTGAACAATGAATAATAGGAGACAACGTACCCCATAATTTGTTGTGCAATTTATCCTGAAAGTGACTATACCCTATATGTGGTCAAAAGCTTCTGCTTTGTTCACATGACAGGGCTAGGAGGGGAAAGAGCACTATTTGCCTGGGATAGATTGTGAAAGCCATGTGTCTTTTGAAGAAAGCCATGTGTCTTTTGAAGAAACCCTGACATGTGAAAACAGCAGAAATCCTCCATATGTGACCCGATTTTGGAAACTAGACCCCTCAAGTAATTCATATAGGTGTATAATGAATATTTTGAACCCATAGGTGCCTCACAGAATTTTATAATATTGAGACGTGGAAATATGATATTTTAGTGGCAAAAATTTAATTTTTGTATTTGCTGCAATTTTGTCAGGTGCACAGGGGTTAATAGGTGAAATTGGACCACTCAATTTATTGCGCAATTTCTCCCGAACGCGATGCTGCCCCATATGTTGTCAGAAATTTGACTATTAGGCCACATGTCAGGGATGAGATGGAAGGAGCGCTATTTGGCTTTTGGAGCACAGATTTTGCTAGAATAGATTACGGGAGACATTTACAGAGACCCTAAGGTGCCAGAACAGCAGAAAAAACAAAAAAGTGACCCAATTGTGTAAACTGCCCCTCTGAATGAATTAATCTATGGCTGTAGTGACTATTTTGTAACATCCATGCCAGGCTTTTTTTCTGGAGAATTGCAAATCTGCCAGTCTAGTACCCATACATTGTGTCCCCATACAGTGCAGAGCCCCCATATATTGTAGCATCCCCATACATTATGCCCAGCTTGTGCTTCTGGTGATACACACCTGTAAATTTAATGCCTTCTTTCCATTACAGTAATTCCAAACATGTGGCTGCATTTGGATTTGGTAACCCAGAATTCACTAGATTCTATTTGAGGGGGTGGAAGCCATGTTGCTTTTCCAGTCTTTGTTCTACCAGTAACGTGGAAACCCCCAACAGTTCCAGTGACAGATGTTGGACCTGAGTGGTGGCTGGTTTTGTGTGGAAAAAAAATAGTTTTTATTGGTAACATTTTGGGGTATATTATATTTTTTGATTGCTTCCAATATGAGACTGGATTACATTCTTGTGTTTTACACTGAGCACTTACCTCGGGGTTTCCTTGTAAATCCCACAAAAATGCGATTCATATGAAACCCCCAATGAAACCACCCACCACCTTGCAGATGTAGACATTTAGGAGCACGTTTAGCGTCTGCTCCGATGGTATCCATCTTTTTAGGCTTGCGCACATCTGTGGTCGCTCACACTTGTGCACTAAAAAGATGCCTAAAATGATGGGACACTGCAGGAACACCGACCAGTCCAAAGTGACTCCATCTGCCTTATAACTGAGTCGTTCCATCCAGGATTTTTTCTGAATTGCGGTTTGTTAGAATGAATGCAGAAACCCTGACGTACAGTAAGCAGCCAGCAGAGACGACAGGATAAATGTAAG
This sequence comes from Dendrobates tinctorius, assembly GCF_039654945.1. NCBI lineage: Eukaryota > Metazoa > Chordata > Amphibia > Anura > Dendrobatidae > Dendrobates > Dendrobates tinctorius. The sequence continues at coordinate 47,433,011 of NW_027361671.1, read as the reverse complement.
CCGAGCCATAGTCCGATTTTTGGGAGGTAGAATGAACAAATAGACAATAGTACAAGAATAGTTCTTATTTTTATTTTTGCAATGTTCACCGTGTGGTAAAAGTGATGAGCCGTATTTATTCTTCGGGTCGGTCTGATTACAGCGATACCACATTTTTTTTTTTAGGTTTTGCTGCTATCACACAATAAAAAATATTTAGGTTTTTTTTTGCCATATTCTGAGAGCCGTGACTTTTTTATTTTTTGACAAGCAGAGCTGTATGAAGGCTTATTTTTTGCGGGATAGGTTGCAGATCTAATTGGTGCTGGGTCGCCCTCCCAGGGCTGTGGGGTACTCGGTACCGGGACGGTCTCTCAGAGGGGATTGTCACAGCAGCAGTGACCCGGTCCGTGACCCTGGGGGCCCATGTAAAAGGGGGGTTAAGCGATGGGAATAAAGTTTATAAGTGATTCGTGACGCCACCTGTGGTGTTCGGCAATGAAGATGTTAAGCCGACGCTGCAGACAGTTCCTCTAGGACAGATGGTGTGGTGCAGCAATGATGTTATAGCCCTCCAAAGGCAGGGCTGTAGTCCCAGGGCAGTGTAGGTGAGGTGACACGCAGATGGTGTAGTGTCAGGCGCAGAGGGTGCAGCAGTGCTGGGCAGGTTCTCGCAGGAATGAGTGGAGGACACCAGGAAATGTAGTTCCAAAGCTTTACTCACAGTCTGTTGTACAAACAGGTGCCTGCCTCCGTGCCATGTCCTCCGGGCCAGGGACTCAGTCAACCTCCCGGCCAGATGGAATACTCCTTTCCACACTCCGCCAATATGTGCCTTGCTGAACGTCTCCTCTTATAGCGCCTTTAAGTGAAGTACTCCTAGTACTGAGTTACACTGGAGTTCCTCCTGTCCGATGTTCCTATGAACTCTACTTGTACGGCAGACAGCTGTAGCCTGCTTCGGAGACTCTTTGCTACTAAGTCCCGGCTCACTATCCAGTTGCTGTGGTGCCCCCAAGTCTTGTGTGGGAATAAAGTGGTCACTACTTCTATTCCTCCGGTGTCTGCTGCAGGACCATTAGTATCCATACAACCTCGGGGACCGGGCCCTGGCCTTGCGCTTAGAACTTCTTGGAAGGGTGCTCTTCTAACCCACGTCCTCTGTTCTCTCTTACTCCTCACGTTCCGTGCTAATCTTTCCTTCTATGGAGAATCAGGCTTTCAGTCTACGTTGCTCTTTCTCTTCCTCTCCCATGCCAGCAGACCCCGATCACTGGGATCCGCTGCAGCACCTCCATCCTTCCATCCCTCTCTCCGGGGATGATCTTCTCTCCAACTCTTTAACCAACTGACCTCTAATCCTAAACTCTTCCCGCTCCTTGTAATGTAATCTAACTCCACCCACCTCCCAGCACGTTTCGTGTTCCAAGCAGGGAGCCACCAATGGGTGATTTGCTATACTCCAAGCAGGGAGCCGCCGAAGGTGCTTTGCTACACTACTTTGTGGTGTGGGGTGCAGATGTTGGAGTGTGGTCAGGAGTCCCCACCTTACCTGGACGGTGGGATACTACACCTCAGGAGGAGGTGCAGTACCTCTGTGGCGACTGAGCCTCAGGGGCGCCACAGTGCCATTTTAGGGTACATAATATTTTTTGATTGCTTTTTATTCAGATTTTACAGACACAGAATGAACAAAACCAGCAATTCAGTTATTGCTTTTATTTTTTGCGCTGTTCACCGTGTGGTAAAAGTGATAAGACCGATTTGTTCATCGGGTCGGTATGATTACAGTGATACCAAATTCATATACAGCTCTGGCAAAAATTAAGAGACCACTGCACGGTTTTATAAAAATCAGCTTCTCTACATGTCTGATAGCCATTCCATTCCAGTGTCAGTTGAATTCCAACCAGAGTACACTTCTTTCTACTTAATGTGCTTATGATTAGGTGATCACCTGAACCAAATCTTATATAACGAAGGAAAGTATAAAAATCCCTGCTGTGGTGTTCACAATCCTCTTGCAATAGGACAAGCTGGATGGCAAACAAGTGCTAGTAATATCACAAAAGTAATAGGAATGAAAAAATAACTTTTAACCATGCCAAAAGAGTTGAAAAAAAAAGCCTTGAGTGAGGAAAAGAATGGCTCAATTCTGACTTTACTAGCAGAGGGATACAGTGAGCATCATGTTGCCTCCATCCTTAACATTTCTAAGATGGCAGTCCATTACAAAAAGGTCAAGCAGCAAACATTGGGGACAACAAAGCTACAGATAGGCAGAGGGCGAAAACGACTCTCCACTGACCGGTATGACAGTCATCCTATTCAAATGTCACTCAGCAACTGCAGGATGACATCAGGTGACCTACAAAAGGGATGGAAAATGGCAGCTGGGATGAAGTGCACGGCAAGAACAGTTTGTAACAGGCTCCTAGAGGCAGGGCTCAAGTCATGTAAAGGTAGAAAAAAGCCTTTCATCAATGAGAAGCAAAGGAGAGCCAGGCTGAAGTTTGCCAAAGACCATAAGGATTGGACCATAGAGGACTGGAGTAAGGTAGTCTTAATATTTGAGGTCTGCAAGCACTGCATTTTTTTGCTATTTTGACCATTTCTCATTTTCGGAAAATAAATACAAAATTTAGTGCTTGGAAATTCGAAGACATGTTGTCAGTAAGTTTACAGAGTAAAAGAGCAATTTACATTTTACTCAAAAATATACCTATAAAGAGAAAAATCAGTCAAACTGAAAATTTTGCAGTGGTCTCTTAATTTTTCTAGAGCTGTATATATTTTTTATGCTTTGCTTTTTTTACAGACTAAAAACAATATTTTACAAAAATGAATTTGTTTTTGCATCATCATATTCTGAGAGCTGTAACTTTTTTATTTGAGCCATATTAGGGCTTGTTTTTTGCAGAGCAGTTTGGCGTTTTCATTTTTACATATGATTTTTTGATCGCTTTTTATTCTCTTTTTTGTGAGTCAGTATGATGAGAAAGCAACATTTTTGGCATGTTTTTTATTTTTTGTTTTTATGGCATTCACCAAACGGAATAGAAAATGTGCCAGTTTTATAGAGCAGGTCAATTCAGACTCGGCAATACCAATTATGTGTACTTTTTAGTTTATTATTGTTTTATCACAAGTGCTGTGTTTTGAGTGGTGAAACAGATTTTAGTTTATTTGTGTGCACTTTTTGTGTTTTTTAAACTTTTTTTTACATGTTTTACTTTAATTTTTTCTCTTTTTTATTTTGCCCCACTGTGGGACATGTATAATTTTTTTTTGACCACTTGTCTCATACACTGCAGTACTCATCTGATGACCCCAGGGTATGTAATACTTGGGTATGTATGTAAAACTGAAATGTACAACCATATATGCGGTACTGCCACTTTTTGTAAACTTTGCATTATGGGGTCCATTTTATCTTATTAGCCCTTGTGTAAATTATAAATTTGGTGCTAAAAGAGATTTTAGTGGAAAAAAATGTAATTTTTTGTTTTCACATGTGAATGCTATAAAGTTTTGTGAATCACCTGTAGTTTAAAAATGCTCAGTTTACTCCTAGATGAGTTCCTTGAAGGGTCTAGTTCCCAAAATGGTATCACATGTGGGTAGTTTCTGCTGTTTTGGCATGTCAGGGGTTCCGCAAACACGACATGGCACTCACAATGTATCCTAGACACATATACGCTCCAAAAATCAAATGGTGTTCTTTCCGAGCCCTGCCGTGTGCCCAAATAGCAGTTTTTGACCACTTATGGTGTATCTTTGGGTTCGGGAGAAATTGCATAACAAATTATGGGCTTCGTTTTCTTCTATTATTTATTGTGAAAATTTCAAATTTCGGGCTAAAACATCATTTTAACTGAAAAAACATAATTTTCATTTTCACATCCACATTTTAACCCCTTTCCTATATTGGACGTAATATTCCGTCCATCTGACCTGGGACCTAAGTCCCAAGAACGGAAGATTACGTCACACGCGATCAGCGGTGCTCACGGGGGGGAGCGCAGCTGATCACGGCCGAGTGTCAGCTGATTATCACAGCTGACACCCAGCACTATGTGTCAGGGGCGGTCACGGACCGCCCCCAGCACATTAACCCCTGGCACACTGCGATCAAACATGATCGCAGTGTACCAGGGGCATAGGAGAGAAGCACGCAGGGAGGGGGCTCCCTCCGTGCTTCCCTGCAACCCCCGGAGCGACGCGATGTGCTGCGTCGCTCCGAGAGTCCTCCTCCCTGCAGGCCCCCGGATCCAATATGGCTGCGGGGGCCTTCGAGGTCCAGCAGGGAGGAGTCTTCCTCACTGCCTGCTGAGAACAGGCAGGAGGAAGCCTGTAGCAGCGCCTTTCAGATAGCCGATCTGACACAGCGCTGTTCTGAGTGTCAGATCTGCGATCTGACAAAAGACAGTGATCTCCCCCCCTGGGACAATATAATAAAGTAAAAAAAAAAACACATGTAAAAATAATTTAAAAAAAAATCACAAAATAAATAAAAATAAAAAAATATTCCCTAATATATTCTTTTTTTTCTAATTAAAAAAAACAATAAAAGTACACATATTTAGCATCGTCGCTTCCGTAACGACCCGCCCTATAAAACTATCCCACTAGTTAGCCCCGTTAGTGAACCTCTTAAAAAAACAAAGCAAAAAACAATGCTTTATTATCATACCGCCGAACAAAAAGTGCAATAACACGCGATCAAAAAGACGGATATTAATAAACATGGTACCGCTGAAAATGTCATCTTGTCCCGCAAAAAAAGAGCTGCCACACAGTATCATCAGCGAAAAAATAAAAAAGTTATAGCTCGCAGAATAAAGTGATGCAAAAATAATTATTTTTTATATAAAATTGTTTTTATTGCATAAAAGCGACAAAACGTAAAAAAAACGACATAAATGATGTATCGCTGTAATCGTACTGACCCGAAGAATAAAACCGCTTTCTCAATTTTACTGCACGCAGAACGGTGTAAATGCACCCCCCAAAAGAAATTCATGAATTGCTGGTTTTTGTTCATTCTGCGTCCCAAAAATCGGAATAAAAGCGGTCAAAAAATGTCACATGCCTGAAAATAGTACCAATAAAAATGTCAACTCATCCCACAAAAAATAAGACCTCACATGATTCTGTGGTTCAAAATACAGAAAAATTATAGCTCTCAAAATGTGGTGATGCAAAAACTATTTTTACAATAAAAAGCATCTTTTAGCGTGTGACAGCTGCCAAACATAAAAACCCGCCATAAATAGTAAATCAAACCCCCTTTTATCACCCCCTTAGTTAGGGAAAAATAATAAAATTAAAAAAAAGTATTTATTTCCATTTTCCCGCTAGGGTTAGCGCTAGGGTTAGGTCTAGGGCTGAGATTAGGGTTAGGGGTGTGTTGGTGTTAGGGTTGGAGTTAGAATTGGAGGTTTCCACTGTTTGGGCACATCAGGGGCTCTCCAAACGCAACATGGCGTTTGATCTCAATTCCAGCCAAAAAAGTCAAATGGCGCTGCTTTCCTTCCGAGCTCTGCCATGCGCCCAAATAGTGGTTTACCTCCACATATGGGGTATCAGCGTACTCAGGACAAATTGCACAATAACTTTTGGGAATCCTGTTTCCTTTGGGAAAATAAAAATTGAGGGTGAAAAGATCATTTTTGGGGAAAAAATATGACTTTTTAATTGTACGGCTGTACGTTATAAACTTCTGTGAAGCCCCTGGGGGTTCAGAGTTCTCACCACACATCTAGATAAGTTCCTTGGAGGGTCTAGTTTCCAAAATGGGGTCATTTGTGGGGGGTTTCCACTGTTTAGGCACATCAGGGGTTCTCCAAACGTGACATGGCGCCCGTTCTCAATTCCAGACAATTTTGCGTTGAAAAAGTCAAACGGCGCTCGTTCCCTTCCGAGCTCTGCCATGCGCCGAAACAGTGGTTCCCCCCACATATCAGGTATCAGCATACTCAGGACAAATTGCACAATAACTTTTGCAGTCCAATTTCTCCTGTTACCCTTGGTAAAATAAAAAAAATTGGACCTGAAGTAATTTTTTTGTGAAAAAAATTTAAATGTTCATTTTTTTAAACATTCAAAAAATTCCTGTGAAGCACCTGAAGGGTTAATAAACTTCTTGAATGTGGTTTTGAGCACCTTGAGGGGTGCAGTTTTTAGAATGGTGTCACTTTTGGGTATTTTCTATCATATAGACTCCTCAAATTAACTTCAAATGTGATGTGGTCCCTAAAAATAAAATGGTGTTGTAAAAATGAGAAATCGCTGGTCAACTTTTAACCCTTATAACTTCCTAACAAAAAAAAATTTGGGTTCCAAAATTGTGCTGATGTAAAGTAAACATGTGGGAAATGTTGCTTATTAAGTTTTTTGTGTGCCATATCTCTGTGATTTAAGGGCATAAAAATTAAAAGTTGGAAAATTGCGAAATTTTCAACATTTTCTCCAAATTTCCACTTTTTTCAAATATAAACGCAAGTTTTATGAATGAAATTTTACCACTATCATGAAGTACAATATGTCACGAGAAAACAAAGTCAGAATCACCGGGATCCATGGAAGCGTTTCAGAGTTATTACCTCATAAAGGGACAGAGTTCAGCATTGTAAAAATTGGCCTGGGCATTAACGTGCAAACCACCCTTGGGAATAAAGGGTTTAAAAAGGTGTATGAAGCAACATACTCAACACAGCCCTAGATAAATTCCTTGATGGATCTAGTTTCCAAAAAGGAGTCACTTCTGGGGGTTTTCTACTGTTTAGACACGTTAGGAGCCCTGCAAAAGCGACATGGTGCCTGCAATCTATTTCTGCCAAATTTGTGTTTCAAACTTCAAATGGTTCTCCTTCCATTCTGAGCCTTGCCGTTTGTCCAAATAGAGGTTTCTGACCACATTTAGGGTATTTGCGAGCTCAGAAAAACTGGGTGGTGAGGTCCATTTTTCATGCTATTCCTTGTAATGGAGAAAACTTTGAGGCTAAAGCAACATTTTAGATGAAAAATTACAATTTATTTTCTTTTGATTCGACTTTGCATTAATTCCTATTTAGCACCTGAAAGGTTAAAAAATTTCCTGACAGCAGTTTTGAAGTGTTTGAGGGGTGCGGTTTTTAAAATAGTATCACCTTTGAAGAGTTTCCAATAAAACCCTCAAAGTCCATTGAAATCTGAATTGTCCCTAAAGAAACAAGTTTTCTAAATTTTTTTGAAAAAAAAAATGAAAAATTGCTGCTAAACTTTTAACCCTTCTAACATCCTAACAAAATAAAAAGCCTTATGAAAAATGATGCAGATGTAAAGTAGACATAGGAGAAATGTTATTTACTAATTATTTTGCACAGCATGACTAACTGGTTTAAGGATATTAAAACTGAAAATTGTGAATTTTAATAATTTCCACCAAAATTCTGATATTTTCTCAAATAAATGCAAAACATATCGACCTACATTTACCTTTAACATAAAGTACAATGTGTCCCGAAAAAACAATCTCATAATCACTTAGATATGTTGATGCGTTCCAGGGTTGTTACCACAAGTGACAATGGTCAGATTTAAAAGATTTGGCCAGGTCAGGAAGGTCAAAATTGCCTTTGTCATTAAGGGGTTACGATACAGCTATTAACACATGCTAAGGTAGAAGAAGGCATTCCGAGACTCCGGGATTAAAACTTGTATCTGAAGATTGGGCACCTTTTAGACATGATGTATATTATATCTCAAACAAGTTCAGGAAGCATATAGCCATAAAATACACAAAGCTGCAGAGACGCGTCCCCAGTGGTTTGTCTCTGCCGCACTCACATCATGACGTGTCTGATGGGAGGTGGCCGGGCGGCCGTGGGATGCACACAGAGATGACGTCACACGCCGGGCATTGTGTAGCTGTACCTTCACACATGTGAGTGATTTCTTGTGATTATGCCATTACATATGTGGCCCGGAGAGCCATGTAGCTATACCTACTCACCCCCCCCAGGACGAAGCTAAGGCAAAACGCGCATCGGAGACACCAGTATCACAAGGTCATATACCAATTGTCTGTTATTTCTTAGAGGATAGTTGTATTACATTCAAGGGATGGGACTAGACTATGGAGGAACCCTAGCCAGTCTTTTCCAGTATCTAGGCAGTGTTATATTTTCTGACAGTCATTTGACTATATGAAATTAAGGCTTATATTTTTGATATTCTGGTATTTCTTCACATGGTACTTTGTGCTCTCTGATTATGCTTATTACTATATTATCTATGTGCATAGATGTGATCTAGCATTATAATGGTATATTCAGCAGAGAACTTACATATGTATTTTATGACATATTTTTAGTGGTTCTCCCATGTAGCCTTAACTTTATACATGTTAACATCATGATATTTTTTCTATTTTTTACATTAAGTATATTACATTGTGATTTTTCTCTGATGTGCATGTATCCCTTGATGCAGCTCTAGACACCTGTTTGAGATATATGTAATTGTGGTATTGGATTGGCTACCCATTTCCTTTTTATAATTGTCTTTGTCTTTTTGTATTAATCTAAATAAAGCTTTGTGTATTTTATGACTATATGCTTCCTGAACTTGTTTGAGATATATATACCTTCTGGGGAGCGCCATTTTTTGTAGGCCAAAATTTGTTGAATTATATGATGTATATTAGTTGTATTACCAATTTAACCACATTTAAAAATGTCCTTTACTTGGCCACCCCCTTTAATATAGCGCTGGATCTGTATATTAGAAAACTCATCCAAAGCAAAAATGTATTTATTGCTTTGACAAACTGCATCATGGTGAAATATGTTTAGTAATCCAGGGAGGCCAATTATTTCCATTTAGAAGTGGTACTCGCCTTTGAGTTCTTTCTAAGGTTGTACAACCATAATGCAATGTGATCATTTCTTGTCCATTTAGGAAACACAGATTACATAAGTGCTACAGTTGTGGGTTTAAAATCCAAATCATAAAGAAAATAAGCATGGTGATTTATGTTAATAAGAAATTTTAATATAGTGGAAAGCCGTGGGAGTACAATAGAAGCACGTGCGGAATAGATGCAGGGAAAAGGCGTTAATAACAGAAATGGACATAAAGGGGAAGATTTAGAGCCAGGTTACTGACGTGAAGCACAGTGCAGAATAATTGTGTGCGCACTAATGGCTGTTTAGCACCTCCTAAGAATAAGACCTTATGCAACATTTGCCACAAATGGCTTATTGCCAGCGCTCATTGTTATAGTAATAATATTCCAGCTGGAAAGATGAAGGCATGTTTGTTCAGATGTTATTTTAGTGTGCTCAGCATCAGTAGACTCATGATATTTAGTCTGAATCCTGATTGTGTCCTCTGTCTGCTATGAAATCTGACTTCTTAATGTGTCAAGCCACATTAACTCCTCAATGTATCACAAGATATGAACACAATCTAGTTATGCTAATTGTACTATTTGATGCTGTATGCATGCCCTTTTGGAAAGAGTTGAGGTTAGCCAAAGCCAATGGGGTGAAATTTTTCTTAAAGGGAACCTGTCACCAGAAAAAAAGCTATTAACCTGCAGGTTAATATCATTATTAACCTGACCAGCGCCCACACATAGCCGAACGCTGCGGGGAGAAAATTATTTCCCCCTGTCACTGCTCTGAGTATACAGGGTCTTCCTATTGACCCAGAGAACGTGTCCACCACAGCCAGTCGGTCTCAAGGCTCTCTAAAGATTCCTTAGCTTTGCTAATTATTATCAAGTCTTATTTCTTTACTGCTCCTGTCCTGTATCATCTTGATGTGAGCAGTCCGTTCTTCCTTGAGGTGGATGTCTTCACTATTGGTATAGGAGCAGTTCTCTCTCACAATTCCTCTATAGTAAGATATCGTCCTTGTTGATTCTACTGGAAATTTTCTCCAGCAGAGCGGAAATATTCCATTGGTGACTGAACTCTTAGCCATTAAAATGGACCTTGAGGAATGATGACATCTTTTTGAAGGAGCTAAGTTCCCAATGACTATATTGACCACAAAAACCTGGAGTATCTTCAGTCTGCTCATAGACTGAATCCCCACAAAGCTCAATGGTCGCTTTTTTTCTCAAAGTATGATATCATCCTCACCTATCGCCCAATTGAGAAAAACTGCAGCGCTGACACCCTGTCTAGGTTCTTTGATCCGTCTGATGCTGCAGATGATCATCCTTCACATGTTATTGAATTGGAAAGTATTGTTGCTGCCTTCTCTTCTACCTCCAGTTCATCACCTAAGGCATGTTCTCTGGTGTCAGATACTCAGCCGGAAGGTCTTTTCCTGGGCTCATTCATCTCTGCTCTCCAGTCATCTGGGAGTTGAACGTACTGCTGAACCTCTCTCCCACTTCTCTTGGTGGCCCAAGTGGAGACAAGACATCAAGGAGTTCATAGCATCCTGCCCTCATTGGGCGCAGTTCAAACCCTCTTGTTAAGCACCTCTTGATGCATGTCAGCCACTTCCAATTCCGCAAGAGCCTTGCGCTGTGATTTCTATGGACTTTGTTATTGATCTTCCTGAAGTGCAAGGGTTTACTACTATTCAACTAGGACTTCCATCTGCTTCACTGTTGGCTGAAGAATTTTTCAAAGAAATGTTCTAGTTACATGGCCATTCAGTTCGTATAGTCTCTGACTGTGTTGTGCAATTTCTTTCCATGTTCTGGAGGCCGCTCTGCAAGAGCTTAAACATTCCCCTGGATTTCTATTCAGCCTAACACCCCCACTCCGGCTGCCCCCAAAATAATGGACAGACTGAAATAATTAATCAGTCCATGGAGCAGTATTTACGAATATCCTCCAATTCTCACCAAGATAACTGTCCAGGCCTGCTTCTTTCGGCTGATTTTGCACGTAACAATTCTGTGTCAGAGACTTTTGGTTTTGCCAAAAACCTCTTCTCCCTCTGCCTAAGCTAAAAGCCTACTTTCTGCTGTGAACAGCATCTATCAGGACATCCTTGTCATCTGGATTGAGAAACAAGCTAATTTGACAGACACCGCCGACCTGTTCGCAACATCGCTTTCAGAGGTAAAGGTATGGCGTTCCACAAGAAAACATAATTTCTCTGTTCCTGTTTCTGATTCTGACATGGGGTATGAGGTCAACCAGATATTGGGCTGTAAGAAGATTTTTAGTAATCTTCTCTAAATGATTGATTGGAAGGGATACGATCCTGAACAGAGATGTTGGGTGCTAAAATTGGGCTTAAATGCTCCAAAGTTGCTCAGAAAATTAAATGCCAAGCATTTGCTTTATTCCATTACGGATTCATCTGGGAGTGGCCATAAGAGGTGGGGTACTGTCCTGTCCTGTCCTGGATCTGTGCTATGCTTCCATCACCCTGGTCCACTAAACTGTTGTGCTCCACATCAGGCTTGGAAGATAGCCTGGCTTGATCCCATGTGATTATGTGCCTGGGCCTAGATAAGGCTCACCAAAACACACACATGTTTTGATATTAAGACTTCATTGTTCGTAAGAGTTTTAGTTTGTGCACAGCTATCTGTCTATCTGCCTTTTCCAGTGTCTCGGTTACCTGTCTGCCTGTGACTTCAAGTACATCAGCTATCTGTCTTCCTGCAGCTTCCAGTACCAGTACCTCAGCTGCCTATCTGCCTGCAGCTTCCATTACCTCAGTTGCCTGTGTATGGCTTACAGTACCTCAGCTACCTGCCTGTCTGCAGCTTACAGTTCTTCTGCTATCTGCCTGGCTTGAAGGATTCACCTCTCCAGATGAGCCTAACATTATATAATAAGGACATTATTGTATGTTAGTATAGTATAGCTAGTATAGTTAGTCCATCACCTTAAATATATTTTCTAAATATCTATATTTACACCCTAACCACTTTTGTAATTTGGTTTATTGCACAATACCCTAAATTTTACCCTATCTAGCTAATCTCTAAGTGTGTTTTTTTACTGTACTCCCTCTGACACTTTGTTTGAAAGGAGTCCCAAGCGTGATGTAGCAGGAGGCTGGGCCTGCATTCACTTCCCGCAATGTCCATTGCTTCTCCTGGAACAGGACGTCAACTGGGAGCAGCACTATAGATGCCACTAGTTTCTTGCTGCTCCCTCTGAAGACGTGATGGATGCTATGAGAGATGTGAATGCAGCACAACCACTCTGCTTCTACCTTCACCACTACCATAGCTTCTGTAAGAGGTGTACTGGGATTTTGTGATGCTCCACTCCCTTTCCTCATGTTGATATAGTACTGCTTATATAATTATATACAGTATGTAATGTCTCTGATGATGCTACGTATTTATGTTGTGTAGATAGGGAAAGAGCAGTACCTCAAGGTGGACACTAGATGGGGTACAATAGTGTACATAGTTTACATAGGAGGAGCCAACCGCGAACAAGATAGAGGGTTTTCCTTTTTCTAGGGAGTAGGAATACAGAGTCCAGACAGGGCAGTTAACTCCATAACATTGGGAAGTAGGAAGCCCAGCCGTCCAAGGCCGTTGGGCCAGAAGTGCAGCAGTACTGACATGCAGGTCGCTCTAAGATGTGGCAGCTTACTACATGGGCAGATGCCCTCATGTCTGGGGTGAAATGGACAAGGGAACTCCTGAACATAGTGAAGCTGAACAGGGAGGACGCTGCAGTATCGGTCGTGATGGTACGACCCGGATACAAACTGAAGGACATAGGGAAGAGCACAGGGAAAGTGAAGGATGTGGACTGTGTAGAACTCTGTGTTGATGTTGCAACTGATGTGGATGTGCTGAGATTGAAAACAATTAAAGTTCTACGTTTAAAGTTGGAATTGGACTCTGTCTCTTTATGTGCCAGATCAAAGAAAGAACTGTCTCTGCGTCTCAGGGAGGACCCTGGGAACCAGACAAGTGAGTCAGTGGGACTTTGTTTATGTGGCTCGGGTGGCACGGGCGGCCAGGGTGCGTTGGAGCAGACACCTTTGTGGGCCATGATTACGGCCCTGGCTGCCGCTCACACTTCTGTGAAAGAAGACATCATCATGGGGTGGAGGTAGAAGTAGTAAGTGGCACTAGCATTGCCACACAGCTTCTATCACCACCCTCAAACAAGTCGTCAACATCATGCGGTGATAGCAGCAGTGATTGACACCAGCGCCGCCTCCTGATAACGACTGATTTGAGGGCGATGCTAGAAGCCATGGGGCGGTGCTGGTGTCATTCACTGATTCTATCTCTGCCTCCTGACCTCATCTTCTTTCAGTTAGAAGCTGCGGTGGTGGCATAGATGGAAGCAGAGTGCGGGAGCTGCACTCAGATCTCCCACAGCATCCATCACCTAGGATCAAGGACATCTTCAGATGGAGTGGCTATGTAAGAAACTAGTAAGTAACTGCAGTGCTACCGCCTTGATGACATCCTGTTGCAGGAGGGTTGATATACTCTGCAATGAGTGAGTGTAGCCCCAGCCTCCTTTGACATTAGACTCCTCTCAAACAGAATGTCATAGGAAGTACAGTAAAAAACATATTTAGGGACTAGCTAGATAGGGAAAAGTGTAGGTTATTGAGTAATAAAACAGATCACAAATGTGGTAAGGGTGAAAAGATATATTTAGAAAATACATTTTAGGTGCTGCAGGATTGTATATTATCATACATTAGTATATATTAAGTATATTATTATATTAAAAATCAACAGATTTTAGTTTTACAATAAGAAATAAAGGCTCAAATACCAATTTCCATTAAAAGTTCCACCAGCCACCCTCTTCTCAGAAGTATATCATAATTTTTTGCTATCATGCCTTTCCCAGTATCTTATGCATACGGCCCCTTCCACACATCAGTGTCTATGGTACATGCAGTGACAATTTTCACATGTACAGGAGACACTTACAAACGTGGACCCAGTTAAGTAAATGGGTCTGTGCACGTCAGTGTGTTTCCACGGACCGTGGGCAAACACACTGACATGTCTGTTTTTTTATCAGCAGCACGAGCCACAAAACATGCTGCACACGTGCACAGTGACGCACGGATGTCATCCGTGTGTCATCAGTGTGACGTGTACCGGCGCCTGGGAATCAGCTGTACTCTTTACACTGGTCACTGCTACCGGCTGCTGGAGGCAGCTCTCAGCTGTTTCTGGACTTATTTTTTGTATGTTAACCTAATATTTTTATTGAAACCACTTTGGGGTAGATTTTTGGGATAGATATAATATTTTAATCGCTTCGAATTGCATTTTTTTGCGGTATTGCAGAATATGTACAGTGGGGAAAAAAGTATTTAGTCAGTCAGCAATAGTGCAAGTTCCACCACTTAAAAAGATGAGAGGCGTTGGTAATTTACATCATAGGTAGACCTCAACTATGGGAGACAAACTGAGAAAAAAAAATCCAGAAAATCACATTGTTTGTTTTTTTTTCTTTTTATTTGCATATTATGGTGGAAAATAAGTATTTGGTCAGAAACAAACAATCAAGATTTCTGGCTTTCACAGACCTGTAACTTCTTCTTTAAGAGTCTCCTCTTTCCTCCACTCATTACCTGTAGTAATGGCACCTGTTTAAACTTGTTATCAGTATAAAAAGACACCTGTGCACACCCTCAAACAGTCTGACTCCAAACTCCACTATGGTGAAGACCAAAGAGATGTCAAAGGACACCAGAAACAAAATTGTAGCCCTGCACCAGGCTGGGAAGACTGAATCTGCAATAGCCAACCAGCTTGGAGTGAAGAAATCAACTGTGGGAGCAATAATTAGAAAATGGAAGACATACAAGACCACTGATAATCTCCCTCGATCTGGTGCTCCACGCAAAATCCCACCCCGTGGGGTCAGAATGATCACAAGAACAGTGAGCAAAAATCCCAGAACCACGCGGGGGGACCTAGTGAATGAACAGCAGAGAGCTGGGACCAATGTAACAAGGCCTACCATAAGTAACACACTACGCCACCATGGACTCAGATCCTGCAGTGCCAGACGTGTCCCACTGCTTAAGCCTGTACATGTCCGGGCCCGTCTGAAGTTTGCTAGAGAGCATTTGGATGATCCAGAGGAGTTTTGGGAGAATGTCCTATGGTCTGATGAAACCAAACTGGAACTGTTTGGTAGAAACACAACTTGTCGTGTTTGGAGGAAAAAGAATACTGAGTTGCATCCATCAAACACCATACCTACTGTAAAGCATTGTGGTGGAAACATCATGCTTTGGGGCTGTTTCTCTGCAAAGGGGCCAGGACGACTGATCCGGGTACATGAAAGAATGAATGGGGCCATGTATCGTGAGATTTTGAGTGCAAACCTCCTTCCATCAGCAAGGGCATTGAAGATGAAACGTGGCTGGGTCTTTCAACATGACAATGATCCAAAGCACACCGCCAGGGCAACGAAGGAGTGGCTTCGTAAGAAGCATTTCAAGGTCCTGGAGTGGCCTAGCCAGTCTCCAGATCTCAACCCTATAGAAAACCTTTGGAGGGAGTTGAAAGTCTGTGTTGCCAAGCGAAAAGCCAAAAACATCACTGCTCTAGAGGAGATCTGCATGGAGGAATGGGCCAACATACCAACAACAGTGTGTGGCAACCTTGTGAAGACTTACAGAAAAGGTTTGACCTCTGTCATTGCCAACAAAGGATATATCACAAAGTATTGAGATGAAATTTTGTTTCTGACCAAATACTTATTTTCCACCATAATATGCAAATAAAATGAAAAAAAACAGACAATGTGATTTTCTGGATTTTTTTTTCTCAGTTTGTCTCCCATAGTTGAGGTCTACCTATGATGTAAATTGCAGACGCCTCTCATCTTTTTAAGTGGTGGAACTTGCACTATTGCTGACTGACTAAATACTTTTTTTCCCCACTGTATGTATCTTTATATTGTGAGGCAGTGAGGGGATCATATGCAAGGGTCAATATGTGTCCCCCAGGATGCGGACGGAGTCTTATTAAACCAGCTGGAACGCCTTGTGTTTACAGCAGAACACCTGTGAATCACAAGGCAAAATAAAAGAAACATTGGATTGGGTCCAAGTAGTTGACCCAGGCAGATTTTTAGGGAAACCTGTCAAGGGCATTTATTTTTAGACGGATTTGCAGGTTTGGTAGTGGGGCGAATCCCTCTCTCCACTCTAGATTTTGGAAGTGGTTCTATGGCTACGATTCCATTTAAATCTGTCAGTTTTGCCATGGGTGTGTCAGTTTGGAGTTTGCTACAGAGCAGGAGGTTCTGTGCAACCCAGGTCTGTGTGGAGCTAACACAGAGCCAGGGAACTCAAGGCTGCTGACGCACCCAAGAGACACAGCAGTGCCATTGTCCATGGCAATGGGTTTTGAACACGGACTATATTTGTGGAAACCCTGCTGCGATTCGAAGGCTATCACTCCTGTATGTGAGTCTGAAAATAAAGACACTGTTTATGTTGAACTTTCTGTGGTCCCTGCCGATCTGTCGTGCTGCACCAACCCCACTGCCCTACAGTATATATATATATACATACAATGCAATCATATTCCAGTACATAGTTAAAATTATCGTGCTCTATGCTAGACAAAGACTGTTTTTCACAAGAGCACCATCACGGAAACCAGCAGGTGTCACAGGGTTCCAACGGTAGCGTGTTATGGTACGCCAACTGATTCACATGCTTTAAATGCTGTAACAGCAGTGGTTGGAGCTTAGCTCTACTTGTTAGAGGGAGATGAAGGCTTGTAAAAGACTGCTGAATCATGACAGCGTGCAATGTACTGTATACACAGTCACGATTCCTCAGTATTTAGTGCACAAGTGAGTGATCATATGACCATATCTCTTGATAGCAAAAATAGTTGACATGTGACTGCCAGTATGTAAGTTGCATCACTCTTTTTTGCAACCTAAACATTCCCAGTTCATTTTACCGTTCCTCATAGGACATATTTTGCAGTCCGCTTACCATCCTGGTAGCACCTCTCTGAACTTGCTCCAGGTTTTCAATGTTTTTTAAATTGTGGTGCCCAGAACTGTAGACACTATTCCAGATGAGGCCTGACCAAGGAGGATTAGAGGGGAATGATTACATCACTTGATATAGACTCTATGCTTTTCTTAACACATCTTAGAACTGTGATTGCCTTTTTTGCTGCTGCATCACACTGTTGACTCATGTGCAGTCTGTGATCTATTAGTATACCCAAATCTTTTTCACACATGCTGTTTCTTAGTTCTATTCTTCCCATTATATAGATCTAATTTTCATTTTTCTTGCCCAGATGCAGAATCTTGCATTTATCCCTGTTAAATACCATTCTATTAGTCTCTGCCCATTGTTCAAGCTTATCTAGATCCTTCTGAATTCTTTCTATGTATTCTCTAGTGTTAGCTATCCATCCTAGATTTGCATTGTCTGTCTGCAAATTTGATTAGTTTACCTTCTGTTCCCTTATCTAGATCATTTATAAATATGTTGTACAACACTGAGGCCAGGACAAAGCCTTGTGGTACCCCACTTGAAACACCTTTCCAATTGGATGTGCAACCATTTATAGCCACTCTTTGTGTACAAGCACTGAGCCAGTTATGAATCCACCTAATCGTAGCCTTGTCTGTCCCATACTTGGTAATTTTTTCCAATAAGGATAGTTTGAGATACTTTATCAAATGCTTTGATGAAGGCAAGATATACTATATCTACTGCATTTCCCCGATCCACCCTGTGGATTCTTTCTCCTTCAATGGCACCGTGAAGAGCAGTTGATGTTACAGTTTCTTTCTTGGAGAACAAAGATGCAAAATAGGAATTTAAAAGTTCAGCCTTCTCAACATCATTTTTACCACTTCCCCCTCTTAATCCTGTAAATTTTTTTAGCATCTTTTCTTTTCTGTGCAGTCATCAGGCTTGAAGAAGACCATGTGATGGTAGAAACGTCACATTTTGTCATGGCGCAATAAACGTTTATATATCTTTCACCCGGATGAGATGCTGTTCTCCTTCATTTTTTGGATTTCGTGATGTTCAACTGGGTCTTTGGACTTTGAACGTGCCTCTCCTGGATCTAGAAGTTGTTGTCGGCCACTTTTTCTTTATGCCTGTGCAGTCATCCTGTCCCTTTTGCAGCAAAGCACCCCCAAAGTATGATGTTTCCTTCACTATGCTTCTTGATTGGGATGGTGTTCTTGGGGTTGTACTCACTCTTCTTGTTCCTCCAAACATGGTGAGGGGAGCTGATAGGAAAAAGTACTATTTTGGTGTCACCTGAACACAAGACCTTCCCCCAGGCCTCCTGTGGATCATCCAAATGGTCATTGGTGAACTTGAAACTGGCCTGGGCATGTGCTTGCGTGATCAGGATGTGCTTGAGTGCCCAGCAGGATTTTAATCCATGACGTGTGTTACTAGCGATAATGTTTGAGACCGCTTTCTTCAGGGCTTTGACTAGGTAATTTTGTTTAGTTCTGGGCTGATTCCTGACCTTTCTCAGTATCATCCTTACCCCACGAGACGAGATCTTTCATGGAGCCCCAGACCGAGGAATATTGACAGTCAACTTGTGTTTCTTCCATTTTCTAATAACTTTGCTAAAAGTTGTTTTCTCAACAGGCTGCTTGCTTATTGTCCTATAGTCCATCCCAGCCTTGTGCAGGTCTACAATTTTGTCCCTAGTGTTCTTAGATAGCTCTTTGGTCTTGGTAATGGTTGAGACGTTGGAGATTGATTGATTTTGTAGACATATATTTTATACAGGTAACAAGTTCAAACAGGTGCTATTAATACAGGTAATGAATGTAGAGTAGGAGGGCTTCTTAAAGAAAAACTAACATGTCTGTGAGAGCCAGAATTCTTGTTGCTTGGTAAGTGATAGTAATGGGCAAACGTGCTTGGATTACGTCTTATCCAAACATGCTCATGTGTTATCCGAGCATGTTTGTGCTTGTGTATTATGTTTGCTTTCGCTAACAAACAGGCAATCCCTGCATGTACTCAGATAACGTTTTATCTGAACATGCTCATGTGTTATCCGAGCAATCCCTGCATGTGATCAAGCTGTCTTACAGCCACGAATCATGCAGCCACAAGGAATCAAATATAATATACGAGCATGCCCAACATACTCGGATAACACTTGAACATGCTCGGATAAGACGTTATCCGAGCATGTTCGCTCGTCACTGGTAGGTGATCAAATACTTATTTCATGCAATAAAATGCAAATTAATTATGTAAAAATCATACAATGTGATTTTCTGGATTTTTTTTTAAGATTCTGTCTCTCACTGTTGAAGTGTACCTACAATTTAAATTACAGACCTCTCCATTCTTTGTAGGTAGGAAAACTTGCAAAATCAGCAGTATATCAAATACTTATTTTTCCTACTGTACATATGATCACATGAAAACCCACTTGCACAATGAATATAAAGGAGTCATGATAGTGTTCATGTCACGGGTTACTGCAACAGTTTGGAGCCAGAATACCGCAGCGTCTGATTGCTCCTACTCCGGAGCTGAGAGGAAGCACTTCTCCTTCATTTTAAATGTGTTTATTCCTTCTGGCAGGACAGGGGTTAATCAGCCATGTTGGAAATCTCTGTGCTCACAGCTGAGCTCAGTTAGCCACTCCTTTTTCCTTTATAATCTGGGCTGTGATACAAATCCTTGTCAGAGCTAGCTTTATTGCTCCATGGCTAACAGAGGGAGTGGAGTTCCTTTGAGAAGAAGAGATTAAGGAATTATTAGTGGCTGTTGCTTGGTTTATGCTTGGTTTGTATGCGTGGTAATTCCTTATCCTTCTCTATTTTGGCTTATTCCACTATCTTCACACCCTGGTGCATTCCTCTATTATATGTGAGTGAATATTTTGTATGCCTGAAGTGTTCTGTTAACCCTTGTTTGTGTTGCCTTATTTGGTGAGTTGGTGTACTACGGTACACAGTAGCACCCCTCTTCCCTGGGTGGGGAAAGAAAACAGATGGAGGGCTAACTCAGGAGATAAGGCAAGAGCGAAGGCTCCGGCATCTTCACCTTCGGAAGTGTCCCGGGGACTAGGGCTAGCTAGGGCACCGCCTAGTGTTAAGGACAGGGAATTAGCCCCTGGTCCCAGGTCACCCGACAGCTGTGTTGTGACATTCCACTTTGCACAATGTCATGATATATTAGAGTGACTGACTTTTTTTCAGCCCAGAAATCCGCTTTAAAGGGAATCTGTCATCTATTTTTTGGCATATAAGATGCGGCCACCGCCATCAGGGGCTTATCTGCAGCATTCTATAATGCTGTAGATAAGCCCCCGATGTAACCTGAAAGATGAGAAAAACGAGTTTGATTATGCTCACCCGGGGGTCTGGTCCGGTCTGATGGGTGTCACGGTCAGGGTCCGGCGCCTCCCATCTTCTAGCGATGACGTCGTCTTCTTTGCTTCCCGTCGTGGCTTCGGCACAGGCGTACTGCTCTGCCCTGTTGATATGCTGAATGCTGTAGATAAGCCCCTGATGGTGGTGGCCGCATTTTATATGCCAAAAAATAGGTGACAGATTCCCTTTAAACCAATAAAGAAACTTATCAGTAATAAATATAATAATTTTGAAATATATTACTACTCAGTAATTACACTGTGTGCAGAATTATTAGGCAAGTTGTATTTGAGAGGATTCTTTTTATTATTGAACAACAACTATGTTCTCAATCAACCCAAAAGACTCATAAATATCAAAGCTTAATATTTTTGGAAGTTGGAGTGGGGTTTTTTTTAGATTTGGCTATCTTAGGAGGATATCTGTTTTTTCAGGTAACTATTACTGTGCAGAATTATTAGGCAACAATAAAAACCAAATATATACCCATCTCACTTGTTTATTTTCACCAGGTAAACCAATATAACACAAAATGTAGAAATAAACATTTCTGACATTCAAAAACAAAAAAAATCAGTGACCAATATAGCTACCTTTCTTTACGATGACACTCAAAAGCCTTCCATCCATAGATTCTGTCCGTTGCTTGATCTGTTTACGATCAACATTGCGTGCAGCAGCCACTACAGCCTCCCAGACACTGTTCTGAGAGGTGTACTGTTTTCCCTCCCTGTAGATCTCACATTTTATGAGGGACCACAGGTTCTCTATGGAGTTCAGATCAGGTGAACAAGGGGGCCATGTCATTTTTTCTTCTTTTAGACCTTTACTGGCCAGCCACGCTGTGGAGTATTTGGATGCATGTGATGGAGCATTGTCCTGCATGAAAATCATGTTTTTCTTGAACAGTACTGACTTCTTCCTGTACCACTGCTTGAAGAAGGTGTCTTCCAGAAACTGGCAGTAGGTCTGGGAGTTGAGCTTCACTCCATCCTCAACCCGAAAAGGTCCCACAAGTTCATCTTTGTTGATAACAGCCCATACCAGTACCCCACCTCCACCTTGCTGGCATCTGAGTCGGAGTGGAGCTCTCTGCCCTTTACTGATCCAGCCTCAGGCCCATCCATCTGGCCCATCAAGAGTCACTCTCATTTCATCAGTCCATAAAGCCTTAGAAAAATCAGTCTTAAGATATTTCTTGGCCCAGTCTTGACGTTTTATCTTATGTTTCTTGTTCAAAGGGTCATTTTTCAGCCTTCCTTAGCTTGGCCATGTCCCTGAGTATGGCACACCTTGTGCTTTTTGATACTCCAGTTACATTGCAGCTCTGAAATTGTCGAGGTAGCTATTGTGGGAGGGCTAAATTAACCCTTCACGGTTGAGCCAGTGATCTCCAAATTAATCCACAGAGTGTTGCTAGCAACTGAAATGACCACACAGAGACGGGGGTCTCTGTACTGGAGGATCGAGACAGATCACTAAGTCCCTTTATTTTAGTCACTTCTTTTATAACATTTTGCTTAATTATGCAAAGTTTTCAACTACCAATAACATCATTTCACTTTATAAGCCAATAATATTGCAAGAAAACCGGAAACTACATATATGTCCGTACCTAAATAGCGTAGAAAGTAGTATAATGGCATATTCAGAGCAATACACCCTCCCGAGCCCCTTATCTTTGCACCTAATGAGAACAGTCTGGTTTCATGACAGCCCATGCCAATTACAAAAATTTATCTTACAGCAACAAAAATGGAGAAACGAAACCTTCAGAGAATGGACAAAACGAAACTTCAGCTTTGATTTTAGTTTTAACCCTTCACATTCCCCCTTAGATAAATTTTTCAACACATATGCAGCATCAGAGGTGCTATCCCAAGCTAACAGCTTGAGGGTTACTGGTCTTCACATGACTGATGCCGTGTTACCAGTCATGGCTGTCGCGGCGCACCCATCCCCCCTGTATACTGCAGTTCATGAATAACAATTTTTGATGATGGTGGTGGAGATCTTTTGTAGGTAGCCATGTGCTTGGCTTCAACATCTTCATCAAGTAGCCTTTTGAGATCGGTGCAGAGAAGAGCAGGGGCAACGACACCTTTGGTATCATCATTAGCTGTCTTAGTGCAGACTTTCCTAATACATACAGAAATACACCAAAGAACAAGTTTTAGTATCACATATGCAACAAGGATACAGGCAGCAATGTGTAACAAGCTTTGTAAGATCCCAGCTATCCAGCCCCCAATTCCCTTAAATCAATTGGCTGGATTGAGAAAGGAGAAGGTGTCTGACCACCATCTGTCCTTATTACGATCATTGTCTTTACCGTATTGATCTCTGAGTCTTTGAATGTCTTCTAACTTTAACTTTTATCTTCTACCAATACTAATATGAAAAATGCGAAAAACCAAAACATTATGCCCCCTTATTTGCTATTGGCTTGTTTAACCAGCTTGCAGTGCAATGCGTGAATCCAAGTCGGTCTTCCTTCTAGTTTCACTGATATAGGGGTGATAAGGAGGACTTGATAGGGACCGTCATACAAGGGTTCTAGTCCGTGCTTCCTGACATGCATTTTCACGACTACCAAATCACCAGGCTTCAGGTTATAACAGGTGTCGGTTTCTGCTGAATATGGAAAAGAAGAAGAAACTAGAGCATGGGTGTTAGCAAGATTTTTACTAAGCAGAATAACATATTGAACAGCACGGTCAGTTTCTTCTGATAACTTGCTGCCATTTGCCTGTAAAAAGCCATTGGGGAAGTCTCTGGATTGGGTAATTGATTGCAAAGGGTGTCTATTTGGGATGGGGTGAAGGGAGTATGCTCATAACCACTAGTAATATTAGGCATAGCGGGAACTGAGGCTAGCGGTGGATGATAATAGATACCGTCAGCGTCTCCCGGTCTCCTTATATAATTATCATCTAGAAGGGAGACCTCTTCTTTTAAATCATCACTTTTAACCATTTGTTTGCTTGACATATTAGTCCCGATATCCGTTTCTTCTTTAATCACTTCCTCAATTTTCACACCACAGTCACTTTCTTGAACCACAATACATCCAGTCCTTGCCATAATTATAGACAATTTTTCCTTCTTCAACATAGCAGTAACAGAAACAATCAGAATTCACTTTCTCTGTTCTTCCTAACACCGTCGTCACACAATTCACGTGCCAAGCCACAAAATTCTTTTCCTTCCACGGATTCTCTCATTTAGAGCTAAATATCCTTACTTCAGTTGTGCACAGATCTGGAGCGGCCGTATCAGTTTGTTCCACCGGGTCAATAATCCCCCTCAGGGATACCCAAAATTCGCAGTACTCAGTGAAAGGAGAAGGGCGTCTCAGACTATCCCTCCGTACACCTCTGGTTGTATATATCTATCTATCTATAAATACCTGAGTTACGTATCCTACGCATCTTCGATCACTCACCACGCCCGATTACTAATAATGATCGGGAATTTCAGGATATTTTGACTATAAAGAGAGCCACAATCACTGGTCAATCCGGGGTGTCCGTCCCTTATGAGGTACGGTTCGAGCACTGGGCCCCCAACGGGACTGCACCTCTATATGATTCCACCCATGAATCACACCACCATCAAGGACAAACCTCAGATCCTCTTTGCAGCAACAAACACAGGAAAACCACACCAACGGTCAGTCTGAACAGTATAACTGCCAACTTACCGTGGTTGTCGTGGGGGATGATCTGTCCCAATTTTCCAGCACCCATGTCCGCTCCGAGGGTCCTTCGTCTTGTTGTCCTCCGGGGGCAGAGGCGTCCCTATTCGGGGGCCCCCGTTGGGCGCTAAGCTGTCGGGGTAGCTATTGTGGGAGGGCTAAATTAACCCTTCACGGTTGAGCCAGTGATTTCCAAATTAATCCACAGAGTGTTGCTAGCAACTCAAATGACCACACGGAGACAGGGGTCTCTGTATGGGAGGATCGAGACAGATCACTAAGCCAATTTATTTTAGTCATTTCATTTATAACATTTTGCTTAATTATGCAAAGTTCTCAACTACCAATAACATCATTTCACTTTATAAGCCAATAATATTGCAAGAAAACCGGAAACTACATATATGTCCATTAGTGTTGAGCATTCCGATACCGCAAGTATCGGGTATCGGCCGATACTTGCTGTATCGGAATTCCGATACCGACTTCCGATATTTTTTCAATATCGGAATTCGGCATCGGAATCGGAAGTTCAAAGTTGATTGACGGCCTGACGTCATCATGATGCGCGGTGTGTGCGCATCATGATGCGCCGTCATTTCGGGCCTTCCGGGGGTCTCTGCCGGCCTGCCGGGGGGCTGTGCCGGCCTGCCGGGGGGCTGTGTGGACTGCCCGGGGTCTGTACCGGCCTGCCGGGGGGCTGTGCCGGCCTGCCGGTGGTCTGTGCACCCTGTGGGGGTCTGTACCGGCCTGCCGGGGGGCTGTGCCGGCCTGCCGGTGGTCTGTGCACCCTGTGGGGGTCTGTACCGGCCTGCCGGGGGGCTGTGCCGGCCTGCCGGGGGGCTGTGCACCCTGTGGGGGTCTGTACCGGCCTGCCGGGGGGCTGTGCCGGCCTGCCGGGGGGCTGTGCTGATGTCCGGGGGTCTGTGCAAGCATCGTCCGATGGGACTACAAGTCCCATTGGGCGATGCCTGCTACCATGACAGTGATTGACACATTAGCCAATGATGGGACAGTAGTAGTCCCATCATCCGGCTAATGTGTTAAATGTTAAAAAAAAAAAAAAAATACTACATACATACTACATGCTACATACATACTACATATATACTACATACATACTACATACATGCTACATACATGCTACATACATACTACATGCATGCTACATACATACTACATGCTACATACATACTACATGCATGCTACATACATACTACATGCTACATACATACTACATATATACTACATACATACTACATATATACTACATACATACTACATACATGCTACATACATACTGCATGCTACATACATACTACATACATACTACATACATACTACATGCATGCTACATACATACTACATGCATGCTACATACATACTACATGCATGCTACATGCATGCTACATACATACCACATACATACTACATACATACTACATACTACATATATACTACATGCATGCTACATACATACTACATGCTACATACATACCACATACATACTACATACATGCTACATACTACATACATACTACATACATACTACATGCATGCTACATACATACTACATGCATGCTACATACATACTACATGCCACATACATACCACATACATACTACATACATACTACATGCTACATACATACTACATATATACTACATGCATGCTACATACATACTACATGCTACATACATACCACATACATACTACATACATGCTACATACATACTACATGCTACATACATACTACATATATACTACATGCATGCTACATACATACTGCATGCTACATGCATGCTACATACATACTACATACATACTACATGCTACATACATACCACATATATACTACATACATGCTACATACATACCACATATATACTACATACATACAATACATTCATACAATACATACATAGACATACAGTACATATAACATAGAGTAACATACTTACCAATACTTGTCACATTGTTCCCCGAAGCCATTGTCGTCTACGGAATAAATATTAACATAACAAACCACAAAAATACTCACCCACGATCCGAAGCAGTCCACGAGTGTGTCCCACGACGATCTTGGGTAGAGAACTGCAGCATCAGATGATGCTGCCGTTCTCTACGGGCTGCAGGAATCCAATGACGGAAGGTAGGTATCCTTCCGCACTGTATTCCTCCGCCACTTAAAAAAAAAAAAGTCCCTAGTCTCACTTTATGCCATTGCTGCGTGGGAAATTCCCACACAGCAATGGCATAAAGTGAGACTAGGGACTTTTTTTTTTAAGTGGCGGAGGAATACAGTGCGGAAGGATACCTACCTTCCGTCATTGGATTCCTGCAGCCCGTAGAGAACGGCAGCAACAGCTGATGCTGCAGTTCTCTACCCAAGATCGTCGTGGGACACACTCGTGGACTGCTTCGGATCGTGGGTGAGTATTTTTGTGGTTTGTTATGTTAATATTTATTCCGTAGACGACAATGGCTTCG
Organism: Dendrobates tinctorius; assembly: GCF_039654945.1. Classification (NCBI taxonomy): domain Eukaryota; kingdom Metazoa; phylum Chordata; class Amphibia; order Anura; family Dendrobatidae; genus Dendrobates; species Dendrobates tinctorius. Next base: position 47,406,515 of record NW_027361671.1, on the reverse strand, counting down.
GGGAACAATGTGACAAGTATTGGTAAGTATGTTACTCTATGTTATATGTACTGTATGTCTATGTATGTATTGTATGAATGTATTGTATGTAGTATGTATGTAGTATATATGTGGTATGTATGTAGCATGTAGTATGTATGTAGTATGTATGTAGCATGCATGTAGCATGCAGTATGTATGTAGCATGCAGTTAGTATATATGTAGTATGTATGTAGCATGTAGTATGTATGTAGCATGCATGTAGTATATATGTAGTATGTATGTAGCATGTAGTATGTAGCATGCATGTAGTATGTATGTAGCATGCATGTAGTATGTATGTAGTATGTATGTAGCATGTAGTATGTATGTAGCATGCATGTAGTATGTATGTAGCATGCATGTAGTATGTATATGGTATGTATGTAACATGTAGTATGTATGTAGCATGCATGTAGTATATATGTGTTATGTATGTGGTATGTATGTAGCATGCATGTAGTATGTATGTAGTATATATGTAGTATGTATGTAGCATGTAGTATGTATGTAGCATGCATGTAGTATATATGTAGTATGTATGTTGCATGTAGTATTTATGTAGTATGAATGTAGCATGTATGTAGTATGTATGTTGTATGTATGTAGCATGCATGTAGTATGTATGTAGTATATATGTGGTATGTATGTAGCATGCAGTATGTATGTAGCATGCATGTAGTATATATGTAGTATGTATGTTGCATGTAGTATTTATGTAGTATGAATGTAGCATGTATGTAGTATGCATGTTGTATGTATGTAGCATGCATGTAGTATGTATGTAGTATATATGTGGTATGTATGTAGCATGCAGTATGTATGTAGCATGCATGTAGTATACATGTAGTATGTATGTTGCATGTAGTATTTATGTAGTATGAATGTAGCATGTATGTAGTATGTAGTATGCATGTTGTATGTATGTAGCATGTAATTTTTTTTTTTTTTTTTTACATTTAACACATTAGCCGGATGATGGGACTACTACTGTCCCATCATTGGCTAATGTGTCAATCACTGTCATGGTAGCAGGCATCGCCCGATGGGACTTGTAGTCCCATCGGACGATGCCTGCACAGACCCCCGGAGCCTGCACAGCCCCCCGGCAGGCCGGCACAGCCCCCCGGCAGGCCGGCACAGCCCCCCGGAGCCTGCACAGCCCCCCGGCAGGCCGGCACAGCCCCCCGGCAGGCCGGCACAGCCCCCCGGAGCCTGCACAGACCACCGGCAGGCCGGCACAGACCACCGGAGCCAGCACAGACCCCCTGGCAGGCCGGCACAGCCCCCCGAAAGGCCCGTACAGACCCCAGAGAGGCTGTACAAGGGCAGGAAAGGGTTTTTCTTATTCCGATACCGGAAGTCCCATAGACTTGAATGGGACTTCCGGTATCGGAATCGGCGATACCGATACTTTTTTTAAAGATCGGCCGATACCATCCGATACGATACTTTGAAGTATCGGACGGTATCGCTCAACTCTAATGTCCATACCTAAATAGCATAGAAAGTAGTATAATGGCATATTCAGAGCAATACACCCCCCCGAGCCCCTTATCTTTGCACCTGATGAGAACAGTCTGGTTTCATGGCAGCCCATGCCAATTACAAAAATTTATCTACAGCAACAAAAATGGAGAAACGAAACCTTCAGAGAATGGACAAAACAAAACTTCAGCTTTGATTTTAGTTTTAACCCTTCACACAATATGGCAAAACTGGTGGCAAATGGCATCTTGGCAGTTTGACGCTTGATTTTCCTCAATTCATGGGCAGTTATTTTGCGCCTTTTTTATCAACACGCTTCTTGCGACCCTGTTGGCTATTTGCCATGAAACGCTTGATTGTTTGGTGATCACACTTCAAAAATTTGGCAATTTCAAGACTGCTGCATCCCTCTGAATCATAGAATCATAGAATCATAGAATCGTAGAGTTGGAAGGGACCTCCTGGGCCATCTGGTCCAACCCCCTGCTCAAAGCAGGATTCGCTAAATCATCCCAGTCAGATGTCTGTCCAGCCTCTGTTTGAAGACTTCCATTGAAGGAGAACTCACCACTTCTCGTGGCAGCCTGTTCCACTCATTGATCACTCTAACTGTCAAAAAGTTTTTTCTAATATCTAATCTGTGTCTCTTCCCATTCAGTTTCATCCCATTGCTTCTAGTCTTTCCTTGTGCAAATGAGAATAAAGTTGATCCTTCTACAATGTGACAGCCCTTTAGATATTTGTAGACAGCTATTAAGTCTCCTCTCAGTCTTCTCTTTTGCAAACTAAACATTCCCAAATCCTGCAACCTTTCCTCATAAGACAGGGTTTGCAGACCGGTCACCATTCTGGTCGCTCTTTTCTGAACTTGCTCCAGTTTGTTGATGTCTTTTTTAAAATGTGGTGCCCAAAACTGGACACAATATTCCAGATGAGGTCTGACCAAAGAGGAGTAGAGGGAAATAATGACTTCACGTGATCTAGACTGTATGCTTCTGTTAATACATCCTAGAATTGCATTTGCCTTTTTTGCTGCTGCATCACACTGTTGACTCATATTCAGTCTGTGATCTATTAGTATACCCAAGTCTTTTTCACATGTGCTGTCACTTAGCCCTATTCCTCCCATTCTATATATGCTTTTTTCATTTTTATTGCCCAGATGTAGTACTTTGCATTTCTCCCTGTTAAAAACCATTCTGTTAGTTGCTGCCCACTTCTCCAGTTTATTTAAATCTTTTTGAATCCTCTCTCTCTCTTCTCTAGTATTAGCTATCCCTCCTAGCTTTGTGTCATCAGCAAATTTAATCAGTTTACCCTCAATTCCTTCATCTAAATCGTTGATAAAGATGTTGAACAATACAGGGCCCAGGACAGAGCCCTGTGGTACCCCACTTGAGACATTCTTCCAACTGGATGTACAGCCATTTACGACCACTCTTTGGGTCCGATCACTAAGCCAGTTATGAATCCACCTAACAGTTGCCTTGTCCATTCCATACTTAGTCATTTTTTCAATAAGGATTGTATGAGAGACTTTGTCAAATGCTTTGCTGAAGTCAAGATATACTATATCTACAGCATTTCCTTGATCCACCCAATCAGTGATACCGTCATAGAAGGAAATTAAGTTAGTCTGACATGACTTATTAGTTAGAAACCCATGCTGACTCTGTTTAATCACTTCATTCTTATCCAGGTATTGACATACATGTTGTTTAATAATTTGTTCAAAGATCTTTCCTGGTATAGAAGTCAGACTCACCGGCCTATAGTTGCCTGGGTCCACCTTATTCCCCTTTTTGAAGATAGGAACAACATTTGCTCTTCTCCAGTCTTCTGGCACTTCTCCTGTTCTCCAAGAATTTTCAAAGATTATGGAGAGGGGTTCAAAAATTTCTTCTGCTATCTCCTTCAGTACTCTGGGGTGTAATTCATCTGGACCTGGAGACTTGAATTCATTTAGGTTAGCTAAGTGTTTCCTCACTATCTTTCTGTTTATAGATATCCTGGATTCTTCTATTCCCTTAATAGGACAGTGAATAACAGTTGATGTTGCATTTCCTTTCTGAGAGAAAACAGATGCAAAATAGGAATTTAAAAGTTCAGCCTTCTCAACATCCTGTCTTACCATTTCATCATTTTCATCCTGTAAAAATCCTATAGCATCTTTGACTTTTCTTTTACTTTTGACATATCCCCAAAATCCTTTATTATTGCTTTTGACATCTCTTGCAAGCCTCAGTTCATTTTCAGCTTTAGCTAATCTGATTTGTGCCCTGCAGGTTCTGCAGACAGCATTATATTCTTCTTTAGATATGCCTCCCTCTTTCCATTTTATAAACATTTTTTTCTTCCTTTTTAGCATGTGCTTAAGTTCTGTGTTCATCCATCCTGGTTTCCTTAAATGCTTCCTATTCTTCCCTCTTTTCGGAATTGTTAACAACTGTGCTTTGAGAATTTCATTTTTCAAGATTTCCCATCCTTCCTGGACATTTTTGTCTTTAAGGATATCCAGCCATTGGATCCCTCCAATTCTCTTTCTGAATCCCTTAAAATCTGCCTTTCTGAAATCTAACCTTGACGTCTGAGTCTTCACAGGTCTTCCACCTCTAGTAATCCAAAATTCTAAAATAGCATGGTCGCTACCTCCTAGGGTCCCAGCCACTTTTACCTCCTCAACCATTTCCTCCCTGTTTATAAGGATTAGATCCAAGGTAGCAGTTCCCCTTGTTTTCTCCCTTACCTTTTGGAAGATAAAGTTGTCAGCAAGAGAGGATAAGAATTTCCTTGACCTGTTAGTTTTGCCTGAGAGAGATTCCCAACAAATGTCTGGATAGTTGAAATCTCCCATGACAACTATGTCATATTTTTTGGAGAACTTGGCCATCTGATGCATAAAGAGTTCATCTATATATTCGGCTTGCACAGGCGGCCTGTAGTAAATGCCTACAATGGTGTCCTTTCCATTGTTCTGTCCTTGTATTCTTACCCAAACAGTTTCCACAGAACTCCCAGTCTCTGAAGCTTCAATCTCTGTGCAGATATACGCATTTCGAACATACAATGCGACACCCCCTCCTCGTTTATCAAGTCTGTTTCTTGCAAATAAGTTGTATCCTTCTAGTCTTGTATTCCAATCATGTGTATTGTCCCACCAAGTTTCAGTGATTCCAATTACATCATATTTCTGTTCCTGTGTTAGTAGTTCCAATTCTCCTTGTTTGTTCCCCATGCTTTGTGCATTAGTATAGAAACATTTTAGTTTTAGATGCAAGACATCGCACAATTTTTGACTTTTCAGAGTCCGTCAAATCTCTCTTCTGACCCATTTTGCCAAAGGAAAGGAAGTTACCTAATAATTAAGCACACCTTATATAGGGTGTTGATGTCATTAGACCACCCCTCCTCATTACAGAGATGCAAATCACCTGATTGACATAATTGTCAGTTGGCTTTCAAGCCTTTACAGCTTGCAATGGGACAACATGTGTAAAAAGGATGATGTGATCAAAATACTCATTTGCCTAATAATTCTGCACACACTGTATAATTCCTGTGCTATCAATTTCAGAGACAAACTGGATTTAATTTAAAAGGCTCTGGTGATTGTGGAAACCTTCAACATGCATGGACTGAATTACTTTTAATGGCTCAATGTACTGGAAAAATTGAAGAAGGTAAGCAACTATTTTTTCATCCTAAAATATGAATTAGCTTTTATGATGGCTATGATGTTCATCATTAGTACCCTATGAACAATCTTGGCATGGCGAGTGTTTCAGTATATAGAGGAGTCTGGAGCGATAGTTCTATCCATCCATATACCAGGACAGAAAAGGAAGTCTGTGAGGTGTGCATTAAGCAAATCACAGCACAGTGATTTTAGAAGGGGGCATAGTTTTGGCCACTTCTGCTAACCAGTCATAGAATGGTAGAGGTGGAAGGGACCTCCTGGATCATCTTGGCCAACCCCCTGCTCAATGTAGGATTCAATAAATCATCCCAGACAGATGTCTGTCCAGCCTCTGTTTGAAGACTTTCATTGGAGGAGAACTCACCTCTCATGGCAGCCTGTTGCACTTGTTGATCACTCTCAATGTCAAAAAGTGTTTTCTAATTTCTAATTTGTGTCTCCTCCTATTCAATTTCATCTCTCTGCTTCTAGTCTTTCCTTGTGCAAATGAGAATAAAGATGATCCTTCTACAGTGTGACAGCCAATGAGATATTTGTAGACAGCTATTAAGTCTCCTCTCAGTCTTCTCTTTTGCAGGCTAAACATTCCAAAATCCTCTAACCGTTCCTCATAAGACATTTTTTGCAGACCGGTCACCATTCTAACTTCTCTTCAATTAACTGGCTTCAGTTTGTTCATTTCTTTTTTAAAATGTGATGCCCAGAACTGGACACAGTATTCCAAATGAGGTCTGAACAAAGAAGAGTAGAGTGGGATAATTGCTTTATGTGGTCTAGACTGTATGCTTCTGTTAATGCATCCCAGAATTGTGTTTGCCTTTTTTGCCTGCTGCATCACACTGTTGACTCATGTTCAGTATGTGATCTATTAGTATACCCAAGTCTTTTTCACATGTTCTGTTATTTAGCCCTCTCCCTCCCATTCTGTATATGCTTTTTTCATTTTTCTTTCCGAGATGTAGTACTTTACATTTCTTCCTTTTAAAGAGCACTCTGTTAGTTGCTGTCCACATTTTCAGTTTGTTAGATCTTTTTGAATCCTCTCTCTCTCTTCTCTAGTATTTGCTATCCCTCCAAGCTTTGTGTCATCAACAAATTTACTAAGTTTACCCTCAATTCCTTTATCTATATCATTGATATAGATGTTGAACAACACAGGGCCCTGGACAGAGCACTGTGGTAATGCACTTGAGACATTCTTCCAACTGGATGAGCAGCCATTTACAACCACTCTTTGGGTCCAATCACTTAGCCAATTATGAATCCCCCTAACAGTTGCCTTGTCCGTTCAATACATTTCATATTTAGACATTTTTTCAATAAGTATGGTATGAAATACTTTGTCAAATGCTTTGCTGAAGTCAAGATATATTATATATCTGCTGAGTTTCCCTGAACCACCTAGTCAATGATTCTGTCATAGAAAGAAATTAAGTTAGTCTGACATGACTTATTAGTTATAAACCCATGTTGACTCTTGTTAATCACTTCATTCTCATCCAGGTACTTGCATACATGTTGCATACATTTTGTTCAAAGATCTTTTCTGGTATAGAAGTCCACCTTTTTCCCTTTCTTTAGTCCATTAACAAACAGCTATTGCATGTGCTATAAGAAGCACATAGCACCTTGAAAACTTGCATTCCAGGGATTAGAATATGCTACAATAAAGTAAATAAAGGTCCTGGCTAGACATGAGCAGATCGATCTGTGGGGGATTGACTTTGAGTCAAGTTTCCTGAAATTTGCCGGTCCCTAAGCCTCATTGGTGGCTGTTAGAAGCAGATGATAGCTGAATATCACAGTCATCATCTGCCAGGAAAGATGCAGACTTACTTTGGTAGCCTAAATCAAAGTCAGAGAACCGCAATAGGATGTACCTATATGTCCTTTTGTGGCAAGGGGTTAATTTACAGGAGATGTGAAGTGTACTGCTTTCAGTTAACGAAACATGAAACAACTCCCAAAATAGGGATAATTTTATGAAAGACTTGTTAACAAACCATTTTTCTTCACTTTGAAAAAAGCTACCCTGTCCTGAACCTTAAGAAGAGGATAATTTTTGTGTGGATTGATATAAGCCCTTTGTAATTGTTTAATCTAACCAGTTATGCATCACAAATAAGGGATAGTTTTTTTACTCGTAGTTAAAAAGCCATTCGTTTTTCATGTTCAAGCATACACCAGTATTGTCTCCATAAACATAGGGATAATTTTTGGACAGATTGTCAAAAAGCTATGACTTCTTCACTCCTCCTATGTGAAAAAATCTAGGAGTTTTTTTCATTTACACTGCCTACGTATAAACACTGGGAGGACAGGCAAATGTCCCCCCCCAATAGCTATAGTTTTTTTTTACTGTTTAAACAATTTAAATAGCCTACAAAGTCTGAAACTGCAGTGTGTTACACCGGTGTCTATTCATCTTCCTCTAGACAGATTGTAGTAACTTAGACATTAATAAGGCTATATGCAATACAAGTTTCAAAATGGGTTCACCACACACCTAGGAGACTTTAAAGTATTTACATGTATTTTGGGGGCTCTTAGAGACTTATCATTTTGCCACGCAGATTTAGGGAAAAACTCAAATTTCAAATGATACCCTCATCTGTAGTCCTGGCATGTTTTATGATCTAAAGAGGTTAAATCTGTTAATGGTGAAAATGTGGCATGAAATGTAGCATAACTCACATTAACCAGCATAAACCATTTTATCTTCTTTCAGAGGCCTTGAATATACTGATTATGTCAATTGATCAAGCTGAATTGAATCCTGACCATATCTCTGTGTTGTTTTTTATTGCTGAGTCCGTTCTCTATAGAATCTGTTGTGACGCAGCTCAGAAACCATACCTACTTACTAGCGAAGTCAAGCTTGCAAAGGTGGCGTATAGCTTTATTTTATTGTACACTGTTGTACCCACGTTGATCTGTGGCAAGTTGTGCATGTAAAATGGTGCATATTCAGTCCCAAAAATATTAAAAAGAAAAAAAGAAAGAATTATTATATGTGATAGCAGTAACATGCATAGTGATCAAATTAATCGACATCTCAGCCAACTGTAGCTAATATATCTTTTTTTTGTTCATAATAAGTGTTGCATCAAAGTATACAGTAGCATGTAAACATTTGGGCATCCCTGGTCAAAATTACTGTTATTGTGAACAATTAAGCAGGTTGAAGATTAAATGATCTCTAAAATGGGTAAAGTTAAAGCTGATACATTTATTTTGTATTTTAGGCAAAAAAATAAAAATATATATTTTATATATGTATGTGTATATATATATATATATATATATATATATATATATACAGTATATTATAGTAATTTTTCTCATTTTAAAAATTACAAAAAGGAAAATGGGCCGACATAAAAGTTTGGGCACCCTGCATGGTAAATACCAAGTAGCACCCCTTTTGTATCAAAGCTTGTAAATGCTTTCTATAGCCTGCCAAGAGTCTTTCAGTTATTGTTTGAGAGATTTTCATCCGTTCTTCCTTGGAAAATTGTTCCAGTTCAGTGAGATTCCTGGGTCGTTTTACATACAATGCTATTTTGAGATCTATCTACAAATTTTCAAGGATGCTCAAATCAGGGGCCTGTGAGGGCCATTGTAAAACCTTCAGGTTGCTTCTTTTGAGGTAGTCTATTGTTTTTGATGTGTGTTTGGGATCATTATCCATTTGTAGAAGCCATCTTCTTTTCAACTTCAGTTTTTTTACAGATGGTGTTATGTTTGCAACAAGAATTGTTGAAATTTAATTGACATTCTTCCATCTACCCGTGAAATGTTTGCCTTGCCATCGGCTGCAGCACAACCCCAAAGTATGATTGATCCACCTCCATGCTTAATGCTTGGCGAGATGTTCCTTTCCTGAAATTCTGTGCCCTTTTTTTCTCCACACATACCTTTGACCATTGTGGCCTAAGAGTTCTCTTATAACCTCATCTCGCCACAGGACTTGTTTACAAATTGCATCTGGCTTGGTTATATATTCTTTTGCATACTTCTGTCATTAAATTTTATGATGAGGAAGCAGGAGACATTTTCTTCTGCTGTCTCTTCCACTACCATTTTTGTGCAGGTGTCTCTGAACAGTAGAGCAATGCACCACAATCCAGAGTCTGCTAAATCTTTTGGAAGGTCTTTTGCAGTCAAGCAAGGGTTCCAATTTGCCTCTCTAGCAATCCTACAAGCAGCTCTCACTGAAATGTTGCTTCATCTTATCTTGACCTCCACTGCTCTTTTAACTGCCATTTCTTAATTACATTTCGATCTGAGGAAAAGACAACTTGAAAACGCTTTGTTATCTTCTTGTAGCCTTCTCCTGCTTTGTGGGCCTCCATCATTTTCATTTTCAGAGTGGTAGGCAGCTGCTTAGAAGAATCTATGGCTGCCGTGTTTGGCACACAATTAGAGGAGGGAAATTTGAAATGAACAAGTCATAATCCTGGCAGGCTAATTAAGGTCTGAAACCTTGATCAAGTTTAACTGAGTACACAAATCTCCAAGGATGCCCAAACTTTCACATCAGACCATTTTTCTTTTTGTAATTTTAAAATGTAAAAAATGACAATATATATATTTTTGGACTAAAATACAAAGGAAATGTGTCATCTTTAACTTTAGGCCTTTTAAAGATCATTTCCTCTTCCACTTGCTTAACTGTTAACCATAACTGGAATTTTGAACAGGGGTGCCCAAACTTTTACATGCCTCTGTATGTTTATATTGACTTTGGATTTTGTGTTCGGCACATATTTCAGGAATTTTTTTGCCATATGTGATGAATCTAAGTGCCCTACAAATGCAATTGCATGTCTAGTGCAACCCCCCCCCCAAATTGAGGCAGAACACATGTTGATGTAAGTGCAATGCATAGGTGTGGATTCACATCATGGCCATTTAACAAGCTGAACCTAAGATAAAAACTAAATGAGCAAATGCTATTCATTTACTTACTATAGGGTAATAGTATATGTAAATAACATAGGATACATACCTTAGTTAACATTGTTTTGATCAAAAAATGTAAAAGCCATCCCACTGTGACAAGGTGTACCGAATTGGGACAGTACCTAACTCTTGTAGTTCAGCTCACTATATGTCAGCACATGTAAAAATAGATAAGGGCAGAGCAGGACCTGGTTCCTCACTGTTCAGACACTTGCCAGTGGAAAGCTATATAAACTAAATGATTAGCCCCCCAAAAAAGGGGAGCCAGGCTTCAATTTGTGCAAAGTATAAAAAGCTAAACTAAAACCCCAAAAGATTGATCCAGAGCACGTTTATGCAAGTGCAATGCATAAGTGCACAAGATAAAAACAAAATGAGCAAATACTCTGCAGTAAGTAAATAGTGCATGTAAATAACATAGGGTACTTGGTTAAAGAAGCACTCCTCCCATCAAAATTTTTATCCTCTTAATATATTGCACTATGTACTTACAATTGCTCATTTTACCCAGCTAATTCTTCTCTTTTCCATTAGGTCTGTGACATCACGTGATTAAAAGCAGAAAAAAAGTAATCTTTCCAAGCTCTATGTAGAAAAAGGAGGTCAATTTTGTCTGCACAAGTCATGAGTCACTGCAGAAGTTTATGGCAGGAGGAGAGGGAGCATCTGGGTTAGGAGTTGAAGAGAGGGGTGATAAATACAGGGACAAGAACCTTCCTGTTTCTACGGAGAGCAGAGAAAACAGAATAATTAACTGGGTAGAAAGGCAAAATGAGCAATTGTAAGTTAACAGTGCTATATAATTAGATGATTGCAATATATTAAGAGGTTAAAAACTTTGTAGGAAGTGCTTCTCTAAGATGTTATGTGCTGCTACCTGGAGTAAATTTATTTTATTAATTATGCCTCACTACTCATTTGCGTAGAGTTGAAACAAATTTTTTTTCTTAACATATTCCTTGAATTTCTACCAAAAGTATAATGTTTCGGCACAGTCAGATAAATAGCGCTGCCCATATTCATGTTGAATTTGTGCCACAAGCGCTCCTTGGATGTATGCTGAATGTAAAGTAAAAATGCTGTGAGATCATAGTCTTGCAGTATAATTTCAGCTTTTAATAAATCTTTTTCACCAAGTGCACTATTGATGTAGCAAATTCTTACATTACCCCGTGAGCCAAAAGTACGGGTTTACTCTTGTACAGTTTGTGTTTAGATCCATTTGAAGAAGAAAAAAGTAAAAGAAAAGTATTCACTGCTTAAAAAATAAATGTATCAAGCAAATATTAACTGTATAACTTTTTTTGATGACTGTCAAGTTACGTAATTTCTTGCCTTTGGCAATTACCTTACTTTTCACAGTAAGAAAAGAACAGCATAAAGCAATAGCCTTCATATGTAATTTGGTGACACCCCAAAGGACCTCATTTCGATTCAAGCTGGATCTAGCACAACATTGTAGCTACTATAATAAATAAAAGCAATAACCTAGATGTGAACAGATAATGGCATTGCAATTTGACGCGAATATTACTATCAGTCCACACGTGCTAAGTAGCTGAAAAAGCTGAAATTGTGAACCATGAAACTGTAAATTCACACTCTTCTCCCCTGTCCTGGTTTTAGTCACATATTTAGAACAATTTGGAATAAAGAACAGGTGGACATTATACAGTGGGTGCAGAAAATATTCAGACCTCTTTACATTTTCCACTCTTTGTTTCATTGCAGTCTTTTGGTAAATTTAAAAGTTTAAAATTTAAAACGAAGATAGAACTTTTTATTGATAACTCTAACGGTATGTGTGGAGAAAACCAGGCACTGCTCATCACCTGCCCAGTACAATCCCCACAGTGAAACATGATGGTGGCAGCATCATACTATGGGGGTGTTTTTTAGCTGAAGGGACAGGATGACTGGTTGCAATTGAAGGAAACATGAATGCGGCCAAGTGCAGAGTTTTCCTGGAAGAAAACCTCTTCCAGAGTGCTCTGGACCTCCAACTTGGCCGAAGGTTCACCTTCCAACAAGACAATGACCAAGCACACAGTGAAAATAACAAAGGAGTGGCTTCAGAACAACGCTGTGACCATTCTTGACTGGCCCAGCCAGAGCCCTTATCTAAACCCAATTGAGCATCTCTGGAGATACCTGAAAATGGCTGCCCACCAACGCTTACCATCCAACCTGACGGAACTGGAGAAGATCTGCAAGGAAGAATGGCAGAGGATCCCCAAATCCAGGTGTGAAAAACTTGTTGCATCATTCCCAAGAAGACTCATGGCTGTACTAGCTCAAAATGGTGCTTCTATTCAATACTGAGCAAAGGGTCTGAATACTTATGACCATGTGATTATTTCAGTTTTCTTTTTTAATAAATTTGCAAAAATTTCTGCTTTTTTCAGTCAAGATGGGGTGCAGAGTGTACATTAATGAGAAAAAAATGAACTTTTTTGAATTTACCAAATGGCTGCAATGAAACAAAGAGTGAAAAAATTTAAGGGGTCTGAATATTTTCCGCACCCACTGTATGATATTAGTTTTGCTCAAATCAACTGTAATTGCTGCGTAATAATAGTGATTGCTCCCATTGGTTCATATTTCAAATGTTCTTGCTTCCCATATTGAACTGTAATTTGCACTAGTTGCTATAATAGAGGGCTAAAATTAAGACACATACAAAATTGAACCCAATATTGTTCTAATTAATACTAAGGCAATCACACTACTTATACAGATAAGAAGTAACTGTTTAATTACTTCAGCAGCTTGGATTTTTGACATTTCTAAGACTTTACACCTTTTATCTCCTTGGACATCTACAATATTTTGAGGAAGAAAAAAGCAGACTTTCTACTTACATAAAAGGTAGGTTTTCAAATATTTTTAGAAAGATACCTTTGTATTTCATTTTGTAGATGTAGGTTCATGTAAACTGTTTTGCTGCTGGTGCAGCTCATCCGTGTGATTTAGATCATTGTTGTCCAATAGTGGTTGAGATTTTTTTCAGCCTCTGGATCTTTGCCTGCTTCTCGTGAGTACTGATATTTTTAAATCACTTTCCCATTTTATCCCAATTCAGCTTTGCCGGCATGTGAAACAACTTATCAGCTATATCCAAATGTTATTTCATCTATACATATAATGTTGAAAGTTGGCAAAATCATTTGTGATTTGGACTCTCCCCATGAAACAAATAACTTATTACAGGTGAGTGTTCTTGTTTTGATTAAGAAAAATGTTCACGCATTAGAATAATGTCTACTTGATAGGGTTTACCTGCTGAGGTAGATATAACTTATATTCATGTCATATGTCATGTCCCTGACTTTGATACGGGCTCACATGCAGAGCCCACATTTTTCCCAACGCATGACTGCTGATTTAATCAGCAATCATATCCCTTCAACAGATGTGGGTGGAGCAGTGCTTTTAACCTGTTAAATCCCACTGTCAATCTCTGATAGCAGGATTTAACAAGCGCCAACAGGGGCACGCATCATTCCACTATACGATCAATGGGTCGCTGTCGTGATCGTGAGGGTCTGCTGACGTACCTGTCATTATGATACTCCTGTGAATGCTGGCTTGTGTCCGCCGTTCAAAGGAGATAATGATTTCTGCTATACATAGCAGTGCCAAAGCACTGCTATGTGTAGCACAGGCGATCGAACGATCGCAGCTTCAAGTCTCCTAATGGGTCAAATAAATTAAGTAAAAAGTAAAAAAAAAAAAAGTTTTTAAAATATGAAAAAAATAAAAAAGCAAAGTTCAAATCACCCCCCTTTGCCTCATTGAAAATAAACAATTTAAAAAATGAAAAAAAAATGGTATTGAAATTGCTGCATTTAGAAATGTCTGATCTATTAAAATATGAAATAAATTAATCCGATTGGTAAACAGCGTAACGGAAAAAAAAACCTGAAACACCAGAAATACACTTTTTTGGTTATCACAACATTGCAATAAAATTCAATAAGAGGCGATAAAAACAGCTTATATACCCCAAAATGGTATCAGTAAAAATGTCAGCTGAGGGCACAAAAAAACCTCACACAGCCTTAGATCCGGAAAAAAACCCACTATGAATGTCGGAAAATGGTGACAAAAGCAAACACTTTTTTTCAGACAAATTTCCAAATGTTTTTTCACGACCCAAATATAAAAAAAACTATACATGTTTCTATACATATATGATCAAAAACTATACCTGTTTGTATGTATGTCCTTGTGCTGACCTGGAGAAACATATTGCCAGGTCACTATTACCATTTACATGGTAAATAAAAAAAAATTGTGAAATTGCATTTTTTTTTTGTAATTTCACCATATGTACAATTTTTTTATCCCTTTTACCAGTACTCCGTATGGTAAAATCAAAGGAGCTATTCAATAGTACAACTCGTCCCGTAAACACAAGCCCTCACTTGGCCATATTGACGGAAATCTAAAAAATTATAGCTCTTGGAGTTGGAGGAAAAAATAAAAAAGAAAAGAAAAAAGAAAAAACGGAAAATGGCTCGGACTTCGAGGGGATAAAAATAAGCACCCACGGAGGGAGGGGTCAAGGTTGTTGTTCTTCTTCTGCGCGCCAATATCCGCCATCTTTGGGGCCGCCATCTTGGGTATCACCATGTCAGTCTCTTTTGTGGTTTTTATCAAGTCCAGTAGATCAGTCACATCCGGTAAATTAACAGCATCCTCAAAATCTTCTTTCTTTTCTGTCTACATCAATCACATCAAGTTCATCACTGCTGTGTGGTGCCGAGATTCTGCCGACTATGCCAAGTGTAGGAGTGCAGGGCAACTTCCCCAACCCTACTACACCCCCTCAAATAAAATCCAGTAAATTTTGCGCTCCTAAATCCAAATGCCCCCCTCCTGAGCCACCCTGTTCCTAAACCCTAGTAAGGGGCCACATGTTTGGCATTATTGTAATGGAGAGAAGGCACTTAATTTATGGGTGCATATTGCCAGAAGCACAAACAAGGTACAATATATGGGGGTTCTACAATATATAGGGGCTCTACACTGTATGGGTACGCAATGTATGGGCACTAGACTGGCAGATTTGCAATTCTCCAGAAAAAAAGCCTGGCTTGGATATTACAAAATAGTCACTGTAGCCGTAGATTAATTCATTGAGAGGTGCAGTTTCTTCAATGAGGTCACTTTTGGGGTTTTTCTGCTGTTCTGGCACCTTTTGGGGCTCCACAAATTTCGCCCATAATCTATTCTTTCAAAATCTGTGCTTCAAAAGCCAAATGGCACACCTTCCTTATCAGCACTTAGATCTGAGATCTTATCTCCCGAGATCTTGGTGCCGAGATCTCCATCTGCGCATGTGCCGCACCCGGCAGCCATTTTTCTGGAGTCCACCGCATTGGAAACCATGGAACTGCGGGGGCTCAGGCCTTTCACAAAATGTCGGCAGAGCCCCCGCAGCAGCACCGGACACCCGCAGAAGCACAGGACACCCGCAGCACCGAACACCCGCAGCAGCGCACCACACATCCCAACACCCCCTCATCCCAGCCTGAGGCCTGCAGCAACACTCCACTCTTTCCTCCTCCAGCCATGACCCTAGGACTTTGCTCCACTACGGCTAGTAAGGTATATCCGCATTATAAGACGCACCCCCATTTCCCCCCAAAATTTTTGGGGAAAAAAGTGCGTCTTATAATCCAAAAAATATGGTATATTGTCAGTTAGTTCTGGCAGGATTTACTGTATGACTGACTTATAAATCACAGACTTTATATACTTCAGACATTTTTTCCTGCTAAACTCTAATCAAGACCTATACTTCAACACCTTCCCGATATACCAAATTTTTGCGCGTTCGCTTTTTCCTCCCCTTCTTCCCAGAGCCATAACTTTTGTATTTTTCTGTCCACATAAGTGCATGAGAGCTTGTTTTTGCAAGAAGAGTTTTACTTTTGAATGACACAATTAATTTTAACACATAGGGTACAGAAAAACTAGAAAAAAATTCCAAGTGTGGTGAAATTCTGACAATGTTTTTTGGGAATTGTTTTTATGGCATACATTGTATGGTCAAAATATTTTTCTCCTCATCAGTATAATTATGTTGATACCAAAGATGTCCAGTTTTTTTTATTTTTGTTTAGGAAAAAATATGAAGTTTGAAAAAATTTTTTTACGTTGTTTCACTATTTACCAAGAGCCGTACCATTTTTATTTTCGGCTTCATGGAACCATGTGTTTTCTTTGAGTGCTGAGACAACATTTTTATTGATACCATTTTGGAATAGATATGCTATTTTGATCGCTTGTTACAACATTTTGGGTTGTATTGCAACCACCAAAAGCAACTTCATAATGTTCATATTTTTGAATATTTTCTGTTTACGGTGTTTACGAATTGTGTTAATTATTTTAAAATTTTGATGAATCAGACTTTTCTGAACACAGCGATACCTTTTACAGTGGGGTAAAAAGTATTTAGTCAGCCACCAATTGTGCAAGTTCTCCCACTTAAAAAGATGAGAGAGGCCTATAATTAACATCATAGTTAGACCACAACTATGAGAGTCAAAATGAGAAAACAAATTCAGAAAATCACCTTGTGTGATTTGGCAAGATTTATTTAGCAAATTATGGTGGAAAATAAGTATTTGGTCACCTAAAAACATGCAAGATTTCTGGTTCTCACAGACCTGTAACTTCCTCTTGAAGAGGCTCCTCTGTCCTCCACTCATTACCTGTAGTATTGGCATCTGTTTGAACTTGTTAAAGGGAGCCTGTCACCCCCCAGGGCATTTTTAAGTTAAAGAGCCACCTTCAGCAGCACTAAGGCTGCATTCTGTGAAAGCGGCTCTTCTGTTTCTGACCCCTAGTAACGCTGAAATATCGACTTTTATAAATAGCTCCTCATACCTGTAATGTGTCCCATAGGTATAGTGTGTCCCCCTGTATCAGCCACCTCCCCGCCGTCAATCATGCCTCTGTCCTGTGTCTGGGCGCCGCCCACCATCCGTCCATCATGATGCCCCTGTGCGTCGCTGCCCCCTCCTGTTTTGAATGCCGGCGCCTCCGCTGTGACAAGAGTTCTCGGGCATGCGCAGTGCACATGCACAGCATCTTTAGAAAATATGGACCAGGCTTTTTATCAAAAATTGTGATGTAAAGAAAATGTATCAATGCCTTAAACAACATTAGTTGTGTACATTATCAAATAGATCTTTTAGACCTGATGAAACTGGTGTACTTATTTTGAAGATCTGTGTCCATCCTGCAGAGTAGAAACTCATGAGATGCTCATTTTAATATCAACAGGAAAACTTTCAAACATGATTATACAGTCAGTACATACCGGCATGGAATTCTAAAGTAGACCTACCAGCCTCATCAGGTCTAAGAGATCTATTTAATAATGTATGCAGTTTAAAAAAATGTTAAATCTACATAGAGTGTAGAAGGGGATGTTATACTGAGCATTCATTTGATAAGGTGATTTTAATTGTTGCCTAGATTGCCCCACAAGTAATCATGGCACTATTATCAGTGTGGCATCATTGGAACATTACATATGGTCTGCTTGCATAAGCAGACATGTGTAGCAAAATGCTCTTGTGGCTTTGTAGTAAAGACCCAAGTGAGAAATAATAAACTGCTTAATAAACTGTGAAATTGTAAATGGAGAAAGCTCAGAAACTGCAGTGAAGTTTAAAGCCGGTACAAAGCCAAACTATTAAAGTATTAATATTATTTACTAGACAGAAGGACCACAAAGGACATTACTTTCTCTTATGGAAAAAAAAGTTTATGGCTGCATATATAAAGTACATACAAGAATTGCCTAAAGGGGATTTTAACCCATTTTGAAAATTGTTCTGAAGAGAAGAATCATTAAAAATAAAAAAGAAAGTGTTTCTTACCAGAGCTTCAACATGTCCATACAGTCACCTAACCACTGGGGCCATTGTTCAGATGATTGATGGATAGGACATTGTCTCACTGGAAGTGATGAAGGCTGAAATCATACATTTGATGATTTTTTTTGAGCCAAGCCAGAAGTCTGCTTCTAACTTTAGCTTAAAAAAAGACTGCATCAAAAACTCCCTTTTTTATTCTAAGGGCAGAGACACACTGGCAAATTTTTCGTCTAGAATCGGATCATAAAACTTGCCCTGGCTGGCACCTCTCCTGACCTGAGCATGACAGCGTGATGGATTACTATGCAGCTGTCAAGTTCAGGTCAGGAGAGGTGCCGGCCAGGGCAAGTTTTACGATCCGATTCTCGGACAAAAAATTCGCCAGTGTGTCTTTGCCCTAAGAGGGTTTGTCTGTGTGATAGTAAATAAAGTATATTAGATCACAACAGTCAAAATAAAGAATTTACTATTGCAGATTTCTGCATTCAGCATAATTCGAAGTGCTTAGACATTGTGGGCAGGGTCGGCTCCAGGTTTTCATGGGCCTCGGGCGAAAGAGTCTCAGTGGGCCCTTTTCACACATATCACAATTCATGGTAAACAGATACAGCAGAGAAACATAGGCATAATACAATGTCAAAGATTTCACTTAGGCTATGTGCATACGTAGCGGAACTCTTGCGGAAGTTACCGCGAGAATTCCGAAATTCCATTCCGCAGGAAAATCGCATTTTAAATTCCCGCGATTTTCCCACGGAAAAACTTGCGATTTGCAAGTGTAATTAGCTTGCAGAATGCTAGCGTTTTCCAAGCGATCTGTAGCATCGCTTGGAGAACTGATTGACAGGTTGGTCACACCCGTCAAACATAGTATTTGACGAGTGTGACCAACTTTTTACTATTGAGGCTGCCTATCAAAGGTCTTGCAAGGCATTACTGGGAACGGAAGCATCGCTGAGGCCCGGGAAGGTTGCGCGGGACGCCGGAAGGTGAATATAACACCATTTTTTATTTTTCATTCTATTCTTTACAGTGATATGGTACCCACAGCCCGGAGGACAGTCTCCTCTCCTCCAGACCATGGGTACCATCTGCAAATTTTCTGCTTATTTTTCGCATGGCGAGCACAGCCACATGCGGGAAGTAAGCAGAACAATGCAATCCTATGGGTGCGGGATCGCCGCGATTCTGCAAAATAATGAGCATGCTGCGTATTTTTCCGCGATGCAGTTCTGCCGCGGGAAAATTCGCAGCATTAGCACAGCATTGCGGAATCCCATAGCATTTTGCGGCAAAATCGCGCGTTAAAAAATGCCGCGAAAACGCAAAAAAATTGACGTGTGAATGCAGCCTTACATCTTACATTACATGAGTGACATCAATAGCTCAGTACAGTCCTCCCTACAGTATTTTGGGCACCACATAATGCTCCATACAGAATAGTGAGCCCCATATATTGATCCATGCAACATATATTGCTACATAGAGTATAATGAGCCCCATGTATTGCTCCATACAACATAATGAGCCCCATTTATTGCTCCATACAGAATAATGCTCCACACAGTATAATGAGCCCTATATATTGCTCCACACAGTATACTAAGCCCCATATATTGCTCCATACAGAATAATGGACCACATATATTGTTTCACACAGTATAATGGACCCCATATATTTCTCCATACAGAATAAAGGACTCCATATAATGGTCCATACAGTACAGGGTGGGCCATTTATATGGATACACCTAAATAAAATGTGAAAGGTTGGTGATATCAATTTCCTGTTTGTGGCACATTAGTATATGGGAGGGGGGAAAATTTTCGAGATAGGTGATGACCATGGTGGCCATTTTGGATCCAACTTTATTTTTTTCAATGGGAAGAGGGTCATGTGACACATCAAACTTATTGAGAATTTCACAAGAAAAACAATGGTGTGCTTGGTTTTAACTTAACTTTATTCTTTCATGAGTTATTTACAAGTTTATCACCACTTGTAAATAACTCATGAAAGCACACCATTGTTTTTCTTGTGAAATTCTCAATAAGTTTGATGTATCACATGACCCTCTTCCCATTGAAAAAAATAAAGTTGGATCCAAAATGGCCAACTTCAAAATGGCCACCATGGTCACCATCCATCTTGAAAAGTTTCCCCCCTCCCATATACTAATATGTCACAAACAGGAAGTTCATATCACCAACCATTCCTATTTTATTTAGGTGTATCCATATAAATGGCCCATGCTGTATAATAAGCCCCATATATTGCTCCATACTGACTAATGGACCCTGTTGTGAATTCCCTTGCTCGGACTTCTGAGCTGGAGCTCCCTCTGGTGGTTACTGGGAGTAGTGGAGCTGGCCAGTCTGATGGAAGTTTGCCACCTGACGACGATGATTGGGAATCTGGCATTATTGGCTGGGAGCATATAAGTGAGCAGGCTTCCCTTAGTGGTTGCTGGTGATTTCCTCCTTGTGCATTTTGAGCTCTTCAGTCTCCTTCCTGATCTGCATGGTTCAGTTAAGTGATTCTTTTGCTAATCCTTTGCATCCAATCTGGTTGTGCCTTTTTTTGCTTTCTGCTTTGTTGCGAGGGTTCAGCGTACTCCCTGCTGGGGCAGCGCTGGGCCCCGCTCCATATGTTACAGCTTGTGCTAGTTTGTTCAGTCCCCTGTTATATTAGTATCTTTTGGTTTGCTTCCAGTTCACACCAGAGTGCTGATGTAGCGGGGGGTGAGGTCGTGGGGCCTCAGGTTTTTTGTATATCAGATGTGTTGGATTTTTTAGGGTCTTTGCGTGATTGCAGACAGTATCTTTTCTGTCCTGTCCTGTCTAGACAGTTTGGGCCCCATCATTTGCTCAGTCTATTTTCTGCCTGTGTTTCTGTTTCATCTTGTCTCACTGACAATATATGTTTGGGGGGTGTCTATTCCTTTGGGGATCTGCTCCAGGGCAGTTTAGATTTCACCTTTCTGGCTTTAGGCTTAGTTAGTTCTCCGGCTGTGCCGAGGCATCTAGGGCTTCGTAGGAACGTAGTTGTGTTAGGATCAGGGGTCTGCAATCCGCTGAGTTACCAACCTCTCTGGTTTCCTGGTGGCTTAGCCTGTTCCTGCCATCCTCCTCGGTGACCCATTCATAACAGGACCCCATATAATGCTCCACACAATATAATGGACCACATATAGTTCTCTCTCCATACAGAATAATGGACCTCATATAATGCTCCATACAGTATATTAAGCCTCATATATTTCTCCACACAGTATAATGGACCCCATATATTTCTCCATACAGAATAATGGACCCCATATAATGCCCCATACAGTATAATGAACCCCATATGTTTCTTCATACAGTATAATGAGCCCCATATAATGCTCCAAATAGTATGAGCCCCATATAATGCTCCATACAGTATGAGCCACATATATTGCTTCATACAGTATAATGAGCCCCATATAATGCTCTATACAGTATATAATGGGCCCAATATAATAATGCTCCATACAGAATAGGCCCTATATTATGCTCCATATGTAATTGGCCCCATAAGATGAGTCAACAGTGTGATGCATCAGAAATAAAGGCAAACACAGTTCTGGGATGTACAGTTGTGCTCAAAAGTTTACATACTCCAGCAGAATTTTTGCTTTCTTTGCCTTTTTTTTCAGAGAATATGAATTATAACACCAAAACTTTTTCTCCACTCATGGATAGTCGTTGGGTGTAGCCATTTATTGTCAAACTACTATGGTTTCTCTTTTTAAATCATAATGACAACCCCAAACATCCAAATGACCCTCAGCAAAAGTTCACATACCCTGGTGATTTTGGCCTGATCTCTAAAGATAACATCCTCACCTGCGACCTGTTTGCTTGTAATCAGTGTGTGTGTGCATAAAAGCTGAGTGATTTTCTGAGATCCAGACAGACTCTTGCCTCTTTCATCCAGCCACTGACGTTTCTGGATTGTGAATATTGTGGAAAGCAAAAGAATTGTCAACGGATCTAAGAGAAAAAAGTAGTTGGACTGTATAAAACAGGAAAGGGACACAAAAAGATATCCAAGGAATTGATAATTCCAGTCAGCGTTCAAACTTTGATTAACAAATGGAAAATCATGGGCTCTGTAAAAACAAAACCACGGTCAGGTAGACCAACAAAAATATTGTCCACAACTGCCAGGAAAATTGTTCAGGATGCAAAGAAAACCCAGCAAATAACATCAGCTGAAATACTGGACTGTCATGAACTCATTTTCTGCTCCACCAGTTGAGAGTTCCCCTTCCATTCTGACTCTGGTGGTGACAGGAGGTAGTGCTGTTGGTTTAAGTGGTAGTGATCTGCCACCTGATGAGGAAGATAACGATTGGATCTCTGGAGTATCAGACTGGATATAAGACAGCCAACGCCCTATCCGGGTGCTGGTGATTCAGTCTGCTTCTCAGGTCCTGGACTTCAGCTCTCTTCCAGTCTTCTCAAGTTAAGTTTGTTTTTTGCTAATGTTCACACTTGCGCTTGCTGGTCAATTCAGTTTTTTGTGTAATCAGCTTGCCCCTGCTGGGGCTATGCTGAATTTCCACTCCTATTAATCAGTATTTGCCAATGTGCTTTTTGTTCCTTATTAGATTGGCCTCTTTTTTGCTTTGTCTCAGAATATTTCAGAGTGCTGATATAGGTTTAGAAGTCTAGTGACTTCAGGGTTAATTTTACTATCAGAAGTGTTGGACAATATTTTTGTAGTTTTTTTTTGGCAGATTGCAGACAGTGTCTTTCCTTTCCTGTCCTTTTTAGTTAGCCGGGCCCCATAGTTTGCTCAGCCTATTTTCCTGCCTTTGTTTGTAATTTCA
Organism: Dendrobates tinctorius; assembly: GCF_039654945.1. Taxonomy (NCBI): domain Eukaryota; kingdom Metazoa; phylum Chordata; class Amphibia; order Anura; family Dendrobatidae; genus Dendrobates; species Dendrobates tinctorius. The sequence continues at coordinate 47,383,589 of NW_027361671.1, read as the reverse complement.
TCTTGTTTCACCGTCAATACATGTGGGCATGTGGAGCAGCTTGCTGCTGAAGTGCAGGGAATTTCCACCTACCTTATTCAGTCACATGCTGCTGAACCCAAGATCCCTACTCCTGATGTGTTTTTTCTGGGGATCGGTCTAAATTTCTGAATTTTAAGAATAATTGTAAATTATTTCTTGCTTTGAAGCTTAACTCATCGGGGAGCTCTGTGCAGCAGGTTAAAATTGTCACATCCTTGCTGCGTGGCGATCCCCAAGATTGGGCTTTTTCTCTGACTCCTGAAAATCCTATTCTGACTAATGTGGATGCATTTTTTCAGGCCTTGGGCAGGGTCGGACTGGGGTGCCTAGGGCCCACCAGGGGAATTGACTCTAGGGGCCCACCCCATGGCTACCATAAATGGTTTTATTATGTGTTCATTTTTTGGCCTCTCCCACTAAAACGTGTGCCTTTTAGCAAGCTTTACAGTATGCAAAAGAGAAAGCTCTCAGCCTCCTATATATCGTACACACTGTACTCTTGGCACCCTATATCACATACAGACCGCACTCTCGGTCTCCTATAACAGATTCTTTCTATAAGAGGCTGAGAGTGTGGTATGTACAGTATATAGGATGCCGATATTGCGGTATGTATGGCATATTGGCCTCGTATATGACATGCAGACTGTCAGCCTCCTATTACGCCCCCTATAAGACATACAGACTGTCAGCCTCCTATTAAGCCTCCTATGAGACATGTAGACTGTTAGTCTCCTATTAGGCCCCCTATAAGACATACAGACTATCGGCCTCCTATTAGGCCCCCTATAAAACATACTTAGTGTCGGCCTCCTGTTAGGCCCCCTATAAGACATACTGAGTGTTGGCCTCCTATTAGGCCCCCTATAAGACATACTGAGTGTTGGCCTCCTATTAGGCCCCCTATAAGACTTACAGACTGTTGGCCTCCTATTAGGCCCCCTATAAGACATACTGAGTGTCGGCCTCCTATTAGGCCCCCTATAAGACTTACAGACTGTTGGCCTCCTATTAGGCCCCCTATAAGACATACAGAGTGTTGCCTCTGTACAGACCGCACTCTCTGCCTATGTACGGCATACAGGAGGATGATAGTGCGGTTTGTACAGTCGGTATACTGGCCTCATATGACATATTAGGCCATATAAGAGTGTGGTGCGTGTGTATCCTATCTAGGAGGCACTGGCAGACATTGTGATCTGTGATGCTGCATCATGTCATGTGTATGACCAGGGCCAGATTTGGGATTTGGATGTTTCGCCCCCAGCAGTTTGCCCCCAGCAGGTCGCCCCCGGATGTTTGCCCCCAGCAGGTCGCCCCTGGATGTTTTGCCCCTGGATTTTTCGCCCCCAGCAGTTCACCCCCGGATATTTCGCCCCCAGATTTTTAACCCCGGGCAGTTCACCCCCGGATTTTTCGCCCCAGCAGTTCACTCCCGGATGTGTGTACCCTGTTTTGCCATGTTTTGCCTATATTGCGAAATATCCGGGGGCGAACTGCTGGGGCGAAAAATCCAGGGGCGAAGCATGCGGGGGCGAACTGCTGGGGGGTGAAACACCCAGGGGCAAACTGCTGGGGGCGAAAAATCCGGGTGCGAACTGCTGGGGGTGAACTGCTGGGGACGAAACTTCCTAAAACCGCCAGATTTAGGCAAAGTGGGGCCCTAGGCCAATTTTAAAATGGGGCCCCAAATGCTAACATATTGCACATCACACAGAAGCATTTCGGTTGTAGTTACATGCGCTGAGTTCAGGACGCTGAATCAGTGTGATCGACAATATTGAAGTTGTTCAACACTTGTTTCCCGGCCTCTTTCCACCGTCTGAGAAAGAATGATGGGGACAGAACAATCACTAATGGATTAATCTGTCCCCATACAGTATCATGTTATCAGCAGCACATCTACAGTTTCCATATAATATAATGTCCCCCATATAATATATTCTGCCCCATAGTCCTCCATATAGTATAATACACTCCTCAGTCCTTCATATATTAAAATACACTGCTCAGTCCTCCATATAGTTTAATACACTCCTCATAGTGCTCCATATAGTATAATAGACCGCCAGTCATCCATGTAGTACAATTCACTTCCCATAGTATAATGCACCCCATAGTTCTTCATATAGTATAATGTATTCCCCATAGTCCTCGATACAGTATAATGCAGCCCACATATAACATAATGCAGCCACCCCATAGAACATAATGCAGCCACCCCACAGAGTATAATGCAGCCCAGACATACAATATAATGTAACCCCCATAGAATATAATGCAGCCCCCCTCTTATAGTATAATGCAGCCACCCCTTAGAGCATAATGTAGCCACCCCACAGAATACAATGTAACCCTGCATAGAATATAATGCAGCCCCCCTCATATAGTATAATGCAGCCCCTCCATAGAATATATGCCAGCCCCTTATATAGTGTAATGTAGCCCCTCCATAGAATACAATGTAGCCCTCCTCATATAGTATAATGCAGCCCCAATAGAATATAATGTAGCCTCCTCATGAAGTATAATAAAGCCCCCCTACAATATAATCTAGTCCCCCATAAAATATAATGCAGCCCCCCATAGAATACAATGTAGCCTCCTCATATAGTATAATGTAGCCCCTTCATAGAATGATGCGATCACCACCATAGAATATAGTAAAGATAATACAGCACCCCATAGAATATAATGTAGCCCCGAATAGAATATAATACAGCCCACCTCCCCATAGAATATAATGTAGCCCCCCATATTATATAACACAGCCTCCCCCATAGAATATAATGTATAATGTACCCCCATGGTATATAACACAGCCTCATAGTATATAACACAGCTCCACATGGTATATAGCACAGCCCCACATGGTATATAGCACAGCACCATGGCATACAGCACAGCCCCCCATTGGTATACAGCACAGCCCCTCATTGGTATACAGCACAGCCCCTCATTGGTATACAGCACGGCCCACATGGTATTAAGCACAACCCCACATGGTATAAAGCACAGGCCCACATGGTACACAGCACAGCCCCCCATTGGTATACAGCACATCCCCCATTGGTATAAAGCACAGCCCCACATGGTATAAAGCACAGCCCCACATGGTATAAAGCACAGCCCCACATGGTATATATCACATCATCACATGGTTTACAGCACAGCCCCCCATTGGTATACAGCACAGCCCCCCATTGGTATACAGCACAGCCCCCCATTGGTATAAAGCACAGCATCACAAGGTATGCAGCACATGGTATACAGCACAGGCCTCTTCCTCCTCTGGACCCCTCTTCCCTTCTCTTCCTCCTCCGGACCTCTCTGGCCTCTTCCTCCTCTGGACCCCTCTGACCTCCTCCGGACCCCTCTTCCCTCCTCCTGACCCCTCTGGCCTCCTCTTCCTGCTCCGGACCCCTCTGGCCTCCTCTTCCTGCTCCAGACCCCTCTGGCCTCCTCTTCTTCCTCTGGCCTCCTCTTCCTCTTCCCTCCTCTTCCTCCTCCAGACCCCTCTGGCCTCCTCTGGACCCCTCTGGCCTCCTCTTCCTCCTCCGGACCCCTCTGGCCTCCTCCGGACCCCTCTTTCCTCCTCCTGACCCCTCTGGCCTCCTCTTCCTCCTCCGGACCCCTCTTCCCTCCTTTTCCTGCTCCAGACCTCTCTGGCCTCCTCTGGACCCCTCTGGCCTCCTCTGGACCCCTCTGGCCTCCTCTTCCTCCTCTGGACCCCTCTGGCCTCCTCTTCCTCCTCTGGACCCCTCTGGCCTCCTCTTCCTCCTCTGGACCCCTCTGGACTCCTCTTCCTCCTCTGGACTCCTCTTCCTCCTCTGGACTCCTCTTCCTCCTCTGGCCTCCTCTTCCTCCTCTGGACCCCTCTGGCCTCCTCTTCCTCCTCTGGACCCCTCTGGCCTCCTCTTCCTCCTCTGGACCCCTCTGGCCTCCTCTTCCTCCTCTGGACCCCTCTGGCCTCCTCTTCCTCCTCTGGACCCCTCTGGCCTCCTCTTCCTCCTCTGGACCCCTCTGGACTCCTCTTCCTCCTCTGGACTCCTCTTCCTCCTCCGGACCCCTCTTCCCTCCTCCGGACCCCTCTTCCCTCCACCATGGAGACTTTGTTTCCCCTCCTCTCCAGTGACACAGACCACCCGTCACCCACTCACTAGACTCTACTCACCGGACCAGAGCAGAGTAGGAGCAGCAGCAGGGAGAGCGGAGCTCGGCGGCGTCCTCTTCTCTCACACACTGGCTGCTATGCTATTAGTCAGCCAGCTACAGAGCCGGAAAGCAGAGCGCGGGGCGTTTCACCGCCCATCAAGAACAGCGCTGACGTCACGTGGCAAGGTCCTGGGGCTGGGTGAGTCATCAGAGAGAGACCCAGAGCCAGCAAGGGGGTCGCCCGGTATACTGGGCCCGCGCCGCCTCGCGCTATGGTATGTGCACGCGCGTGTCCCTTCAAATCATGGGACATGCTTTTAAAGGGCCCACTCACTTAAAGGGGCAGCATTTTTAAAGGGCCCCCAGCAACCCTCAGGGCCCACCGTGCATTTACTCGGTACCTCACCAGGCCAGACCGAGCCTGGCCTTGGGGTTGTTGTATGATGAACCTTATGCCGTTGATCAAGCCGAGAGAACCCTGTTGGCATTAAACCAAGGTCAGGATCCTGAGTTGTACTGTCAAAAATTCCGAAAGTGGGCGGTCCTTACTTCATGGAATGAAGTGCATTGGCAGCTCTCTTTCGGAAGGGTTTGTCAGAGACCGTAAAAGATGTTATGGTGGGATTTCCTGTTCCCTCTGGTCTGGATGGCTCTGTCATTAGCCATTAAAGTTGATCGGGGTTTACATGAACGTAAAACTACACGGGAGGCGCTGCCACCTTTTGAACAAATGTCTGAACCTATGCAATGTGATGGGGTTTTGTCTAGGGCGCAACGTCGGGAGTTTAGAAGGCGTAATAAGCTGTGTTTTTTCTGTGGAGACGCCTCTCATACTATTTCTGTCTGCCCTAAACGAGAGAAACGTTTTGCACACACATTTGCTGTGGACAGTATACAACCTAAGTTCCTTTTGGCAATTACTCTGATCTGCTCCTTGTCCACATTTTCCACTAAGGCTTTTGTGGATTCAGGAGCAGCTCTGAATCTGATGGATTTGGACTTTGTTAAACGTTGTGGTCTGCCCATGACGCCTCTGCAGATGCCTATTCCTTTGAGGGGTACTGATGCCACTCCTTTGGCGGAGAATAAACCTCAGTTTTGGACCCAGGTGATTATGCGAGTTGCCCCAGACCACCAAGAAAAGTGTAAATTTTTGGTGCTGCATAATTTGCATGATACTATTGTTCTGGGGTTCCCCTGGTTGCAAACTCATAACCCAGTTTTGGATTGGAAATCTGTGTCTGTGGTGAGTTGGGGTTGTCAGTGTGTTCTTAGGGATGCTCCTGTTTTCTCCACCTCTCCTCAGTCTCATGATATTCCTGATTATCTGGCTGATTTCTCTGATGTTTTTAGTGAGAGTAAGTCTGCGTCTTTGCCTCCTCATAGGAGTTATGACTGTGCAATTGAGTTGATGCCTGGGTGTAAATTTCCCAAGGGTCGGCTTTTCAACTTATCTGTACCCGAACATGTTGCTATACGATCCTATATTAAGAAGTCGTTGGAGAAGGGTCATATTAGACCATCCTCGTCACCTTTAGGCGCTGGGGGTTTTTTTGTGGCCAAGAAAGACGGTTCATTAAGACCGTGTATTGATTATCGTTCCCTTAACAAGATGACGGTTAAATATCAGTACCCGTTACCTCTGATGTCTGATTTGTTCTCCAGAGTTAAGAGTGCCTGCTGCTTTACTAAGCTTGACCTCAGGGGGCGTATAATCTTATTCACATCAAGCACGGGGATGAATGGAAGACGGCGTTTAATACTCCGGAGGGACATTTTGAGTACCTAGTGATGCCTTTTGGGCTCTCTAATGCCCATTCTGTCTTCCAGTCCTTTATGAATGATATTTTCCGAGACTTTGTGGATAAGTTTTTGATCATCTATCTGGATGATATTTTGGTCTTTTCTAGTGATTGGGATTCCCATGTGGAACATGTCCGGACTGTGTTCCGGATTTTGAGAGAGAATTCCCTGTTTGTTAAGGGATCGAAGTGCCTTTTTGGTGTACAGAGGATTTCATTTTTGGGATTTATCTTGTCTCCATCGACTATTGAAATGGACCCGGCCAAGGTACAGTCCATTTATGATGGGTTCAGCCTACTTCTTTGAAGGCTCTCCAGAAGTTTTTGGGTTTCTCTAATTTCTATCGTAAATTTATAAGTAATTTTTCTAGTATTGTTAAACCACTGACTGATCTGACCAAGAAGGGAGCTGATGTGCTGAATTGGTCTCCTGAAGCTGTCTCAGCATTTCAGGAGCTTAAGCAGAGATTTACTTCAGCCCCAGTTTTACGGCAACCTGATGTCTCACTTCCATTTCAAGTGGAGGTGGACGCTTCTGAGATTGGTGCAGGAGCTGTGTTGTCCCAAAAGGACCCTGTGACTTCTAAGAGGAATCCCTGTGCCTTCTTTTCTCGAAAGTTTTCCCCATCTGAACGCAACTATGACGTGGGGAATCGGGAATTGTTGGCCATGAAATGGGCATTTGAGGAGTGGAGACATTGGCTGGAGGGAGCTAGACATCAATTTGTGGTCCTCACCGATCACAAGAATCTGATTTATCTGGAGTCGGCCAAACGCTTGAATCCTAGACAGGCTAGATGGGCCTTGTTTTTCACGTGTTTTAATTTTGTGGTCTTTTCTTGCGGGCACTAAGAATGTTAAGGCATATGCCCTTTCTAGGAGTTTCTTTGCTGATTCTCTTAATGTGACCGAGCCTACTACTATCCTAGGTGAGGGGGTAGTTCTTTCTGCCATTTTGCCCGATTTGAGACGCGCCCTGGAGGAATTTCAGGAGGATAAACCTGAGCGTTGTCCTATGGGAATATTGTATGTTCCTGACCAGTGGAGAAAGAGAGTGATGTCTGAAGTCCATTGCTCCGCATTGGCTGGTCATCCGGGTTTTTTTTGGTACCAGAGATTTGGTGAGTCGGTCGTTTTGGTGGCCTGCCTTATCTCGTGATGTCAGGAATTTTGTACAGTCCTGTGGGACTTGTTCTCGGTCTAAACCCTGTTCTCGTTCTAGTGGGTTGTTGATGCCTCTGCCGGTGCCCAAGAGGCCATGGACCCATATCTCAATGGATTTTATTTCTGATCTTCCTGTCTCTCAGAGAATGACTGTTATCTGGGTGATTTGTGATAGATTTTCGAAGATGGTCCATCTTGTACCACTCCCAAAGTTGCCATCTTCCACTGAGTTGGTGCCCTTGTTTTTACAACAGGTGGTTTGGTTACACGGGATTCCTGAGAACATTGTGTCCGATAGAGGGGTCCAGTTTGTTTCCAGATTCTGGAAAGCCTTTTGTTCCAATCTGGGAATTCAATTATCCTTCTCTTCCGCATTTCATCCCCAGAACAATGGGCAGACTGAGAGAACAAACCAGACCCTGGAGTCTTATTTAAGATGTTTTATATCTGATGATCAAGATGATTGGGTCTCATTTTTGCCCTTGGCCGAATTTGCGCTGAACAATAGAGCTAGTTCTGCCACTCTGATGTCACCCTTTTTCTGTAATTTTGGGTTTCATCCTCGATTCTCTTCAGGGCAAGTGGAATCTTCGTCCTGCCCAGGTGTGGACACTGTGGTTGTGAGAATGCAGCAGATATGGGACCAAGTGGTGGATAAGTTGTCACTCTCTCAGGAAAAGGCCCAGCGTTTTTCCAACCGGCGTAGGACCATTGGTCCCCGGTTTAAAGTGGGTGATATGGTTTGGTTGTCATCTAGGAATATTCCTATGAAGGTTGCATCTCCTAAATTTAAGCCAAGATTTATTGGACCTTATAAGATTTTGGAGATTCTTAATCCTGTTTCTTTTCGATTGGTTCCAGTTACGTTCAAAATCCATAACGTATTTCACAAGTCACTGTTGAAGAGGTTTGTTGAGCCAGTAGTTCCTGTGGTGGCACCTCCTGATCCTGTATTGGTTAAAGGCAATGTGTAATATGAGGTAGAGAAAATATTGGATTCTCGTTTGGTTAGACGGAGACTCCAGTATTTGGTCAAATGGAAGGGTTATGGCCAGGAGGATAATTCTTGGGTCTCTGCCTCTGATATTCATGCCAATAAATTGGTTCGTGCTTTTCACCGGGCCCATCCTGATCGGCCTGGTGGCATGGATGAGGGTTCGGTGACACCTCCTCAAGGGGGGTACTGTCATGAACTCATTTTCTGCTCCACCAGTTGAGAGTTCCCCTTCCGTTCTCCCTCTGGTGGTGACAGAAGGTAGTGCTGTTGGTTTAAGTGGTAGTGATCTGCCACCTGATGAGGAAGATAACGATTGGATCTCTGGAGTATCAGACTGGATATAAGACGGCCGACGCCGTATCCGGGTGCTTGTGATTCAGTCTGCTTCTCAGGTCCTGGACTTCAGCTCTCTTCCAGTCTTCTCAAGTTAAGTTTGTTTTTAGCTAATGTTCACACTTGCGCTTGTTGGTCAAATCAGTTTTTTGTGTAATCAGCTTGCCCCTGCTGGGGCTATGCTGAATTTCCACTCCTATTAATCAGTATTTGCCAATCTGCTTTTTGTTCCTTATTAGATTGGCCTCTTTTTTGCTCTGTCTCAGAATATTTCAGAGTGCTGATATAGGTTTAGAAGTCTAGTGACTTCAGGGTTAATTTTACTATCAGAAGTGTTGGATAATATTTTTGTAGTTTTTCTTGGCAGATTGCAGACGGTGCCTTTCCTTTCCTGTCCTTTTTAGTTAGCCGGGCCCCATCGTTTGCTCAGCCTATTTTCCTGCCTTTGTTTGTAATTTCATCTTGTTTCACCGTCAATACATGTGGGGGGCTGTCTTTCCTTTCGGGTCTGCTCTGGGGCAGTTAGTTTTCCTCTTTTCCTGCTTTAGGCTTATGTAGCTCTCCGGTTGTGACGAGGCGTTTAGGACCAACGTAGGCACGCTCCACGACTGCTACTAGTTGTGCGGTTAAGTTCAGGGATCTGCAATCTGCATAGTTACCAACTTCTCTGGTTTTCTGAGACTTAGCGTGTTGTTTATTTTTTCCTCCTCATTGACCCATTCATAACACTGGACTCTCTGAAAACTATCAGTGTGGCTATTTCAAGATGCACAATAAGGAGGCACTTGAACAAAAAAATTGGCTGCATTGTCAAGTCGCCAGAAGAAAGCCATTAATGTGCAAATGCCACAAAGTATCTCGCCTACAATACGCAAAACCGCACAGAGACAAGCCTCAAAACTTCTGTAACAAGGTAATTTGGAGTGATGAAACCAAAATTGAACTTTGTGGCCACAACCATAAACGATACATTTGGAGAGAGGTCAACGAGGCCTATGATGAAAGGAACACCATTTCTACTGTATAGCACGGAGGTGGATCACTGATGTTTTGAGGATGCTTGAGCTACAAAGGCACAGGAAACTTGGTCAAAGTTGAAGGAAAGATGAACGCAGCACGTTATCGGCAGATACTGGTGGCAAATTTGTTATCATCAGCCTGGAAGCTGCACATGGGACGTAGTTGGATGTTCCAACATAACAGCAATCTAAAACACAAGACCAAATTGGTCTGTCATTGCCTACAGCAGAACAAAGTGAAGGTTCTAGAGTGGCCATCTCAGTCGCCTGACCTCAATATCATTGAGACACTCTGGGGCGATCTCAAGCGCACAGTTCATGCTAGACAGCCCAGGAATTTACAGGAACTGGAGGCTTTTTGCCAAGAAGAGTGGACAGCTTTACCATCTGAGAAAATAAAGAACCTCATCCACAACTACCACAAAAGACTTCAAGTTGTCATTGCTGTTAGAGGGGGCAATACACGATATTAAGAAATGGGGTATGTGAACTTTTGATCAGGGTTATTTGGATGTTTTGGGTTGTCATTGTGATTGAAAAAGAGAAAACACAGTGGTTTGACAATAAATGGCCTCATCCAACCACTTACCATGAGTGGAGAAAAAAATGTTGGTGTTATCATTCATATTATCTGAAAAAAGGCCAAGAAAGCAAAAATTCTGCCAGGGTATGTATACCTTTGAGCACAATTCTGTTAAGAGAAGCATAGAGTCTAGATCACGTGAAGTAATTATTCCCCTCTACTTCTCCTTGGTCAGGCCTTATCTGGAATACTGTGTCCAGTTTTGGGCATCATATTTTAACCCTTTTCTGACGTTGGGCGTAATAGTACGCCACATTGGAAACTCTCACTTTGATGTGGTCTCCAGCGCTGAGCCGCTATCTTTCCCCGCACATGTCAGCTGTTTTGAACAGCTGACATGTGCCTCATTGCCATCCACCCGTGGCTGTTAACCTGTTAAATGTTGCTGTCGACCTCTGACAGCATTTAACTCGTGCTTCCGGTAAGCGTGCCAGAAATCCCACCCATCGGTGACCCATCATGACAACCAGCGGTCTCCAGCAGACCGGATTGCTATGAGTGCCGCCCCGGTGGTCGGCACTCATAACAAGTGAGCATTTCTGCTACATACAGGCAATCTGATCATCACTTGTATGTAGCAGAGCTGATCAGAAAACTGCTGCTTCTAGTCTCCCATGGATACTATTGAAGCATTCAAAAAGTAAAAAAAAGTTTTTAAAAATGTTAGAAAATTAAAAAAATACAAATTTTTAGTCCCATTTAAAATAAAACAGTAAAAAAAATCTAACACACACATATTTGGTATTGCCGCATTCAGAATCGCCGGATCTATCAATATAAAAAAAAAATTAACTCGATCAGTAATGGCGTAATGAGAAAAAAATTGAAAACGCCAGAATTGCATTTTTATTGGTTGCTGCTACCTTGCAATAAAATGCAATAACGGGTGTATCTACACCAAAATGGTATCAATAAACATATCAACTATCACCCAGCCCCAAATCTCAAAAAATAGAGACGCTACAGGTCTCAGAAAATTACGTTTTTTTTTTAACCAAAGTTTGGATTATTTTTTCCACCACTCAAATAAAAAAGAACCTAGACATGCTTGGTGTCTATGAACTTATAATGATATGGAGACTCATAATGGGCAGTTTTAGCATTTAGTGAACATGGTAAAAAAAAAACCCCAGTGGAATTGGACTTTTTTTTTCAATTTCACCGCATTTGGAATTTTTTTTCCCGTTTTCCAGTACACGATATGTTAAAACCAGTGGTGTCATTCAAAAGTACAACTTGTCCCACAAAACAAGCCCTCACATGGCCATTTTGACCCAAAAATAAAAAAAGGTGACTCTGGGACGAAGGGGAGCAAAAAACGAAAACGCAAAAACGAAAATGCATCCAACCACGAAGGGGTTAAAAAAGACATTGAAAAACTGGAGCAAGTTAAGAGAAGAGCTACCAGGATGGTGAGCGTACTGCAAAGTATGTCCTATGAGGAACGATTAAAGGATCTGGGAATGTTTAGCTTGCAAAAAAAAACACACTTTTTCCTTCCACTCACCTTTCCATTAATATGCTTGGATACAGTGCTCTGTGAACAGCCAGCTTCTTTAGCAATGCCCTTTTGTGGCTTACCCTCCTTGTTGAAGTTGTGTCAATGACTACCTTCTGGACATCTGTCAAGTCAACAGTCTTCCCCATGATTGTGGAGCCTACTGAAAAAGATTAAGGGACCTTTTTAAATGCTTAGGAAGCCTTTGCAGGTGTTTTTTGTTAATTATTCTAGTTTACTGAGATAATGACTTTTGGGTTTTCATTGGCTGTAAGCCATAATCATCAACATTAACAGCAATAAACACTTGAAATAGGTCACTCTGTTTGTAATGACTCTATGTAACATATGAGTTTCGCTTTTTGTAATGAAGAACTGAAATAAACTAATTTTTTTTATATTCTAATTTTATGAGAAGCACTTGTATATTAATGCCTGATCATAAGTGGAGACACAAAAGCATCTTATAGGTTTATCTGTCACCTTCACAATGATTCTCCTCTCATATAAATACGTCATTATGTATTTATTGCTTATAACATTGCCCAGACTCTACTGTCATGTGGAAATATGCCCATGGACGGGATAGTACGTCTTGCGCGATCAGCGTCGCCCACGTGGTGAGCGCCGCTGATCGCGGCCGGGTGTCAGCTGATTATCACAGCTGACACCCGGCACTCCCGACACGTTAACCCCTTGCACACCGCGATCAAACATGATCGCGGTGTACCGGGGGTTAAAGGGAAGCATCGGCAGGGAGGGGGCTCCCTCCGTGCTTCCCTGAGCCCCCCACAGCAGCGCAATGTGCAGCGCTGCTGCGGGGGCTCTTTCCCTGCAGGCCCCCGGATCCAAGATGGCGATGGGGACCTTCGGGGGCCTGCAGGGAGTTGGCTTCCTCAGTGCCTGCAAAGCGCAGGCATGAGGAAGCCTTCTGCACTGCCTGTGACAGGTTGCTGATCTGTCACAGTGATCTGTGATGTGACAGATCAGCGATCTGTCACAGGACAGTGATGTTCCCCCTGGGACAACCTAATAAAGTTAAAAAAAAAAAGGTGTTAAAAATAATTTTAAAAAAATCGCTAAATAAATAAAAAAAAAATAAATTCATTTTTTGGAAATAAAAACAAAAACATAAAAGTACACATATTTGGTATCGCCGTGTCCATAACAACCTGCCCTATAAAACTGTTTCATTAGTTAACCCCTTTAGCGAACCCCTTAAAAAATAAAAATAAAAAAAAACGAAGCAAAAGATAATGATTTATTATCATACCGCCGAACAAAAAGTGCAATAACGCGCAATCAAAAAGACGCATATAAATATCCATGGTACCGCTGAAAACAACATATTGTCTCGCAAAAAACGAGCCACCACACAGCATCATCAGAGAAAAAATAAAAGTTATAGCTCGCAGAATAAAGTGATGCAAAACAAATAATTTTTTATATAAAATTGTTTTTATTGCATAAAAGCGCCAAAACATAAAAAAGACATAAATGAGGTATCGCTGTAACCGTACTGACCCGAAGAATAAAACCGTTTTATCAATTTTACCGCACGCAGAACGGTGTAAACGCACCCCCCAAAAGAAATTCATGAAACGCTGGTTTTTGTTCATTCTGCATCCCAAAAATCGGAATAAAAAGCACTCAAAAAATGTCACGTGCCCGAACATGTTACCAATAAAAACGTCAACTCGTCCCGCAAAAAATAAGAACTCACGTGACTCAGTGGGTCAAAATACGGAAAAATTATAGCTCTCAATATGTGGTGATGCAAAAACTATTTTTACAATAAAAAGCGTCTTTTAGCGTGTGACAGCTGCCAAAAATAAAAACCGCCATAAATAGTAAATCAAACCCCCCGTTATCACCCCCTTAGTTAGGGAAAAATAATAAAATTAAAAAAATGTATTTATTTCCATTTTCCCGTTAGGGCTAGGGTTAGGGCTAGGGTTAGGGCTAGGGTTAGGGCTAAGGTTAGGGCAAGGGTTAGGGCTGAGATTAGGGTTAGGAGTGTGTTGGGGTTAGGGTTGGAGTTAGAATTGGGGGGTTTCCACTGTTTGTGCACATCAGGTGCTCTCCAAACGCAACACGGCGTCTGATCTCAATTCCTGCCACCTCTGCGTTGAAAAAGTCAAATGGTGCTCCTTCCCTTCCAAGCTCTGCCTTGCGCCCATACAGTGTTTTACCCCCACATATGGGGTATCAGCCTACTCAGGACAAATTGCAAAACAACTTTTGGGGTCCTATTTCTCCTGTTGCCCTTAGGAAAATAAAAAATTGGGGACAAAAATATCATTTTTGTGGGAAAAAAATATGATTTATAAACTTATAAACTTCTGTGAAGCCCTTGGGGGTTCAAAGTGCTCACCACACATCTAGATAAGTTCCGTGGGGGGTCTAGTTTCCAAAGTGGGGTCACTTGTGGGGAGTTTCCACTGTTTAGGTACATTAGGGGCTCTCCAAAGGCAACATGACACCCGCAGAGCATTCCATCCAAGTCTGCATTCCAAAATGTCACTACTTCCCTTCCGAGCCCCGACGTGGGCCCATACAGTAGTTTTCTCCCACATATGGGGTATCAGGGTACTCAGGACAAATTGGACAACAACTTTTGGGGTCCATTTTCTCCTGGTACCCTTGGGAAATTAAAAAAAATGGGGACTAAGTGATCATGTTTGTGGAAAAATTACGATTTTTTTATTTTCACGCCCGGGCATTATAAACTTCTGTGAAGCACTGGGGGAGTTCAAAGTGCTCACCACACACCTAGATAAGTTCCTTAGGGGGTCTAGTTTCCAAAATGGTGTCATTTCTGGGGGGTTTCCACTGTTTTGGTACATTAGGGGCTCTCCAAAGGCAACACAACACTCGCAGACCATTCCATCAAAGTCTGCATTCCAAAACGTTACTACTTCTCTTCTGAGCCCCGACGTGTGCCCATACAGTAGTTTTCTCCCACATATGGGGTATCTGTGTACTCAGGACAAATTGGACAACTTTTGCGGTCCATTTTCTCCTGGTACCCTTGGGAAAATAAAAAAATGGGGACTAAATGATCAGGTTTGTGGAAAAAATACGATTTTTTTATTTTCACGCCCGGGCGTTATAAACTTCTGTGAAGCACTGGGGGAGTTCAAAGTGCTCACCACACATCTAGATAAGTTCCTTAGGGGTCTAGATTCCAAAATGGGGTCACTTGTGGGGGGATTCCACTGTTTAGGTACATCAGGGGTTTTCCAAATGCGACATGGTGTCCGATCTCAATTCCAGCCAAAAAAGTCAAATGGCGCTGCTGTTTCCCTTCCGAGCTCTGCCATGCGCCCAAATAGTGGTTTACCCCCACATGTGGGGTATCAGCGTACTCAGGACAAATTGCACAATAACTTTTAGGGTCCTGTTACCCTTGGGAAAATAAAAATTGGGGGTGAAAAGATCATTTTTGTGGAAAAAATATGATTTTTTAATTGTACCGCTGTACGTTATAAACTTCTGTGAAGCCCTTGTGGGTTCAAAGTTCTCGCCACATATCTAGATAAGTTCCTTGGGGGGTCTAATTTCCAAAATGGGATCACTTGTGGGGGGATTCCACTGTTTAGGTACATCAGGGGCTTTCCAAACGCGACATGGTGTCCAATCTCAATTCCAGCCAAAAAAGTCAAATAGCGCTTCTTCCCTTCCAAGCTCTGCCATGCGCCCAAATATTGGTTTACCCCCACATGTGGGGTATCAGCGTACTCAGGACAAATTGCACAATAACTTTTAGGGTCCTGTTACCCTCGGGAAAATCAGGGGTGAAAAGATCATTTTTGTGGAAAAAATATGATTTTTTAATTGTACAGCTGTACGTTATAAACTTCTGTGAAGCCCTTGGGGGTTCAAAGTTCTCACCAAACATCTAGATAAGTTCCTTGGGGGGTCTAGTTTCCAAAATGGGGTCACTTGTGGGGGGTTTCCACTGTTTAGGTACATCAGGGGCTCTCCAAACGTGACATGGCGTCCGATCAGAATTCCAGCCAATTTTGCATTGAAAAAGTCAAACGGCGCTCCTTCTCTTCTGAGCTCTGCCATGCGCCGAAACAGTGGTTACCCCCACATATCAGGTATCAGCGTACTCAGGACAAATTGCACAATAACTTTTCTAGTCCAATTTCTCCTTTTACCCTTGGTAAAATAAAAAAAAAAAAAAATTGAACCTGAATTATTTTTTTTGTGAAAAAAAGTTAAATGTTTATTTTTTTTAAATATTCAAAAAATTCTTGTGAAGCACCTGAAGGGTTAATAAACTTCTTGAATGTGGTTTTGAGCACTTTGAGGGGTGAAGTTTTTAGAATGGTGTCACTTTTGGGTATTTTCTATCATATAGACCCCTCAAAGTGGCTTCAAATGTGATGTGGTTCGTAAAAATAAAATGGTGTTGTAAAAATGAGAAATCGCTGGTCAACTTTTAACCCTTATAACTTCCTAACAAAAAAAATTTTGGTTCCAAAATTGTGCTGATGTAAAGTAAACGTGTGAAATGTTACTTATTAAGTTTTTTGTGTGCTAGATCTCTGTGATTTAAGGGCATAAAAATTCAAAGTTGGAAAATTGCGAAATTTTCAAAATTTTCGCCAAATTTCCCTTTTTTTCACAAATAAAGGTAAGTTATATGAATGAAATCTTACCACTAACATGAAGTACAATATGTCTCAAGAAAACAATGCCAGAATCACCAGGATCCATGGAAGCGTTTCAGAGTTATTACCTCATAAAGGGACAGTGGTCAGAATTGTAAAAATTGGCCCGGTCATGAACGTGCAAACCACCCTTGGGAGTGAAGGGGTTAAAGACATTGCCCAGTGGAAACAAATTATTACCTATCCACAGGTTAGATGATAACTTGTTCATCAATTGGTGTCCGACCGCTGGGACTTGCATCAGTCAGCAGAACAGGTAACTTATTATTATTAGAATGGTACAGCAATGCACATGCTCGACGTTTTGCTTTTTCTGGCAGCTACGTAGAGAATGCATGCAGTGGTGGTCGGATGTTCAACCAGCTGCATCATTTTGTAACATGGATAGAAATTCCAATTCAACAGTAAAGATGCCAAAAATGGGACCTCTATAAATCAGCAAGTTATCACCTATCCATAGGCAAGACAGCCATCAGTAGAACGATTGTGCCGCTGACCACTATCTAATGTGTTTGCGGGCCTTTAGATTCAAATTATGCTTAGAAGCATTGTTAGATGATAAAGTTATATTTCCCTGCGTAAAGAGCGAGGTTTTGGTATTATCTAAACTTATGCACTATAAATTTGAGTTACTGCAAATTATGTACTCCCTCCTTGCATAAAAATTCTCCACAAAATTGCTAAAATTAGTATTTTTTGTGAAATATATAGTGTTACCTGTGGCTAATTTTAGATACTGTTATGGAATTGCCTGGGGAAGTTTGCAGAGAAGTACTCATATTTAAGATTTGTACTTGACAGGGAATTTTTGATCGATGTATGGATGTGCTTCTTTCACTATTCAAGAAGCGGAAACATATTTATGGGACCTAATACACCTAACCACGTACACCTGGTCAACACACTTGGTTCTTGTATCACTCTTTTTTACTAGTAGGACCAATAATTTTGGATATTATTTTGCAAGTTTAAATAAATTAATGAAATTTATTATGAAAAGAAAATCAAGAAAAAAAATGAACCCCTAAAATATAATTTTTAATTTATTATAGTTAAAAACTCCTACCAGCAAATATTTATAGAAAAGGTGTTACTACCTTCATTTAACAGGATAAAATACAAAAGGGGCTATCATGCCCAACTCTCGGCGGTGGCTGGACCTGCACAGTTATAGAGCTACACAGTGAAGCTCTTTTGACTGTTTAGTGGTTGCGGCCAGGCACTGCAATCTGCCCCCTATTAAAATCATTAAGGATGGATGTACCCAGCCATTGCCACTATTCCATCGGCGGAGCTGTGCAGCTTCACAACTGAGCAGTTCTGGCCAATACCGGAAACATCTTGTCGCCTATCCTAAGGGGAGGCCAACGATGTTAAAATACCTGAATCCCCTTTAAAGGGAATCTGTCACCAGAAATAACGCTGTTAACCTGAAGATATGCAGTTAATCTGCAAGTTAACAGTGTTGTTAGCACCTGCACGTAGCTGAATGCAGCGGGGAGAAAATGATCTTTATTCTCCCCATAGAGGCGGGGGCAGCACCGGTTCATTCAGCACTCTGAGTATACAGAGCGGTAGTCCCAACACTTTGGAACACTGGCTCTTCATTGGGGCTCAGGTGTCACTTTGTATACTCAGATCGGTGACTGAACCGGCGCAGCGCAGCCCCCCATGACTGACTGCCGAATGCTGTTGGGGAGATTAAAGATCATTTGTTTCCCCGCTGCATTTGGCCACGAGCAGGCGTAAATAAAAATTAGCTTGCTAAAATATAATTTTTGAGGAAAAAAAATGATTTTTTTATTTTCTCTGCTTTGTGTTATAATCTTCTGTTAAGCACTTGGGGGTTCAAAGTGCTCACCAACCATCTAGATAAGTTCTTTCGGGGGTCTAGTTTCCAAAATGGGGTCACTTGTGGAGGAGCTCCAATGTTTAGGCACACAGGGACTCTCCAAACGCGACATGGCAACCGCTAAATATTCCAGCATATTTTCAATTCAAAAAGTCAAATGGTGCTCCTTCCATTCTGAGCCGTGCCGTGCGCCCAACAGTGGTTTATGACCACATATGAGGTATCGATGTACTCAGGAGAAATTGCCCAACAAATTTTAGGTTCCATTTTATCCTGTGGCCCACGTGAAAATGAAAAAAACTGAGGCTAAAAGAAAATTTTTGTGAAAAAAAGTACCTTTTTTTTATTACGGATCAATTTGTGAAGCACCTGGGGGTTCAAAGTGTTCACTATGCATCTAGATAAGTTCCTTGGAGGGTCTAGTTTCCAAAATGGGGTCACTTGTGGGGAACCTCCAATGTTTAGGCACACAGGGACTCTCCAAAGGCGACATGGCAACCGCTAAATATTCCAGCATATTTTCCATTCAAAAAGTCAAATGGTGCTCCTTCAATTCTGAGCTCTGCCGTGCGCCCAAACAGTGGTTTATGACCACATATGAGGTATCAGTGTACTCAGCAGAAATTACCCAACAAATTTTAGGATCCATTTTATCCTGTTACCCATGTGAAAATGAAAAAATTGATGCTAAAAAAAATTTTTTTGTTGGAAAAATTAAAATGTCCATTTTTTCCTTCCATGTTGCTTTAGTTCCTGTGAAACACCTGAAGGGTTAATAATCTTCTTCAATGTAGTTTTGAGTAGCTTGAAGGGTGCAGTTTTTAGAATGGTGTCACTTTTGGGTATTTTCTGCCATATAGGTCCCTCAAAGTGACTTCAAATGTGAGGTGGTCCCAAAAAAAAATGGTTTTGTAAATTTTGTTGTAAAAATGAGAAATCGCTGGTCAACTTTTAACCCTTATAACGTCCTAACAAAAAAAAAATTTGTTTCCAAAATTGTGCTGATGTAAAGTAGACATGTGGGAAATGTTATTTATTAACTATTTTGTGTCACCTAACTCTCTGGTTTAACAGAATAAAAATTCAAAATTTGAAAATTGCAAATTTTTCAAAATTTTCGCCAAATTTCCATTTTTTTCACAAACAAACACAAAAATTATTGACCTAAATTTACCACTAACATGAATCCCAATATGTCATGAATAAACAATCTCAGAATCGCTAGGATGCGTTGAAGCGTTCTAGAGTTATTACCTCATAAAGGGACACTGGCCAGGTCATTAAGGTCAAAATAGGCTGGGTCATGAAGGGGTTAACCTGCAGATTAACCACATATCTGCAGCCTAACAGTGTTATTTCTGGTGGCAGGTTCCCTTTAAACAAACTATGATCATGTGAATAAATAGGTTATAGTTTTTCCTTTCTTTAACTATTGTACAGTACTCATACAATTGCCTTCAAGATGAAATATGTGCTTTCTGTAGAAATATATAAAAGGCAGAGTTTCTCCTGTGATAAGGCATAATATACAGCAGCATCGTGTTTATTTGGCAGCGTTATTCAGGTATTTCTACTCATGTCTTACAGGAACAACCAAATCTCAAAGACAACTTGAGTTTAGATTCAAGAACAGCTGAAACAGACACATTTCTTTGGCACGCGCTTCGGATTTGGCAGCACACTCAAAATAATAGTACAAATTTACATGATTTTAGCAAGCATCTTTTCCTCGTAAAGGAACATCTACATCAAGAAAACGGGTTTGTATCAAACAGACTTAATTTCATTGCCTGCAGAACATTATTGAAAATTTACATAGTAATTTAATTTGGCATTTTCAAAAAAAATCTTCTTTATATTGTGAACCTTTCTTCATTTCCCCAAAACGCTTGTTTTTTCATCATAATTTTTACAGTTTGACTCTTTCAAAGGGCTATTTTTCAATTGGGTAATTCATTTTGGGACATATATGGCACTTAAATAAGATATTCCATAGATGTCTGACAGATGTGGGACCCTCTGCTATATGCCATATTCATCTCACTTGTCAATTTTCAGAACATCCATAGAAATTAATGAGAGCACTGCATGCATGGTCACCTCCAGCGCATGGTGTGGCAGAGTGGCTCACTCAGCTGGACACAGAGGTATAACTGGAACACTGTCCCTTTAAGAAAAGGTTTGTTTTATTGTAGCAGCCTAAACCAAGCTGGGAAAGTAAACACAGCCCTCCAGGCAAAACAGCAAAACAAAGAAACAAAAAGAAACACAGCCCTTTTCCTAGTGGGATCAGCCTGCTCACAGGCAGCCATGTCCATGGTTCAGATTAGCACACTTTCCTGGAGTCCTATCTCTCCAGGAACTACTGAACACTGGAATCTCTGGCAGTCAGCCATTTAAACCCAGACCTTGTGAGTCCTCCATCATGTGACTGAGCACATGATTCTGACATCACACAGGTCCTGGCAGCTCTGCAGGTGGAGATACGTGGACATTCATCCTCCCGCTCTACGAATGTTCACTAAGACCAGCCCATCATATAATTTTATATAAACTCTCCCAACACACAGTGTTCTGGAGAAAACTATTCTGGTTTTACTTCTGGTTTTACGTCACTGACGTGATCATGCGCAATGACACGTATCTTTCCTTCATCACTTCACCAATGACTCTCACAATGGATAAACTTTGTAATCACTGAATTCAGGTTTTTCACTCTGTCCCATTGCCAAAGTGTATAAAACTTAGTCCCTAGCCATGCAGTATGTAATAACATTTATGAAAGGTTGTTCTATTGAGGTCAGTAAACGTGAGCATGGCCCTGTAATGGGATACTATGTTGTCCTTAAACGACTAACTGTGCGCAGTGTTAAGGGCATGTCACACTAAGATATCGCTAGCAATATCGCTATAACTAGTGACGTTATAGCGATATTTCTAGCGATATCTCTGTGTCTGATACTTACCTACGACTGGCTCCCCCGCTGGTTATCGCTGATCGCGCGAGAACGTCCAGGACTGTTTCTCGTCGTCTGCTTCCTGTGGCGCTTCCTGCTGTGAGGACGAGCGACGCGTGGAGCCGGGCGGGAGGACGCAGGATCGCCTGGTGTGACAGGTAAGTAGCGACCCCCGTCCCCAGCGATGTCGCTAGTGAGATCTTCCTGTGTGGCAGCTCACTAGCGACCACTTAGCGATGTACCAGCGATCCTGACCGCGTCATATCGCTGGTCGGGATCGCTGGTACATCGCTAAGTGTGACAGTACCTTTACTGAAAAGGGGAATCATTTAAGAATCACATCAGAAGTGATAAAACACAAACTTTAGAGAGGGGTCCCTGGGGCTGAGGCAAATAATGCATGGAAGTCACCAACTCTCGGCTGACAAGGTTTCCAAAAAGACTCTCAGACAATAAAAATGCAGCTATAGGGGAGGAGGAAGGACAGATATGACCCTTCTGTAAACGTTCGTTAACAAATTTCTTCATGGCGGTCCGTTCAGGCCCCGACAAATTGTAACGGCGAGCTTTTGGCAACTTGGAGTTAGGAATAAGACCAATAGCACAGTCATAGGGAAGATGGGGAGGTAGTAACTCTGCCTCTTTTTCCAAGAACACATCTCCGAAGTTCTTCAGGTACCTCGGAAGACCCTCCAGACTAGTGGAACATATTTGTACGTTTTTTAGACATTTCTTGTAACAATTAGGGTTCCATTTCATAATCTCCTTCTGACACCAATCAATAAATGGATTGTGAATCTGCAACCATGGAAACTCCAGTAGCAATCCTGTAGGCAAATTATCCAACACAAAACAGGAGATGGATTCAGAGTAGAGTGTTCCCACTTGGAGAGTGAAATCCACTGTTGCTCTCTACCAAATTGTGAGCTAACGGTGTCTTGTCAAGGGCGATGACTTGAATGGGTCTTCCTAAACTAATTGTCCCTAACCCTAATTTAAGAACCAGTCCCGAATCAATAAAATTAGCAGCAGACCCACAGTCAATGAACACCAATGTTGATAACACCTGCTTCTTGAAGGAAATCATCGTATTTATCAGAACTTTATCAGAGGAAGGAAAAGGTATTTGGGAGTCTGGGTGACCTCCTCGGCAGTCACCCAGACTCAGATGTTTTCCCAGTGGTTTGATAGCTTGAGGTCTAGTTGGGTAATTCTTAAGAAAATGTCCATAGGGACCACAGTATAGACAGAGTCCAAGATCATGTCTTTGACTTCTTTCCATGACACGAAAACTGGCATCTCTAGCCTCAGATAAATAGACCTGCTCCGGGAAAGTATAACATGTGGCCTGCTGTTCACCATGTCTGTCATGGATTCTGCAGTCCATTCGTGTGGCATGAGTCATGACCTCCATCAGAGAACAAGGGGCATCATGGAGGACCAGAGCATCCTTGAGTGTCTTGGAAAGGCCACTTTGGAACTGGCACCTTAGAGCAGCATTGTTCCAGAGAACTTCAGTGGACCGCTTGCGGAACTCAGTGCAGTAGTCCTCAGCTGTGCGACCCCCCCCGGTTCATGATCTTAACCTCAGCGACCTGGATTCTGTTAGTTCGACATATATCAGACTTGTCAAAAAAGGCATCCATAGAAAACCTTTCTGTGGCTTGTGGGGACAAAGAAAATGCCCAGGTCTGAGGATCCCCTTGCAGTAGGGACATGATTATTCCCACCCATTGGAACTTTTCCCCTGACGACCAGGGGCGCAGGGTAAAAAATAACTTACAGCTCTCCCAAAATACCCTAAACTGGTCTCTCTCTCTCGAAAATTTATCATGGAGGGATATCACAGGTTTGAGAGAGACAAACTGTACATCAGAGGGTACTGAGGTCACAGCCACTGCCAGCAGTGGGGGGCTATGGGGTGTCTTCATCTAGTTATTTATCTAACCCTGCAACTGATATTGCGATGACTCCAGACACTGGCAAGCGTTCGCCAGATCCTGAGTCATCTGCATCAAATTCGCCACCTGGTCACAATGCGTGTGAACAGGATCCATACTGGGGGAAAAAGGAAAATATATTGGCCAAATCCTAGTCACTTCTCGCTGCTAAGCCGTGAGTCAGAGTAGTCAAGTAGTCCAAGGTCAGAAGCCAGGAGGGTATGTCATAAATAGAAGGAAGAGACAAAAGTGTAGTCAGGTAACATTCCGAGGTCAGAGCATCGGGAGGATAATGGATCAGAGCTGAAGGGGTTAAACAGGCAGGTGGTCAGAACAAAGTCCAAGGTCAGGCAACAGATCAAGCAAATAGAACTCAAGGCACAGGAGAACAAACCTCAAAAGCTGAATGTACGTCTGGCAGAGTTCTGGGAGACACAGTTCAGTCAAGAAGCATGGCAAATACCTGGAACAATCAACACTGGGAGACAGACGAAGTCTCACAGCCACAGATTGGATAGTCGAGCTGTCAATCAAAGTACTTACAGCTTCAGCACACTCCTATACCAGTTTGGGTGGCCGAGCTATAAGTAACTGCATCAAAGACAGGCTGTGGGGTGGAACCGTAGCAATAGATCCCTTAGTTCCAGTGAAGGGAAATAGAATCATAGAATGGTAGAGTTGGAAGGGACCTCCTGGGTCATCTGGTCCAGCCCCCTGCTCAAAGCAGGATTCAATAAATCATCCCAGACAGATGTCTGTCCAGCCTCTGTTTGAAGACTTCCATTGAAGGACAACTCACCACCTCTCGTGGCAGCCTGTTCCACTGATTGATCACCCTGTCAAAAAGTTTTTTCTAATATCTAACCTAATATAAATGCTTTAGCATACCAAGACTTTTTTGGCAATCATATGCTTCCAACTCTATGGTAACAGTCAGAGGAAACCCTGTCTGGCATGATCATTCCCAAGTGAACAAAATTAGGTCCAAAACGGCATGTTTTGGGTAGTTTGGTGTGGTAGAACTTGACTGCCCATCACAGAGCCCTGACCTAAATCCTAGTAGATCTTAACTGCCCATCACAGAGCCCTGACCCCAACCCCATCAAACACCCTTGGGATGAACTACAATGGAGATTTTGAGCTCATCCAGCACCACTATATGACCTCCGATATGCCACAGATAAACGCGAAAATCTTGTAGAAAGCCTTCCAAGAAGAGTGGAAGCTGGAGAGGCAAAATGCTGTATTAATGCCTATTGATTTAGAAAGAGATGTCTTCAAAATTCCTTGGCTTAACGTGTAGGCGTGCAAATACTTTTGTCCATTGTAGTTGATCTTGCTAGTTGAAGCCATGTCTGGCAAATCAGTCCACTATAGTGGTCTCTGCAGGGAATATGTAGTATTACATCTCAGCCATACAGATAAATGTCTGACCATGTCATTCATGTGTAACTCAAGTCTACCAGAGCAGGAGTTTTTTTTTTACAAATCAGCTCTTGGTTCAGGCTCAGAGAGTAGTTACCGAGCCAAATTCCTTTAAAACCCATGGGGGCCAGAGTCATCAACGCTTTCACACTTTGAAAAGTTGCATAATTTTGGGTCAACTTGGGGCAGGACAGGGGCATCTCTGGTGTCAAATTCATGATAGTAGGCATCGTTTGCTATGTTACAAATCTTACACCAGCAGGGACTGAAGTTGGATTAGTGGTGAGGTGCACACAGAAATGTATGTCCCTTCATGAATCAGGAACGTCTCACTCCAGCAAGTTGGTCTTAATAAATCGGGCCCCATGTGTTAAATGTCGTGCCATTTACAATAATTCCTGCTTGCTGGGACTATGGGAAGACGTAAGAAAAATGTCAAAGGCAATGGCCTGGTGGATGACTTGAAAAGTGTATAATGGTTGGATGAACTCTAGCGATCTAATACCTGCAAAGCTGCAATTATTGCAAATGGAGAATTCTTTGATGAATGAAAAGTTTGAATAAAGGAATATAATACATTTCATAAATTCTGACATTGATTTTACTTATTGCACTGTGAATAATCTCAACATTTTAGTGTCTCAAAACTCTTGAAATGATACTTTTTTAAGACCTGTACTTGTGAGTTGCTATCTTGACAAGTAAGTATAAAACAGTAAGCTTTGCACCGTGACTATAATTGTATAATCATTTAACCTGATTTTCTGCTATGAACAAATCTTTTCCAGCCGGTTGCCTTGATTATGTAAATCTAACGTGATGAAGCCTACCATGACAGCTATATTTCTTCACCTTCTTTTGTTTCCATTTCTGTTTATTATTCCTTAACCACAATATCAACTTTTTAAATGGCACATGTACAATTCTGACCATACGGTCTCGTGAATGGTCATTTATTAGAAAACAAGCTACATGAAATGCATTTATGACAACAGTTCCGATCTATGTCCATGACACAGTGATTCCGCTTTCTTACGTAACTTCAGTCACCTGTTATTAATTTATGTCTTAATTGTCCATCATTTGTGAATCGATTAATTCTCCCCAGTTAATGGTAATTGTAAATTAAGTGGAAAATGTAATGCTAGCACATTCAGAACTTGTATAAAGACAGGTCTGTAATGTGGAACAGCAACTGTAAGACTTTAATTGACTATGTTTTAATTAGGGTTTCATGATATTTCTATTCATTGCTCCGTAGACATCAGAAACCCAAAAAGAGGAAAGATGCAAAGTTATATAAATTACCCCCCAAAAAATTATTAAGAAATATAATACAATGTATATATAAAGAGGGTAAAAAATGAAAATTGTGTTTAAATTTATTTGTCAATCCTAAAAGAAAAAAGGAGTGAAAACACTCAAATTTATAAACCCTAAAAACCGTAGACGGTATAAGACCACATTTATATATATCATAAATACAGTAAATGAAAACCCATCATTTAAAATTCATGCTGAATAAATTATGTAGCAATATAATAAATAAATAAATATATACAGTCATATGTGAAAGTTTGGGCACCCCTATTAATGTTAACCTTTTTTCTTTATAACAATTTTGGTTTTTGCAACAGCTATTTCAGTTTCATATACCTAATAACTGATGGACTCAGTTATATTTCTGGATTCAAATGAGGTTTATTGTACTAACAGAAAATGTGCAATCTGCATTTTAACAAAATGTAACCGGTGCAAAAGTATGGGCACCTCAACATAAAAGTGACATTAATATTTCGTAGATACTCCTTTTGTAAAAATAACAGCCTCTAGTCGCTTCCTGTAGCTATTAATGAGTTCCTGGATGAAGGTATTTGTGACCATTCCTGTTTACAAAACAATTCCAGTTCAGTTACGTTTGATGGTCGCCGAGCATGACAGCCCGCTTCAAATCATCCCACAGATGTTCAATGATATTCAGGTCTGGGGACTGGGATGGCCATTCCAGAACATTGTAATTGTTCCTCTGCATGAATGCCTGAGTAGATTTGGAGCGGTGTTTTGGATCATTGTCTTGCTGAAATATCCATCCCCTGCGTAACTTCAACTTCGTCACTGATTCTTGCACATTATTGTCAAGAATCTGCTGATACTGATTTGAATCCATGCGACCCTCAACTTTAACAAGATTCCCGGTGCCGGCATTGGCCACACAGCCCCAAAGCATGATGGAACTTCCACCAAATTTTACTGTGGGTAGCAAGTGTTTTTCTTGGAATGCTGTGCTTTTTAGCCTCCATGCATAATGCCTTTTTGTATGACCAAACAACTCAATCTTTGTTTCATCAGTCCACAGGACCTTCTTCCAAAATGTAACTGGCTTGTCCAAATGTGCTTTTGCATACCTCGGGCGACTCTGTTTGTGGCGTGCTTGCAGAAACGGCTTCTTTCGCATCACTCTCCCATACAGCTTCTCCTTGTGCAAAGTGCGCTGTATTGTTGACCGATGCACAGTGACACCATCTGCAGCAAGATGATGCTGCAGGTCTTTGGAGGTGGTCTGTGGATTGTCCTTGACTGTTCTCACCATTCTTCTTCTATACCTTTCTGATATTTTTCTTGGCCTGCCACTTCTGGGCTTAACAAGAACTGAACCTGTGTTCTTCCATTTCCTTACTATGTTCCTCACAGTGGAAACTGACAGGTTAAATCTCTGAGACAACTTTTTGTATCCTTCCCCTGAAAAGCTATGTTGAATAATCTTTGTTTTCCAGATCATTTGAGAGTTGTTTTGAGGAGCCCATAATGCCACTCTTCATAGGAGAATCAAATAGGAGAACTACTTGCAAGTGGCCACCTTAAATACCTTTTCTCATGATTTGATACACCTGGCTATGAAGTTCAAAGCTCAATGAGGTTACAAAACCAATTTAGTGCTTCAGGAAGTCAGTAAAAAGTAGTTAGGAGTGTTCAAATCAAGAAAATGATAAGGGTGCCCATACTTTTGCACCGGTCAAATTTTGTTTAAATGCAGATTGCACAATTTCTGTTAGTACAATAAACCTCATTTGAATCCAGAAATATAACTGAGTCCATCAGTTATTAGATATATGAAACTGAAATAGCTGTTGCAAAAAACAAAATTGTTATAAAGAAAAAAGGTTAACATTAAAAGGGGTGCCCAAACTTTAACATATGACTGTAAATGCTTCATTCAATAAATATGAGCCAAGTGCCTATTTAAAAACTATTCACAGTGATTATATAGATTATATTGCCAACAGAGAAAATAAGGAAAAATGAAATCTCTCTTTCAGCACCTAAATCAATTGCTCAGCCCGTGAGGCATAAAGTGAGGCTCCAATATAACATGGACATAAACGGCATGAGATATTACCTAATAAGGGTGCAGAACACGGAGAGTTGCGGATGCACTCCCCAACGCGCGTTTCGGTGTGTTCCCTCATCAGAAAAGCCTTGTTAAAGTTGATCTGTTGCCAGATTTTGCAAGGCAAAGTGCATACATTATTAAAAAGATTTCAAAGACCTGAAGAATACCATGTCACAATGGCTAAATGAAGTGTCAAAGAGCTCATGAGTCCAAATGTATTTAGCGCTGCCAATCTAGTCTTGACTGACAGTGGCAGCTTGTACTGAGCAGTGTGAGAGTTTAGCAGCAGTCGCCAGATGTAAACAGTGTACAGAGTGGTGCAACACAGCTCCATCACACTGTTTAGTGGCCATACTCGGGTACTGCAGATTATGATTATTTGAATTCATGTGAGTAGCAGCTGATCTGCAATCCTTTGACAGTGGCCACAAAACAGCGTAACGGAGCTGTGGTGTTCGGCACTGCCACACTGTTTACATCCGGCTGCTGCTAGAGCTGCTAGCAGCTTATCAGTGTTGGTAATGGGTTTTGGCTCCTCATCAATCAGATGTTGAGAACCTATCTTCAATATATGGGACCAATATCAACACAGGTGAAACACCTTTAAAGTAAGTACACCAGCCTCATCAGATCTATAGAATAATGTATACAGTTTGACATTTTGAATTTGCAACAAGTTAACAAAAAATGTATAAAAGCCACGTATATGCATGATTGTGATGTTACTAAAAACAACTGATTTTTTTTAAAGAAAAGTTGTATAATGAAAGAGGTGTGATCTTATCAACAATTAGGGATGTCTACATCTCAGGTAAAAAAAAGGACTGAATATTTATTCATTGAACTGACTAGGTTCTAAAATGTCACAAAAATTACCCATAGCTGTCCAATCAGTGCTGCCAGTGACAAAGAGACAGCTAAAACCAAGATGTCACTTTATTCATACATTTCTAGAAGGAATAACTGAGGAAAAAGAAGAAAACATGGTCGAGAATTAAGATTTTATGGTACCAAATCCTTTTCTACATTAGTAACTGCACAATAGCTGCTTTGTACTTTGGCAAATGTATCTCCCCAACATCCTGAGAGAAACAAGATGAAATGTGAAAAGCACAACTTAGCTTAAGATCTCATGCACATGAGTGATTTATGGGTCCCAGTGTAGATATAATATGATTCTATGTAACACCATGTAGTGCAGTCAAATATAAGACTAAAAAATAACAGAAAAGTAGAATTTGTTTATACTGTTCCTGTGTATACAGGTCTGTGGCCTTCATACAAGTTCCAAAACAAGATTTTTTTTTTTTTCTGCTAAATTAAATAGAATCTGCCACCATGTTTCATAGTACAAACAATGACAGCATACATTATGAAATTGATTACTTGGAGTTGATGAAGCTGTTATGCTTATTAGGGCTCATACTCACTTGCGAGAGACTCGCACGATTCTTGTGCGAGTCTCTCGTTTGAAAACCTGGCACTGCTGCCGGCACTCGGACTGGAGCGTGCGGCTGCATAAAAATACATGTAGCCGCATGCTCCGGTCTGAGTGCCGGAATCGTGCGAATCTCTCGCAAGTGAGTATGAGCCCTTATGTTGAAAATCCATGTCAGAATCTCCGCTGACCCAGTCTGATTAACAGCTCATCAGGGTCCTTCCTACTGCTGAAATCTCACACTGCTCAGTACAAGCTGCAGAGTGTTGTGAAATTTGGTGACTTCTATTTTAAAGCTTTATCAATGGGTGAGACATCTTGAAAAGGCATGGAAACAAAGAAAAAAATAATAGTCTCCACCTTAGTGATGCAGTTTGAGCACTGTATGGCAGAATATAGTCATGCATTTTTACATGGCCGTTTGCCTGAGATCTAATATGAATACAGAATTGAAATCTATGTACCTTACATTGTAAATTTGTAGACAGTTAATTTCTAACACGTGTTTTCTTCAGGATGATTCCGCCACAGAATGTGCAGCACACCCATACAGTTACACTCTGTCTCAGAGCAGGGAGACTTGAGCTCCCTGCACTGCCACTTGGACGCTATGGGGCCCTTGAGCAAGTTCAACTGTATCGGCTGGATGCCAATACTGTTGAAAACAATAATGAGACAGAGAGCATCACGCTTTGTTTCCCAAAATTCACCTTCTGCCTATGGGCAGTTTATTATACTATACAGTCCTATGGGGAGTACATTATACTATATAGAGTCTGCCTATGGGGAGTGCATTATACTGTATAGAGGCCTTTGAGGAGAGCATTATACTAAATTGAGGACTATGGGAGTGCATTAAACTGTATAGAGTCTGCCTATGGGGGTGTATTATGCTATATAGAGTCTGACTATGTAGGTGCATTATACCATATAAAGTCTGCCTATCGGGAATGCATTATACTGTATAGAGTCTGCCTATGGGTATTCATTATACTATGTAGAGTTTGCCTATGGGAGTGCATTATACTGTACAGAGGCCTATGTGGAGTGCAGTATACTATAGAGACCTATGTGGGTGTTTTATACTATATATAGGCATTTGGGCAGTGCATTATACTATCCATAGGGCCTATGAGGAATGCATTATACTATATTGAGGCTATGGGGAGTGCATTATAGTATACAGGCCTATGGGGGTGCATTAAAGTATGTATAGTTTGCTGACGGGAAGTGCATTATACTATACAGAGTCTGCCTATGGAGAGTACATTATACTGTGTAGAGGCCTATGGGGAGTACATTATACTATATAAGCCTATGGGGGTGCGTTATACTATATATAGGCATATGGGGAGTGCATTATACTATATGGAGGCCTATAAGGAGTGCATTATACCACATTGAGGACTATGGGGAGTGCATTATACTATACAGACCCATGGGGAGTGCATTTTAGTATATAGAGTTTGCCCAAGGGGAGTGCATTATACTGTATAGAGGCCTTTGGGGAGTGCATTATACTATAGAGGCCTACAGGGGTGTTTTATACTGTATATAGCCATTTGGGGAGTGTATTGTACTATATGGAGGCCTATGAGGAGTGCATTATATTATATTGAAGACTATGGGGAGCGCATTATACTATACTGGCTTATGGGCATGTATGAAAATATGTAGCGTTTGCCCATGGGGAGTGCATTATACTATGCAGAATCTGTCTATGGAGAGTGTATTATACTTTATAGAGGCCTTTGGGGAGTGCAATACACTATATTGAGGACTATGGAGAATGCATTATACTATACAGACCCATGGGGAGTGCATTATACTATATTGAGTTTGTCCAAGGTAGTGCATTATACTATACAGTGTCTGCCTATGTAGAGTGCATTATACTGTATAGAGGCCTTTGGGGAGTACATTATACTATAGAGGCCTATGGGTGTGCTTTATACTGTATATAGGCTTTTGGGGAATGCATTGTACTATACAGAAGCCTTTGAGGAGTGCATTATACTATATTGAGGACTATGGGGAGTGCATTATACTATACAGGCCTATGGGAAGTGCATTATACTATATAGAGTCTGCCTAGGCAATTGCATTATACTGTGTAGAGCCTGCCTATGGGAGTGCATTATACTCTATATAGTTTGCCTATGGGGAGTGCATTATACTATATAGAGTCTCCCTAAGGGGAGTGCCTTATACTATATAGAGTCTGCCTATGGGGAGTGCATTATACTATATAGAGTCTGCCTGTGGGGAGTTCATTATACTATATGGATTCTGCCTATGGGGAGTGCATTATACTATATAGAGTCTGCCTATAGAAAGTGCATTATACAATATGAAGGTCAATGGGGGTACATTATACTATATAGAACCTGCCTATGAGGAGTGCATTATACTATAGAGGCCTATGGGTGTGTTTTATAGGCATATAGAGTGCATTATACTATACGGAGGCATATGAAGAGTGCATTATAACATTGAAGACTAGCTGGTGCATTATACTATATTGAAGCTATATATGAGGCCATCTTATAGTGTGGGGATTACAGTGAGGGTGCCATCATACTGTGCGTGAAATAATGTTGGTTCTTTGTACAGTGTGGAGGCCATCATATACAGGAAAGATATATATCTTTGTACCGTGTTAGTCAGTAGATAGAAAAATATTTGGAATTGAGAGTCCTCAGTGGTTGATACCTTTTAATGGCTAACTGAAAATATGGTAACAAATTGCAAGTTTTCGAGACTACTGCGGTCTCTTCATCAGGCATATAGACTAATACAAAATCTGTAGAATCACATATTTATACACAACACCGCACAGAACTGTCATTATGAGAGAGTGATAAACTGTTGTGTCCATAAATATTGGAACAGTTCGTAGATAATGAGTGAAAGTTTTATTGTCCACTGATTGGGGTCTTGTTCTGTGTTGTGATGCCCCCACAAGGTCTGAAGAGCAAATTCCTTAAATGATGTAAAAGACATAAATTCATGTGACACATTCATTCCTCAAAGGTTGTCATACAGTGTGTACGGAAAGTCTTCAGACCCCTTTAAATTTTTCACTCTTTGTTTCATTGCAGCCATTTGGTAAATTAAAAAAAGTTCATTTTTTTCTCATTAATGTATACTCTGCACCCCACCTTGACTGAAAGAAACAGAAATGTAGACATTTTTCCAAATTTATTAAAAAAGAAAAAAAGAAAAACCGAAATATCACATGATTATAAGTATTAAGACCCTTTGCTCAGACACTCATATTTAAGTCACATGTTTCCCATTTCCTTGTGGTCCTCCTTGAGATGGTTTTACTCCTTCATTGGAGTCCAGCTGTGTTTAACCCCTTAACCCCCAAGGGTGGTTTGCACATTCATAACCTGGCCAATTTTTGCAATTCTGACCACTGTCCATTTATGAGGTAATAACTCTGAAATGCTTCCATGGATTCCGGTGATTCTGACACTGTTTTCTCGTGACATATTGTACTTCATGTTAGTGGTAAAATTTCATTCAAATAACTTGCGTTTATTTGTGAAAAAAATGGAAATTTGGCAAAAATTTTGCAATTTTCCAACTTTGAATTTTTATGCCCTTAAATCACAGAGTTGGGCACACAAAAAACTTAATAAATAACATTTCCCACATGTTTACTTTACATCAGCACAATTTTGGAGCCAAAATTTTTTTTTGTTAGGAAGTTATAAGGATTAAAAGTTGACCAGCGATTTCTCATTTTGGCAACACCATTTTATTTTTAGGGACCACATCACATTTGAAGTCACTTTGAGGGGTCTATGTGATAGAAAATACCCAAAAGTGACACTATTCTAAAAACTGCACCCCTCAAGGTGCTCAAAACCATATTCAAGAAGTTTATTAACCCTTCAGGTGCTTCACAGGAATTTTTTGAATGTTTAAAAAAATGAACATTTAACTTTTTTTCACAAAAAAATTACTTCAGGTCCAATTTTTTTATTTTACCAAGGGTAACAGGAGAAATTGGACTGCAAAAGTTATTGTGCAATTTCTCCTGAGTACGCTGATACCTGATATGTGGGGGGGAACCACTGTTTCGGCGCATGGCAGAGCTCAGAAGGGAAGGAGCGCCGTTTGACTTTTTCAGTGCAAAATTGGCTGGAATTCAGATCGGACACCATCTCACGTTTGGCGAGCCCTTGATGTACCTAAACAGTGGAAACCCCCCACAAGTGATGCCATTTTGGAAACTAGACCCCCAAAGGAACTTATCTAGATATGTGGTGAGAACTTTGAACCCACAAGGGCTTCACAGAAGTTTATAACGTACATCCGTACAATTAAAAAATCATATTTTTTCCTCAAAAATGATCTTTTCACCCCCAATTTTTATTTTCCCAAGGGTAACAGGACCCTAAAAGTTATTGTGCAATTTGTCCTGAGTATGCTGATACCCCATATGTGGGTGTAAAAAACTATTTGGGCGTATGGCCGAGCTCGGAAGGGAAGCAGCGCCATTTGACTTTTTTGGCTGGAATTGAGATCGGACACCATGTTGCATTTGGAAAGCCCCTGAAGTGCCAAAACAGTGGAAATCCCCAACAAATGACACCATTTTGGAAACTAGACCCCCCAAGGAACTTATCTAGATGTGTGGTGAGCACTTTGAACCCCCAAGGGCTTCACAGAAGTTTATAATGCCCGGGCGTGAAAATAAAAAAATCATATTTTTTTCCACAAACATGATCTTTTAGTCCCCAATTTTTTTATTTTCCCAATGGTAACAGAAGAAATTTGACCCCAAAAGTTGTTGTCCAATTTGTCCTGAGTACGGTGATACCCCATATGTGGGAGAAAACTACTGTATGGGCACATGTCAGGGCTCGGAAGGGAAGTAGAGATGTTTTAGAATGCAGACTTTGATGGAATGGTCTGCGGGTGTCATGTTGCCTTTGGAGAGCCCCTAATGTACCTAAACAGTGGAAACCCCTCACAAGTGACCCCATTTTGGAAACTAGACCCCCTAAGGAACTAATATAGATTTGTGGTGAGCACTTTGAACCCCCCAGTGCTTCACAGAAGTTTATAACGCCCGGGTGTGAAAATAAAAAAATCATATTTTTTCCACAAACATTATCTTTTAGTCTGCAATTTTTTTTATTTTCCCAAGGGTAACAGAAGAAATTGGACCCCAAAAGTTGTTGTCCAATTTGTCCGGAGTACGCTGATACCCCATATGTGGGAGAAAACTACTGTATGGGCACACGTCGGGGCTCGGAAGGGAAGTAGTGACGTTTTGGAATGCAGACTTTGATGGAATGGTCTGCGGGTGTCATGTCACGTTTGGAGAGCCTCTGATGTGCCTAAACTGTTGAAACTCCCCACAAGTGACCCCATTTTGGAAACTAGACCCCCATAGAACTTATCTAGATGTGTGGTGAGCACTTTGAACCCCAAGTGCTTCACAGAAGTTTATAATGCCCGGGCGGGAAAATAAAAAAATCATATTTTTTTCCACAAAAATGATATTTTTGCCCCCAATTTTTTATTTTTCTAAGGGTAAAAGGAGACATTGGACCCCAAAAGTTGTTTTGCAATTTGTCCTGAGTAGGCTGATACCCCATATGTGGGAGTAAAGCACTGTTTGGGCGCTTGGCAGAGCTTGGAAGGGAAGGAGCACCGTTTGACTTTTTCAGCGCAGAATTGGCTGGAATTGAGACGCCATGTTGCATTTGGAGAGCACCTGATGTGCCAAAACAGTGGAAACCCCCAATTCTAACTCCAACCCTAACCCCAACACACCTCTAACCCTAATCTCAGCCCTAACCCTAGCCCTAACTCTAACCCTAGCCCTAATCCTAGACCATGGGAAAATGGAAATAAATACATTTTTTTAAATGTATTATTTTTCCCTAACTAAGGGGGTGATAAAAGGGGGGTTTGATTTACTATATATGGCGGGTTTATATGTTTGGCAGCTGTCATACGCTAAAAGACGCTTTTTATTGTAAAAATAGTTTTTGCATCACCACATTTTGAGAGCTATAATTTTTCCGTATTTTGATCCACCGAGTCATGTGAGGTCTTATTTTTTGCGGGACGAGTTGACGTTTTTATTGGTACCATTTTCGGTCACGTGACATTTTTTGATCACTTTTTATTCTGATTTTTTGGACGCAGAATGAACAAAAACCAACATTTCAAGAATTTCTTTTGGGGGGTGCGTTTACACCGTTCCGCCTGCGGTAAAATTGATAAGGCGGTTTTATTCTTCGGGTCAGTACGGTTACAGCGATACCTCATTTATGTTGTTTTTTATGTTTTGGCGCTTTTATGCAATGAAAACAATTTAATATAAAAAATAATTATTTTTGCATCACTTTATCCTGCGAGCTATAACTTTTTTATTTTTTCGCTGATGATGCTGTGTGGCAGCTCGTTTTTTGCGGGACAAGATGACGTTTTCAGGAGTACCATGGCTATTTATATCTGTCTTTTTGATCGCGCGTTATTGCACTTTTTGTTCGGCGGTATGATGATAAAGCTTTATTTTTTGCTTCATTTTTTATTTTATTTTTTTAAGGGGTTCAATAAAGGGGTTAACTAATGGGACAGTTTTATAGGGAGGGTCGTTACGGATGTGGCGATACTAAATATGTGTACTTTTATTTTTTTTTATTTCCAAAAAATGAATTTATTAGGGAATATTTTTTTTTTCAATTTATTTAGCGATTTTTTTAGAAATTATTTTTACACATTTTATTTTTTAACTTTATTACAATGTCCCAGTGGAGACATAACTGTCATGTGACAGATCGATGATCTGTCACTTCACAGATCACTGTGACAGATCAGCGATCTGTCACAGGCACTGCAGAAGGCTTCCTCGTGCCTGCGCTTTGCAGGCACTGAGGAAGCCGGCTCCCTGCAGGCCCCCGAAGGACCCCGCCGCCATTTTGGATTTGGGGACCTGCAGGGAAGGAGACCCCCGCAGCAGCGCTGCACATTGCGCTGCTGCAGGGGTCGCAGGGAAGCACGGTGAAGCCCCCTCCCTGCCGATGCTTCCCTAAACCCCCGGTACACTGCGATCGTGTTTGATCGCAGTGTGTCAGGGGTTAATGTTTCGGGGCGGTCCGTGACCACCTCTGACACATAGTGCTGGGTGTCAGCTGTGATAATCAGCTGACACCCGGCCACGATCAGCGTCGCTCACTACGTGATTGCCGCTGATCGCTATGACGTACTATCCCGTCCATGGTCATAGAGGCCCGGGTCCCATGGACGGGATAGTACGTCAGATGGCAGAAAGGGGTTAATTAAACTGATAGGACTTGATTTGTAATGGCACCCACCTGTCTATATAAGACCTCACAGCTCACAGTGCATGTCAGACCAAATGATAATCATGAGGTCAAAGGAATTGGCCAAGGAACTCAGAGACAGAATTGGGCAAGACAAAGATCTGGCCAAGGTTGCAAAAGAATTTCTGCAGTACTCAAGTTTCCTAAGAGCATATTGGCCTCCATAATCCTTAAATGGATGAAGTTTGAGACCACCAGAAGTCTTCCTAGACCTGGCCGTCCAGCCAAACTGAGCAATCGTGGGAGAAGAGCCTTGGTGAGAGAGGTAAAGAAGAACCCCAAGATCACTGTGGCTGAGCTCCAGAGATGCAGTAGGGAGATGGGAGAAAGTTCCACAAAGTTAGCTATCACTGCAGCCCTCCACCAGTCGGGCCTTTATGGCAGAGTGCCCTGATGGAAGCCTCTCAGTGCCAGACATATGAAAGCCCACATAGAGTTTGCTAAAAAACACATGAAGGACTCCCAGACTATGAAAAATAAGATTCTCTGGTCTGATAAGAAGAAAATAGAACCTTTTGGTGATAATTCCAAGAGGTATATGTGGGGGAAAACCAGGCACTGCTCATCACCTGCCCAATACAATCCCAACCGTGAATCATGGTGGTGGCAGCATCATGCTATTGGGGTATTTTTCAGCTGCAGGGACAGGATGACTGGTTGCAGTTGAAGGAAATATGCTGCCAAGTACAGAGATATCCTGGCTGAAAACCTCTTCAGAGTGCTCTGGACCTCAGACTTGGCCGAAGGTTCATCTTCCAACAAGTCAATGACCCTAAGCACACAGCTAAAATAGCAAAGGAGTGGCTTCAGAACAACTCTGTGACCATTCTTAACTGGCCCAGCCAGAGCCCTGAACTAAACCCAATGGAGCATCTCTGGAGAGACCTGAAAATGGCTGTCTACCAATGTTCAGCATCCAACCTGACGGAACTAGAGAGGATCCCCAAATCCAGGTGTGAAAAACTTGTTGCATCATACCCAAGATGACTCATAGCTCAAAAGGGTGCTTCTACTCAATACTGAGTAAAGGGTCTGAATACTTATGACCATATATTTCCGATTTCCTTGTTTAATAAATTTGCAAAAATTTCTACATTTGTTTTTTTTTTCAGTCACGATGGGTTGCAGAGTGTATATTAATGAGAAAAAAAATTAACTTTTTTGAATTTACCAAATGGTTGCGATGAAACAAAGAGTGAAAAATTTAAAGGGGTCTGAATACTTTCTGTACACACTGTAAGTTTATTCTCCCAGACTCTTCTGTCTCTGTTAGATTTGAAGATACCTTTCAATACAAGTAATTTTGGGTCCATGGTGCTGTGATCAGACATACAAAAATGTTTGACCACAGGTAGATCCATTATTTTTTCTTTTATTGCGTGGCGGTGAAAATTCATCCTTGTACTAAGCTTTTGCCCTGTCTCCCCTACATACAGATCCTCAGTAGGACATTTAGTACAAATAATTAAGTACACCACATTAGATGTGATGCAGCTGAAAGTACCTGGGATCTTGTAGTCCTGATGTGAGTTGGGGATCTTTATCTTGTCCGTGGTCATTATAAATAGACAGCTTTTACATTTTTTCTGGTTTCAAGGAAAGGTTCCTGCAGCTGTTGGCGAGGACAGGGAGCTTCTGACAATGATGCTTCTTAGATTTGGGGGCACCCTTAAACACAGTAGTGGGGGGGTCTAGAAAAATGAATTGTAATCAGGCATCTTTTTGTAAAGGTTGTAATTTCCGTGCAGCTCCTCTTAGCACCTCCAGATTTGGATTGTAGGCGACTACTAGAGGTACCCATTCAGTTATTTTCTTCTTTAGCTTTATAATGTAGCAGGTGATTCCTTGATATTCTGGTCGCTCTTGTAATCTGGTTTTCAATTGTTCTTGGATGGTAGCCCTGATTCGAAAAGGTCTTTCTGAGGCGACCAAGGTGTTCATCTCTATCCATAGGGTTAGAACATATACCATTGTATGTGATGGCTTGGCTGTAGACAATAGTGTTTTTTATTTTTTTGGGATGGAAACTGTTGTAGCTGTTTTCGTTCTGACCCAGAGTCAGATATGCCAGATCACCAGTGAGGCCAAATTAAGAGTTTACGCCCTTAATTTACAAGCACTTGGAGAACAAGAAATCTGCACACTGATTGTGAGCAAGTCACTTTATCTGACATAATGAAACGCAAGGCAATCTTTTATACAATTTACAGCAATATTTAATTCTATGGAGCTCCTGTGGCCCCCACGGTTTACCCAGGGTCATACCTTGTTTACCATGTACGCAGAACATGTTGTGGCTGACTATTGAGAACATATATGATAAGAAGCATATTTTCCTTAAAGAGGAGACAGGCAAAACTGCTGTCTCATAAGAATAAATTCTAGCAATGAAATGCAAAAGGCAATTGAAGAATTAAAGGCAGTGAAAGGCATTTAAAGGCAAACCATTAACCCTTCTATATCAAAACTGTCCCATTTAAGGTATGTTGGATGGATGATTGGCTTCTGATACAGGGATAAAGATTCCCAATTCACATCAGGACTACAAGATCCCAGATACTTTCAGCTGCATCACATCTTATGTTGTGTATTTAATTATTTGTACTAAGTGTCCAACTGGGGGTCTGTATGTAGGGGAGATCAGGCAAAAGCTTAGAACACGGATGACTTCTCACCACCACACAATGAGAAAAAAGAATGGATCTACCTGTGGCCAAACATTTTTGTATGCCTGATCACAGCACCATAGACCTGAAATTACTTGTATTGAAAGGTAACTTCAAATCTCAGAGACAAAAGAGTCTGGGAGTATAAACTTATGGCAACCTTTGACACACTCAGTGCCGGAATAAATGTGTCGCATGGATTTATGTCTTTTTATATCAATTAAGGAATTTGCTCTTCAGACCTTGTGGGGGCATCACAACACAGAACCAGACCCCAATCAGAGGACAATAAAACTTTCACTTCTTATCTACGAACTGTTCCAATATTTACGGACACAACTTTTTATCACTCTTCCATAATGACAGTTCTGTGCTGTGTTGTTTATAAATATGTGATTCTTCAGATTTTGTATTATTGTATATGCCTGATGAAGAGACCTGAGTAGTCTCAAAAACTTGCAATTTGTTACCATCTTTTCAGTTAGCCATTAAAAGATGTCAGCCACTGAGGACTCTCAATTCCAAATATTTTTGAGGCCATCATAGAGTGTTGAAGCCATTAATCAGTTTGGGGGCTACTAAGGCATCAGTATACTGTGTGGGGGCATTATACTATGTATAAGATAGCTTCCTACTATGTAGAGGGGATCTGCGCAGGGGGGGACTCGGGACATTATTAAATGTTAAGTTGGCACTTATTGTTATAGGGGAACTCAGGTTATTGTGACTGTCAAAGGGGCACGCAGGGGGCATTATTACTTTGCAGGTCCGAAAATGTGGGCATTGTTTTCTGGGGAACTTGCACATGGCATTACTATATTCTAGAGGGGTTTTTACCAATTTGAGGACACACAGTAGTTGCAGTAATAGGGACACATACGGCAGCAGTGGCTCAAAATTGGGATATCAGCAGGATGAGGAGTTTGTACAGGTTGGAAATTGATAGGGGCAGTGCAGTAAATGTGAACAAATGTGTCTTAGTACACAGCCAAGTCATAGCTGGAGAAGTTGTCATGTCAGTCTGGGCCAGATGAAAAAGATGGGAAAAGTGAAAGACACTACCAGAAAGAACATCACCTGTAAGTTACAATCTGTAACTGTACTGTAATTACATGCTCTGCAGGACTGGTATCTACTACTACATGGTCACCATATGGCGGTAATATCAGTGTAATATCGGAGTATTCATAAATTATAAGCTTGCGAGCAGGGCCCTCACTCCTTTAATCTATGTGTTTATTGTTATGTTGTAATGTCTGTTGTCTGTACAATTTAAATAGACTTGGCACACACCAAAAAGATTCTGATGCAGAAAGGTGGTTTTAATGAATTGCAGTACATACATACAGACATTTCGGTCTAGGACCTTCATCAATGTACAATAAGTTGTACTGTGAGCTCTTAGTGACTGGGCTTTAAGGGAGACACCAACACTGCAAGGAGGCATCTGCGGCCGTCCCACGTGGTTCTGTATAACAAATGGACGCAGTATCCACCGCGAATCCAAGGGTCCTAGACCGAAACGTCTGTATGTATGTACTGCAATTCATTAAAACCACCTTTCTGCATCAGAATCTTTTTGGTGTGTGCCAAGTCTATTTAAATTGAAGTTCACGGATTGGGATCC
The DNA here is from genome assembly GCF_039654945.1 of Dendrobates tinctorius. NCBI lineage: Eukaryota > Metazoa > Chordata > Amphibia > Anura > Dendrobatidae > Dendrobates > Dendrobates tinctorius. The sequence goes on along the minus strand of NW_027361671.1, from coordinate 47,342,684 downwards.
TACTTGTGCACCACCTCCGTTTACCAGGGTTGTGCCAACGGTTTTGTACTAATGTTGTCTGTACAAGTCCCCTCTAAAATGTAAAGTGCTGCGGAATATGTTGGCGCTATAGAAATAAAATTATTATTAGTAGTAGTAGTATTGGTCTTTATACAGAGATTTTTTTTTTAGTAACAGCTCTGACATATGCTGAGGTTACTCTATACCTACAATTAGGGTGCGCCACCATTGTTGTAAACAGGATTACATAGTTAGGAGCCCACTCAGAAGTTTCGCCCCCGCCCCCCGAACTAAAACCCTAGCTATGCCTCTGTTTACAATACAAGTCACTGAATCACAAAAGGTGCCTGGTCATCTTCTGGCGTGTTCTACCATAGTTTTTACTTAGAGTTTTTGCTTAAAGAAATGCTAATAGTCTCTTGCTTATTCACTGTAGTGAAAAAAATGACCAAAGAACAAAAGTAAAAAAGACTTAAAAAAAACTCCAAAAAATGCAGATTGCAAGAACTTCGGAAAAACACTCAGGAAATAATCGAAAAAACGTCACAAACGATGCTTCAGGAAAAAAATACTTGATCATATTCTACTTAAAGTGGTTGTCCACTATTCGGATAACCTCTTCTGAATCTCTATGTTTTCGTCTAGGAAAATAATAAACACTTACCGTATACTGATCGCCGGTGCCAATCCAGCGGTATCAGCATTGGCTTTCCCAGGGATTGCATTACATTGTTATGTCACCCAATCCCTGTAGCCAATTAGTGGTCACTTCACTCTCCCCTCTTTCAGACAAATCAAGACTTCTGGAGTAAGTGACAAGGCATCCACAGTTTTCACTTCTTCTGGATGTTCATTACATCCATAGAAAAGGAGAGTGAGGCCAGTGCTGATTGGTTGTATGGATTGCGTGACCTAAGAATATCACAAGATCCCTGGGAGAGCCAGTGCCGACACCGCTGGAATGGCACTGGCACCGGAGGTGAGTATAGGTGTTATTATTTTACAGAAGGGAACATAGGGATTCAGAAGGAGTTGTCTGAATAGTGGACAACCCCTTTAAAAAACTTGGCTGGTTTGCCTAAGTTTAAAAGACATCATGTGCGCCAAGTCTAAATAATCTATCCTCAGTTTCCTTATTTTTGTACTCTTAGCTTCTATAATTTATCACGTTTGTAACTAAAGGAAAATTAAGTTTGACAATCATTTGGGAAATAAACACAAAGGGGTTTTGTTCTTAATGTGCCATCTGTGTTTTGTAGCCGGAATGAATTCTGGATAATTGAAAAAAAATGTATATTGAAAAATGAAAATTGTGATTAATTAAACTAATTGAACAAGGGAGATGTCTCATCATTCAGACTGTTCTTGAACTTAATCTGGTATAGATTTAGGATGTCTCTAAAGCTTCTCCAATTTAAAATCATCAGAACATAAGGTGACATTTTCTATTCTGATTGAGATAATGCTTTTTATTTACTACTTTAATCTTTTGATTTTATTTTCACAATTGTTTTATTGCTTTCACACAGGTTGGATTTACTTCTTGGCTTATTCATCTTGGGAGACGCTGCAAAAAAAAATATTTTCTGTTTAAGAGCATTTGTTGAAATTGGTTCTGGCTTTCTATCTACTATTTCACAATTTCAAGGACAGGTAAATATAAATAGCTGCAGTTGGGATAAAAGTCAGAAGGTATCTATTGTTCTGGCTGGAGATATGCCTTTATGAAAGCAGGGATGAGAGATGCCACTGTGTGGCTAATTGATCTGCAGTCACTAAGGTCCTGTAGTGATTGTGAGGCAAGAGAGAAAGGGTCTGATTTATCATTGTATTTTTTCCATTTTTTCAGAGGTAATTATAACTTAATTATTGACTTTTTGATTTGCTACAAATTCATCAAAGAATTTGAGCAGTGGGGTACCCCCTCTCCCTTGCTTCTGTACCTTCGGAGCAGAGGCACTTCAGCTGAAGTCTGAAGCATCATATAAGGTAGTACTGGCATCTATACTGAGTTCTGTAGTTCTTACTTAATAAAACTCTCTGTGCTGCCTTAACACCTTTTTCCTACCTTCGTCCTCACACACAATTCTGTCTTTTTTCCGGTAGAGGGAAAGGGTCTGCAGACTGCAGATACACTGAGTGGAACCTTTTGTACCTCCACTCAGCAACTCAGCTGTAATGTAAGGTTTCATGGGTTTCACCAACTTCCACAGAAAATAAATTCTGCACTTCTCATACCTCATGTCACCAACTGTATTTCCACCTTAATCAAGAAGGGGGCTAATTCCAGAATCTGATCTGTGTCGGCTTTCCAGCATTTGAAAGAGGCCTTCGTTAAAGCTTGGTTGCTGCACCATTCTGATTCTAACAAACAGTTTCTTCTGGAAGTGGATGCTGCCTATATCGGTGCTAGGACACTTCTTTTGCAAAGAACTTCTACGTGGAAGTCTGTGTTTTGCAATTTGTTTCCCTAAACTGTTTTCACCGACCATGTTTAATGATATTATTGGGGATCATGAACTTTTGGCCATTAAGATGGCGCTTAAAGAATGGCAACATCTACTGAAAAGTGCCAGCTGTCCAGTAATAATATAGATGGACCAGAAGAATTTGACCTTTCTACAGTCCAGTCAATGGTTAAATCCTCATCAAGCCAGATGGGTTCTCTTCTTCGTTGGTTTTGACTTCGAGTTTCACTTCCATCCGGCGTAGAAGAATGTGAAAGCAGATGCCCCTCCTCGAACCTTTGACTCCGTGGAAGAGTCACAGCACATAATAACTGGGTACAAATACTCCACTGGGTGGAGTTTTCCTACGACAACAATGTTGGGGAGTATCTCCATTCTTCGTTGTATACTCTCAGCATCTTCAAGTGCCCTCTCCTATGTCTGCTTTTTTTGGGGTAACAGCAGCTGTTTCATCATATGGCGATTTTCTCCAGATCTGGCATCAAACTCAGGCCCCTTTCCTTAAGTTAGCATATAGAATTAAGATTCATGAGGACAAGAAAAGAGGTTCACCGCCTTACTATCACACTGAAGATAAAGTCTGGCTGCCTTCCCGGAATATTTGCCTTAAGGCGCCTTCCTACTAATTTGCTTCAAAATTTTCAAGCAACTCAATCCGCTGACCTTCTGTCTTCAGCTCCCGGCAAATCTATGTATACCAAATTCATTTCAGGTCTCGCTCCTGAAGTCGGTGGTCCTGAATATTTTCTCCAGACCCCTTACTCCTACCTCTATCGCTGGTCCTGAAGGTTTTTCGGATGTCTTTGAAATTATGGACATACTGGATTATAAGAAGGTTTGGGGAACACCTTCTATTTGGTGGATTGTTAGGGCTTTGTTCCTGAGGAGAGGTCATGAGAGACTACTGAAAACATTTGCTCCCCTACCAGAGGTTGCTCTGTCGGTCGGGCCAAAAAAGGAGGTGACATAATGGTCGGTTTTGGTGCTCTTTTTTTTCTTGTGTTGTTTTTCAATTATCTGACTGTCCGCAGTACATCACCATAGTCCTACTTCCTGGTATATAAGGGTCATTATTATTATTATTCTGCACTCTCACATCCCATTGTGAATTCACTGAATATTATTTATACCTCTATACCACGTGGTTATCCTTTGTTATTTCTCTTGTTCATGGTGGGAGATGAGAAGCCATGCAGTGATGCCGGCATAGATGTTGCATACACTTTTAGGATTTTCCCTTGCAAAAGTGTGAGTTTTGTATATTTATGGCCACATTTCGACTAGACTTGTCCGGCCTTGCTCATTTCATTTTCATTGAGTGAAGCCACGCATGTCTAGTTGGCACGTGACTGTATTTATGTAAATTGCCGGCATGACAGAATTCTGACAGAGTTCAGAGCGCACTATGAGAATTCAGAAATCTGCAGTCACAAAGAATGACTGACTGCAGACTCATCACAAACTTGGACAACTCCTTTAATGCTCCTAACAAATAGAAATATGAGAATTAGTCAGTATCACACAATTTTTTTTACATCCAAGTACCTTATATATGATCTTGTCTCTGAAATCGTTCTCTCTTCTCTTCATCTTGTCCAGACGCCATGATGAGTTTTATCATCCACAGCTCGTCTTTGCAGACTTCCATCTTCTCTGGTCTTCTGCAGCACATCCCCACATGATGCCCTTAAAGATAGCAGTGTCATTATAATGCTCCTGAATAAAACTATCTGCCCTACGCTGAGTCCCTGAATAAGTAATTGCTCCTCATTATATTCCATGCACAAAATATGACCCACACACAGTCTCTCTTATGATACATGCTATCCACACTGCCCTCTCTTTTCCATAAGGGGCCCTCTCTTCACACTGTTCTCTCACACTGTATCCCACCTATATAGCCCAATCTCTATACTGCATCACCTAACACTCTCCTCCTCCTTGGCTTACTAGCCCTTCCTGGCTGTGTCCTTACACTGTCCCCCCCATGCTACCCACCACACTACTCATTCTTTATTTTGTGCCCATTCACACTTATCTCCCCCATACTGTCTCCTCACGCTATTCCCTTCAATAGTTTTCTCATACTTTTCCCGCTCCTTTCTCATACATTTATCCTCTTACTCTCCATACTGCCTCATCACACATCCCCCTGACTCCTTATACTATGTCTGCATCCATACCATCACCCTCGCTCCCCATACTGTGTTTGCATACATTATCCCCTCCTCTTCATATTGTGTCCTCAGCCACCCCCATGTCCCTCATCATACTGTGTCTGCACTCACCACCCCACTCACCATACTATATCAGCACCCATCTCCCATACTGTTTCCTCATACATACCCCCAACTCCCACCTTGCTCCACATATTGTGTCTTCAAATTTCCCTTGCTCCCCATATTATATCTGTACCTGTCCCTTTCTTGCTCCCCAAACTTGTGTCCTCAAATCATCCCTAGTTACGTTAATCTCCTTCAGCCCCATTACACTAAATCTCCCCTACACAGTAAATCCCTCCCCTACACAGTAAATCTCCCCTACACACATTAACATTTAATCTTCGGTGTCTTCATATCAACTAGTGTGGGGCATTTTCCACCAATGTTCTTCGTGCTTCTGCACGCCGGCAAGTGACATCAGCAGTGTGATCACATGTTCTGATCACACTGCTGACGTCTCTGTGACCCGGCGGTACTTGCGTCTGAAGTAAATTGATCACTTGGAGCTGGTGCACTGCATCTTCTATGAGCCAGCTATCGGCTTGACAGCCAGCTCAGAGAATGTCCAACTCACAGTCCGGAAGGTGTCAGAATGCAGCCGCAGGGGGGGACACTTTGGACCGCTGCACTTGGCCGCCCCCCAGATACGTCTCTGGTTACAGGACATGCAAATTCTCTTTCCTCCGTACTGACTATTAGTTGCAAGTAAATGTGCATGTAACCATAAGCGCTGACATTCAATTTACATACTGAAAACTACATTTATGATAATTTCTGATTACATTTAGTTTGAGGCTATAAAACAATGGAACTTGCACTTTAACCTGATTATCATGAGTGCATTATTCATATATTTGTATATTTTTAGCTATTTATATATGTATATTTATGCATGATTTCTGTATGTTTATCTGGGTATTCCCTGCATATTTTTAATAGTAAATTTTAATATATGAATTTTGAAATAAAAGTTTAATATTTTTAACATGTGAAGCATAGGTCTCTTATTAACCTGAGACTATTTCTCTTAGGCAGTGTGTGAATGTTATAATGCAGAAGTGATATGCATAAGATGGTCATTGTGACAAGTGTGTTAAGTAGAGTTGAGCGATACCGTCCGATACTTCAAAGTATCGTATCGGATGGTATCGGCCGATCTTTAAAAAAAGTATCGGTATCGCCGATTCCGATACCGGAAGTCCCATTCAAGTCTATGGGACTTCCGGTATCGGAATAAGAAAAACCCTTTCCTGCCCTTGTACAGCCTCTCTGGGGTCTGTACGGGCCTTTCGGGGGGCTGTGCCGGCCTGCCGGTGGTCTGTGCAGGCTCCGGGGGGCTGTGCTGGCCTGCCGGGGGGCTGTGCCGGCCTGCCGGGGGGCTGTGCAGGCTCCGGGGGGCTGTGCCGGCCTGCCGGGGGGCTGTGCCGGCCTGCCGGTGGTCTGTGCAGGCTCCGGGGGTCTGTGCAGGCATCGTCCGATGGGACTACAAGTCCCATCGGGCGATGCCTGCTACCATGACAGTGATTGACACATTAGCCAATGATGGGACAGTAGTAGTCCCATCATCCGGCTAATGTGTTAAATGTGTAAAAAAAAAAAAAAAAAAAAAAAATTACATGCTACATACATACAACATGCATACTACATACATGCTACATTCATACTACATAAATACTACATGCAACATACATACTACATATATACTACATGCATGCTACATACATACTGCATGCTACATACATACCACATATATACTACATACATACTACATGCATGCTACATGCATGCTACATGCTACATACATAACACATATATACTACATGCATGCTACATACATACTACATGCTACATACTACATATATACTACATGCATGCTACATACTACATGCTACATACATACTACATATATACTACATGCATGCTACATACATACTGCATGCTACATGCATGCTACATACATACTACATACATACTACATGCTACATACATACTACATATATACTACATGCATGCTACATGCATGCTACATACATACCACATACATAACACATATATACTACATGCATGCTATATACATACTACATGCTACATACATACCATATACATACTACATGCATGCTACATACATACTACATGCATGCTACATACATACTACATGCTACATACATACTACATATATACTACATGCATGCTACATACATACTACATGCATGCTACATACTACATGCTACATACATACTACATATATACTACATGCATGCTACATACATACTACATGCATGCTACATACATACTACATGCTACATACATACCACATACATACTACATATATACTACATGCATGCTACATACATACTACATATATACTACATGCATGCTACATACATACTACATGCTACATACATACCACATACATGCTACATATATACTACATATATACTACATGCATGCTACATACATACTGCATGCTACATGCATGCTACATACATACTACATGCTACATACATGCTACATACATACTACATATATACTACATGCATGCTACATACATACTGCATGCTACATGCATGCTACATACATACTACATACATACTACATGCTACATACATACCACATATATACTACATACATACTACATACAATACATTCATACAATACATACATAGACATACAGTACATATAACATAGAGTAACATACTTACCAATACTTGTCACATTGTTCCCCGAAGCCATTGTCATCTACGGAATAAATATTAACATAACAAACCACAAAAATACTCACCCACGATCCGAAGCAGTCCACGAGTGTGTCCCACGACGATCTTGGGTAGAGAACTGCAGCATCAGCTGTTGCTGCCGTTCTCTACGGGCTGCAGGAATCCAATGACGGAAGGTAGGTATCCTTCCGCACTGTATTCCTCCGCCACTTAAAAAAAAAAAGTCCCTAGTCTCACTTTATGCCATTGCTGTGTGGGAAATTCCCACGCAGCAATGGCATAAAGTGAGACTAGGGACTTTTTTTTTTTAAGTGGCGGAGGAATACAGTGCGGAAGGATACCTACCTTCCGTCATTGGATTCCTGCAGCCCGTAGAGAACGGCAGCATCATCTGATGCTGCCGTTCTCTACCCAAGATCGTCGTGGGACACACTCGTGGACTGCTTCGGATCGTGGGTGAGTATTTTTGTGGTTTGTTATGTTAATATTTATTCCGGAAAAGACAATGGCTTCGGGGAACAATGTGACAAGTATTGGTAAGTATGTTACTCTATGTTATATGTACTGTATGTCTATGTATGTATTGTATGAATGTATTGTATGTATGTAGTATATATGTGGTATGTATGTAGCATGTAGTATGTATGTAGTATGTATGTAGCATGCATGTAGCATGTAGTATGTATGTAGCATGCATGTAGTATATATGTAGTATGTATGTAGCATGCATGTAGTATATATGTAGCATGTATGTAGTATGTATGTGGTATGTATGTAGCATGTAGTATGTATGTAGCATGCATGTAGTATATATGTAGTATGTATGTAGCATGTAGTATGTATGTAGTATGTATGTAGTATGTATGTGGTATGTATGTAGCATGTAGTATGTATGTAGCATGCATGTAGTATATATGTAGTATGTATGTAGCATGTAGTATGTATGTAGTATGTATGTAGTATGTATTGTATGTATGTAGTATATATGTGGTATGTATGTAGCATGTAGTATGTATGTAGCATGCATGTAGTATATATGTAGTATGTAGTATGTATGTGGTATGTATGTAGCATGTAGTATGTATGTAGCATGCATGTAGCATGCATGTAGTATGTATGTAGCATGCATGTAGTATGTATGTAGTATGTATGTAGTATGTATGTAGCATGTATGTAGTATGTATGTAGCATGTAGTATGTATGTAGCATGCATGTAGTATATATGTAGTATGTATGTAGCATGCATGTAGTATGTATGTACTATGTATGTAGTATGTATGTAGCATGCAGTATGTATGTAGCATGTATGTAGTATATATGTAGTATGTATGTAGCATGCATGTAGTATGTATGTAGCATGTAGTATGTATGTAGCATGCATGTAGTATGTATGTAGCATGTATGTAGTATGTATGTAGTATATATGTAGTATGTATGTAGCATGTAGTATGTATGTAGCATGCATGTAGTATGTATGTAGTATGTATGTAGTATGTATGTAGCATGCAGTATGTATGTAGCATGTATGTAGTATATATGTAGTATGTATGTAGCATGCATGTAGTATGTATGTAGCATGTAGTATGTATGTAGCATGCATGTAGTATGTATGTAGCATGTATGTAGTATGTATGTAGTATATATGTAGTATGTATGTAGCATGTAGTATGTATGTAGCATGCATGTAGTATGTATGTAGTATTTTTTTTTTTTTTTTTTTTTAACATTTAACACATTAGCCGGATGATGGGACTACTACTGTCCCATCATTGGCTAATGTGTCAATCACTGTCATGGTAGCAGGCATCGCCCGATGGGACTTGTAGTCCCATCGGACGATGCTTGCACAGACCCCCGGACATCAGCACAGCCCCCCGGCAGGCCGGCACAGCCCCCCGGCAGGCCGGTACAGACCCCCACAGGGTGCACAGACCACCGGCAGGCCGGCACAGCCCCCCGGCAGGCCGGTACAGACCCCGGGCAGTCCACACAGCCCCCCGGCAGGCCGGCAGAGACCCCCGGAAGGCCCGAAATGACGGCGCATCATGATGCGCACACACCGCGCATCATGATGACGTCAGGCCGTCAATCAACTGAACTTCCGATTCCGATGCCGAATTCCGATATTGAAAAAATATCGGAAGTCGGTATCGGAATTCCGATACAGCAAGTATCGGCCGATACCCGATACTTGCGGTATCGGAATGCTCAACACTAGTGTTAAGTCATGTAAATTCTGGGGCTAAAACTTTTTTTTTTGTCGTAAAAATGTAATTATTTTTTCTTCACCGCCCAATGGTGTGAGGTTCTGTGACACACCGGTGGTGTTAATATGATCACTGCACCCCTTGATGAATTCATTGAGAAGTGTAGATTGTAAAACACGTTCACTTATGGGGGTTTCTGCTGTTCTGGTACCTCAGGGGCTATGCCAATGTGATATGGCACCTTTAAACTATTCCAGCAAAATCTGTACTGTAATATGGCACTCATTCTCTTCTGAGTTTTGCACTGTGCCTCAAAAGAAAAGAAGTTTTCAACCACATATGAGGCATTGGCATACTTAGGAAAAATTGCATGACATACTTTATGATACATTTTCTCCTATTATCCATCAAGTCTTGTAGTTTCTGAAATGGGGTCACTTCGGGTTTCTGCTGTTTTGGCATGTCAGAGACATTCACAATCTGTTCCAGGCATCATTGTTCTCCAGAACTTAATTGGCACTCCTTCCCTCCTGTACCGTGTTGTGTGCCCAATCAGTAGTATTCACCAAATATGGGGTATCTGTGTACTCAGAACAAATTATATGATCTATTTTCCCCTGTTACTCTTGTGAAAATGAACAATTTACGGCAAAAGGAACATGTTTGTGGGAAAAATGCATTTTTTCATTTTCGCTGCTCAGTGATATAAAATTCTGGTGAAGCACCTGTGGGTTCAAGGTGCTCCCCACACCTGTAGATAAGTTCTTTGAGAGGTGTAGTTTCCACAATAGGGCCACTTGTGGGGGGGGTTTCCACTGTTTAGGCACATCAGTAGCTCTCCAAACACGACATGACGTCTGCTATCTACTTACAAGTGAAATAGGCTAGAAAAAAGTATGGATATGTTAAAATGCCACCCCTCTACAACCTAAAGTTCTTCTAAGACTTTATCAAGGGCCCAATGTATAAAATAAATGCACCGTAAATAAAAATAGTAACATTGAAAAGAGACAGTTCTACTCGTTATTGGTGTTTCTAGCCCCATGACCATTAAAAAATGTCTAATTTATAAAAATGTCTGTGCAAAGGGGACCTCAGTTTAAAATGTTTCAGCAGTACTTTGTGGTTGTAAAACAAAAGTTGAAACAAAAATGGGAAAATATTTCCTATTTTTCTTCACATTTTCCCTCTTTATCAGCAAAAAAAGGGAATATAAAAATGACAAAAATTTAACCCCCTGTGACACAAAAAAAAAGATAAAAATTATTTTGAATATACAAAGGAGACAAAAATATATAGGAAGGGGGACGGGATGGTGGGTAAATGGTCCTATCATGAACTAGTTAAGTAACATTTCTAACTTTGAAATAGTGTTTTTTTTTTCTGACCTAGTGTTCAAAATTTTTCAACTTAATATAATGTTCTATGTCAGCAAGGTGCTTGTAATGGTAATCAGATCATTCAACTTCTGCATGTGTTCACTCTTTTCTATGTCAACTATCAGCTTGTAATGGTACATCTCCACATCTCTGCCTGCTGTCTCATGTGCTGCATATCACCTACAATATATTTTAGTGATGTCTGCTTACTGAATATTTGCTATAATTCATCTGTTGCATCGTTCTCAGTACTCACTGTTGTATATCCATGGGGGAGTTACTGTAGATGTTATCTTGGGAGAGGTGTTATAGCACAGAGGTGAAATCAGGACTTGTGTCATTGATCATCTATCCACACCAGGATGTGTTGAGCAACTGTTGCTGATTTATCCCAAACCAGCTCCCACAATCCCTCTCTCCTGACCCTGTAGTGTGCCCTATAAATTTAGAAACATTCTAAGGGGTGCACGCAGTGTGGGATTGCAAGCATCCCATAAGCAAAGCATCACAGATGCTAAACATCAAGGAAAAGCAGTTATTCCATGGTAGTCAGGGCAGAGGTCAGGAAACCAAAACTATGCACTCCCTTTTAGCCATGTGCTTTATTTCTATCCTCCTGTGTTCCCTTGCCATCCACATTCACTGCCCCATCCCCCCTCCATCACGACTCATACACATCAGCCCCTCTACACTTCCCTCTCCCATGTACAGCTCCCATGCACTCCTCACCTTCCTGCAAAACCTCAGCCCATCTTGCCCAAACAAATCACATAAAAAAACTTCCTACAATTCCAATAGCTACTTGCTCTTTATCTTCCTACTCCTACTGATTTGGGGGGACATTTCCCCCAACCCCGGTCCACCATCCCCCAACCTCAACCCCTACCCTACCTCATATCAAAACCATACTAATATTCTTAATATTACTTTCACTCCTTCATTTCCCTCTTTCAATTGTGCCTTCTGGAATCCACAGTGTGTTTGTAACAAGCTTCCATTCCTGCACAACTACTTTCTGAACAGCTCTCTGAATCTGTTGGCCCTCACTGAAACCTTGATCCAGGATTCTGACACTGTCTCCCCTGCTGCCATTTCCCTTGGTGGCTTACAATTATCCCATTCTCCCAGACCCACAAACAGACTTGGTGGTGGAGTCGGCATACTCCTGTCCCCACAATGCACCTTCTAGGTCATCCCCCTAGTTCCATCACTCTCATTCCCTTCTTTTGAGGTCCACACCATCAGTCTCTTCTGTCCCCTCTACCTCAGAGTAGAGGTCATATATCCACCTCCATGCCCACCCACCCACTTCCTTGACCATTTCTCAGCCTGGCTGCCACACTTCGTGTCCTCAGAACTACCAACCCTTATCCTGGGAGACTTCAACATCCCCATTAACAGCCCCACTTCCACAACTGCATCCCAGCTCCTATAATAATAATAATAATAATAATCTTTATATAGCGCCAACATATTCCGCAGTGCATTACAGTTTAACAGTTCTAAAACACAAGGCATAAGTAACAACGTTACTAATACAATAATTAAAGCAAAATAAGACGACCCTGCTCGTGAGAGCTTACAAAGTACAGGTGTGTATTTACAATGGTGCATTTCCAATAATGGTCCAGCCATCTTGAGGGAGTGATGGATAGATGGATATAATGAATGGGCTACACATGCACAGTTACACATAAAATGACTTTGATTAGTGAATGTGATAGGCCACTGTGAACAAAAGCGTTTTGATGGAGTACCTAAACCTATGCAAATTGTGGATAGTCCTAATTTCTTGGGGTAGAGCATTCCAGAGGATTGGCGCAGTGCGGGAGAAGTCTTGGAGTCGGGGGTGAGAGGTACGGATTAGTGCAGAGGTTAGCTCCTATCACTAACTACTTCTCTCGGCCTCTCACAGCTCTCAACCTCTGAGACACACAAAGACGGTAACACCCTTGACCTGGTCTTTGTCCGGCTCTGTTCAATCTCTTACCTAAATAACTCCCCGCGTCCCCTCTCTGACCACAACATTCTCTCCTTCATGCTCACAAATCCTCACCTACCCCAGCACACTCCTACCTACCACACATTCAGAAATCTACAAGCAATTAACCCTCATACACTTTCAGACTCCCTACACTCATCACTGTCCCCAATGTCCTCTTTTTCCTGTCCTGATCTGGTTGTACAACACTACAATGGCACTCTCAGAAGCACCCTTGACCAAGTAGTGCTTATGGGTCGCCCTGTCCCAGGGCTCTGGGGTACTCGGTACCGGGCCGGTGTCAGGGGGATGTGTCACGGCAGCTGTGACCCGGTCCGTGGCCCTGGGCACCCAAGTAATGGTGGTTTTATGTAATGGTTTATATGAATAGCTCGTGACACCACCTGTGGTGTTTGGCAAGCAAGATGTTAAGCCAACGCTGCGTGCAGATCCTCTGGGGCTGATGGTGTGTTGCAGCATAGATGGTATAGCTCCCCACAGGTGAAGCTGTAACCCCAGGGCAGTGTATAGGCGCAGGTAGTGTAAAGGAGGATACCCAGATGTAGCAGTGCTGGCGGCGTTGGCGTGGCGCACAATTGAATGGAAGACACCAGGGCTTGTAGTTCCAAAGCTTTACTCACAGTTCGTGGTACACACTGGTGCCAGCCTCCGTGCCGTGTCCTCTGGGGCAGAGACTCAATCAACCTCCCGGGCAAGTCAGGCTTCTCCTCTCCAACACTCCGCCAACATGTACCTTTCCTGAAATTAGTCGCTAATTCGTTTGGGGTCCGCAATTAATCCAAAACCCCTTTCTTTGTTCACGTTCAGCACTTGCCCCCATCCGGCTGCATCCCGGGGGCCATGATGACCTGCACGGACCCTCTCCTTCTGGGCCAGATCCGGGCCCAACACAGCCTTCTTTCTCTGCTCTCTCTCCCGGTATTCCGCTGCCAGCTGTCGGATGGTGGCCCGGCACCCTGCCCAGTTCTCTTCATCCTCCCGCTCTTCCCGAGATCGTCCCTCGCCCACTGGGGCCCGCGGCACCACCGTTAGGGGTCCAGATGTTTCCCCCTGGGGACAGTCATCCCGGTCCCAGACCAGGTCTAGCACGACCTAGCCAGCCACTGCAGCTGTGGTGCACCTCAGGGCCTTCCCAGGTGGAGGGGCATCTGACGTACCTGGGGCCTCCTGGTGGTGCGGCCTCTGCTCCGGTGCAGGCGGTCCGGGTGCCGGCTGTGGTGATACCGATGGCGGCTCCAGGTCCGCGGGGGCTTCGGTAGGGACCTGCGCAGCCGCAACAGGTCCGGGCGGGTGCATGGTCTCAGCTCTCGGATCCTCCGGTACGCTCAGCCGCACAGACAGCGTGGAGGTGAAGACCAGCGCTGCCGGAGGACAGTCCGGTGCAGCGGTAACAGGTACTGGTGGAGCGGGTACCGCAGGCGTAGGCCCCTCCCGGGCCTGCTGCCATCTCAGCTGCTCCAAAGCCTCCTGCCTCAGCCACAAACGGGTGGTCAGTTCCTCCTGCCTCGGCCCCTTTCCCGCCAATTGGCTTCTTCTGCCCCTCCTTCCAGGGGGCGGCGTCTTCTTCCAGTGCCTCCATACCAAGCCAGTATACGAACCCCTCGGGGGGTGGGCCATGTATCAGTCAAATAGTAATTCAGGCAGGGAAGGCCCAATACTCTTCACGGTCTTTTCCTAGGACCTCCCATCTCTTCACGCCCTTCTTCTCCGTGCCAGCGGCCATTTCTAATGTCCATTTTACAGTCTATTAAATCAGGTCTTCTGCACATTTTCAAAAGCATAAAGTCTCACAAATTTCAGGCACACAGAACCCGATGGCAGCGGGTCTCGTCATCCTGTTCGTGATGCCAAAATTTGTGTCGTCCCGTCCCAGGGCTGTGGGGTACTCGGTACCGGGCCGGTGCCAGGGGGATGTGTCACGGCAGCTGTCACCCGGCCCATGGCCCTGGGCGCCCAAGTAATGGTGGTTTTATGTAATGGTTTATATGAATAGCTCGTGACGCCACCTGTGGTGTTTGACAAGCAAGATGTTAAGCCAACGCTGCGCGCAGATCCTCTGGGGCTGATGGTGTGTTGCAGCATAGATCGTATAGCTCCCCACAGGTGAAGCTGTAACCCCAGGGCAGTGTATAGGCGCAGGTAGTGTAAAGGAGGATACCCAGATGTAGCAGTGCTGGCGGCATTGGCACACAATTGGATGGAAGACACCAGGGCTTGTAGTTCCAAAGCTATACTCACAGTTCGTGGTACACACTGGTGCCTGCCTCCGTGCCGTGTCCTCTGGGGCAGAGACTCAATCAACCTCCCGGGCAAGTCAGGCTTCTCCTCTCCAACACTCCTCCAACATGTACCTTTCTTGAACGACTCCTCTATTGCGCCTTTTAGTGTGAAAAGCTCCAGTACCGTGGTACTCTGAAGTTCCTCCTGTTAGATGTTCCTAACAACTCTTCCTTGTATGGCAGACAGCTGTAGCCTACTTCGGGGACTCCCTTCTCCTGAGTCCCGGCTCCCTATACAGATGCTGTTGTGCCCCAAGTCTTGGATGGGAGTAATGCATTTACAGCCAACTACTCCACTCTTTATATCCAACTCCACCCACCTCCCAGCACATCTCGTGTTACGAAGCAAGGACCCACGAAAGGTGCTCTGCTATCCCCTAAGCATGGAGCCGCAATCTGGTCCATTGCTGAACTATCCTGTGTGTGGGTGCAGGTGTTGGAGTGTGGAAAGGAGTTCCCAAGTTACCTAGGTGGTGGGGCACCACACCTTAGGAGAAGGTGCAGTACCTCTGTGGCGACTGAGCCTCAGGGGCGCCACACTTATCACCCTCAGAACCTCCAAGCACAGAGTAAAACAGCCCTGGCTCACATCGCAAACTTGACTGCTCCAGCGATGCTCTAGGAGTGCTGAACACTTATGGAGGAAAACTCACACACCAGAAGACTTCATCCACTTCAAATTTATGTTAAGAACCTATAACTCTGCCCTTCACCTCTCCAAATAGACCTACTACATCACCCTGATCTCCTCACTGTCCAACAACCCCAAGATAGTTTTTGATACCTTTCACTCCCTCCTCAGGCCAAATGTACAAGCCCCTACCATAGACATTTGTGCTGATGACCCCGCCTCCCACTTTATAGAGAAAATAGATAACATCCATCAGGAAATCCGCTCCCAACCACCAAGTGCTGTTACTCCCATCTCTCCCTGCATTTCCCCTGGCTCACTCTCCACATTTGATCCCATCACAGAAGAAGTCTCCAGACTCCTCTCTTCTTCTCTTCTGACTACATGAACTACCGACTCCATTCCCTCACATCTCCTCCTGTCTCTCTACCAAGTCGTCACAACTCACCTAACTACAATCTTTAGTCTCTCCCTCTCCTCAGGCATTTTCCCATCCGCCTTCAAACACTCTATCATTACTCCATTATTAAAGAAACCCGCTCTTGACCCATCCTGCACAAATAACTACAGACCAGTCTCCAATCTCCTCTTCATCTCTAAACTCTTGGAGTTCCTGGTCTACTCCTGCCTTACCCGTTACCTCTCCACTCACTCCCTCCTAGACCCTTCACAGTCCGGCTTCCGCCCCCTACATTCGACAGTAACTGCACTCATCAAAGTGACCAATGACCTTCTGTCAGCAAAATATAATGGTGACCACTTTCTGCTCATTCTTCTCAACCTTTCTGAAGCTTTTGACACGGTTGACCACCATCTCTAGGCTCCAGTCACTAGGCATTAAGGACACTGCCCTCTCCTGGTTCTCTTCCTATCTTTCTGACCACTCCTTCAGTGTTTTGTTCCCTGGCTTCACCTCATCTCCTCTTCCTCTTGCTGTCGGGGTACCTCAGGGCTCAGTCCTTGGCCTCCTTCTCTTCTCTCTCTACTCGGCCCCAATTGGACAGATCATCATCTGATTGGGCTTTCAGTACCATCTTTATGCTGATGACACACAACTATAAACGTCTTCCCCTGACCTTACCCCCGCTGTACTACAGAATGCCAGTGACTGTTATGATGAGTCACCGAAGGAGGAAAAAAACAAAATACCAGCTAAGTCCAGAAAAACCAGAGAGGTTGGCAGCTATCGGATTGCAGACCCCTGGACCTATCCACAACAACTAGCAGTAGCCGTGGGGGGTTCCTACGGTGCCCTAGACCCCTCGATCACAGCCGGAGAACTAGATAGCCTAAAGACAGAAAGGGGAAAAACTAAACTGCCCCAGAGCAGACCCCAAAGCAATAGGCAGCCCCCAACATATAATGACGGTGAAGCAAGATGAAAACACTAACACAGATAGAAAGATAGGTTGAGCAAATGATGGGGCCCAAGCTAACTACATAGGACAGGATAGGAAGGCTGCTGTCTGCCATCCGCAAAAACCCTATCAAAATGAGCCAACCGACTGATAGGGAAAACAGGCCCTGAAGTCGCTAGGCTTCAAAAGACTATATCAGTACTCAGGTATATTCTGAAGACAGAGCAAAAGATCAACAGATCAGAGACAAAAATGGAATTCAGCTCACCAACGGCCGGGGAAGGCAGAACTCCCAAAAAACAAGGCAAAAAAAAAACAAAACAGAAGAGTACAAAGCAGAGCAGAAAAACTTAGCTTTGAGATACAGGAATCAGACTGGTCTCCAAGAATCCAGCAGGAAAATCACCAGCCAGGAAGAAGGGCGTCGGCAGCCTTATATCCAGTCCTCAATTCCAGCCACCCAGTCATCATCTAGCTGCCCAGGTGTCTGATAATCAGCCTCACTACCTTCTTTCACCAGAGGAGGGAGTTCATCAGACCTCAATAGTGAAGGGAAAAATGAACTCACAACAAGTGACTATCTGTCCGCAGTCTCCAACATCATGTCCACTCTCTATCTGAAATTCAACCTCTCCAAAACTTAACTTCTTCTGCTCCTGCCATCTACTAACCTCCCTAAATCTGACATTTCCCTCTCCGTGGGTGGCACCATCTTAACACCCCGGCAGCAGGCGCGCTGTCCGGGTGTTAAGTTTGACACCAATCTCTCCTTCACATCCCATATACAATCTCTCACCTGCTCTTGTCGTTTACACCTAAGGAACATCTCTAGAATCCGCCCTTTTCTCACCATGGAAACAACAAAAACCCCCACTGTCGCCTTGATCCACTCGCGCCTGGACTACTGCAATGCTCTATTAATTGGCCTCTCCATTACTCGACTTTCCCTTCTCCAGTTTATCCTTAATGCAGCAGCCAGGGTCATCCATTTAGAAGTGTGCTCTCTTCACCAGTTGTTACACTGGCTGCCCATTCGATATAGAATCCAATTCAAAGTACTTGTTCTCACCCACAAAGCTCTCCACAGTGCGGCACCCCCTTACATCTCCTCCCTCATTTCTGTCTATCGGCCTAACCGACCACTGCGCTCTGCAAACAACTTTCAGCTAACCTCTGCACTAATCCGTACCTCCCACTCCAAGTCTTCCCCCGCACGGCGCCAATCCTCTGGAATGATCTACCCCAAGAAATTAGGACCATCCACAATTTGCATAGTTTTTGGCGCTCCCTTAAAACACATTTGTTCACAGCGGCCTATCGCATTCCCTAATCAAAGTCATTTCATGTGTGTGTGTAGCCGATTCACTATTTCTATCTATCCCCCACTCCCTCAAGATGGTTGGACCATCATTGTAAATACATCATTGTAAATACACACCTGTTCTCTGTATCTCCCCCACCTCATTGTAGATTGTAAGCTCTTACGAGCAGGGTCATCTTATTTTGCTTTAATTACTGTATTGTTAACGTTGTTACTGTAAAGTTCTGCGGAATATATTGGCGCTATATAAATAAAGATTATTATTAATAATAATAAATTTTATTTCTATAACGCCAACATATTCTGCAGCACTTTACATTTCAGAGGGGACTTGTGCAGACGATAGACATTACAGCATAACAATAATCACATAGATCATAACAGATGCCAAGAGGAATGAGGGCCTGCTCGCAAGCTTACAATCTATGAGGAAAAAGGTAGACACGAAAGGTAGATGGTAACAATTGCTCTGATTGTATGGACCAGCCATAATGTTAAGTGTGTAACAGTACAGAGACAGAGGGCTAAGAGATGCATAAAGCATGTGGGA
Source organism: Dendrobates tinctorius (assembly GCF_039654945.1). Taxonomy (NCBI): domain Eukaryota; kingdom Metazoa; phylum Chordata; class Amphibia; order Anura; family Dendrobatidae; genus Dendrobates; species Dendrobates tinctorius. The sequence goes on along the minus strand of NW_027361671.1, from coordinate 47,323,550 downwards.
ACATGATGTGGGGAGCCTGGTTATGGTAAAACTTTTGACTGTGTCACACAGGGATAGATTAGATTAATGTGTTGAGGTGGTAGGCCAGTCTGAATAAATGCATTTTCAGGTTACACTTAAAATTGTAGGGATTAGGGACTAATCGTATTGACTTGGGAAGTGCATTCCAAAGAATTGGAGCAGCACGTGTATAGTTTTGGAGATGGGAGAGGGAGGTTCTGATTATTGATGATGTTAACCTCAGGTCATCAGCAGAACGGAGGGCGCGGGTAGGGTAGTATACTGAAACAAGGGAGGAGATGTAGGGTGGTGCTGAGCCATGGAGTGCTTTGTGGGTGAGGGTAATAAGTTTGTACTGGATTCTGGATTGGATGGTTAGCCAGTGTAATGACTGGCACAAGGTAGAGGCATCAGTGTAACGATTGGTGAGGAATATGATCCTGGCTGCAGCATTCAAGACAGATTGGAGGGGGGAGAGTTTGGTAAGAGGGAGACCGATTAGAAGAGAGTTACAATAGTCGAGATGAGAATGAATAAGAGAAACAGTAAGAGTTTTTGAGGAGTCAAAAGTAAGAGAAGGTCGAATTCTAGAAATGTTTTTGAGGTGCAGATAACAAGAGCGAGCCAGTGATCAGATGTGGGGGGGCAAAGGAAAGCTCGGAGTCAAGTATGACCCCAAGACAGCGGGCATGTTGCTGGGGAGTAATAGTGGAACCACACATGGAAATGGCAATCTTGGGTATAGGTACATTAGTAGCGGGAGGAAACACAAGGAGTTCAGTCTTTTGTCAGGTTCAGTTTCAGATATAGTGAGGACATGATGTTAGACACAGCGTTTAGACAATCGCTGGTGTTTTCTAGAAAGGCAGGCGTGATGTCAGTAGAAGAAGCGTATAATTGGGTGTCATCAGCATAGAGAGGAGGCCATCATATACTGGAAAGATGTTTATCTTTGTACCGAGTTAGCCAGTAGATAGAAAAATATTCAGGATTGAGAGTCCTCAGTAGTTGATACCTTTTAATGGCTAACTGAAAAGATGGTAATACATTGCAAGCTTTCGAGACTACTCAGGTCTCTTCATCAGGCTTGACTAATACAAAATCTGAAGTCACATATTTATGCACAATACAGCCTAGAAAAAATGCAATAGATAAGACAAGTGACGTGAAGCAGAACTATCAATATGGGAGAGGGAGAAACATAAATATAAACATTGGACCAGTTCATAGATAAGGAGTCTGGATGTTTTATGGTCCTCTGATTGGGGTCTAGTTCTGTGTTGTGATGCCCCGCAAGGTTTTAAAAGGAAATTCCTTAATTGATGTAAAAAGACATAAATCCATGCGACACATTCATTCCAGCACTGAGAGTGTCAAAGTTCGTCATAAATTTGTACTCCCAAACTCGTCTCTCTCTCTGAGAATTGAAGTTACCTTTCAATACCAGTAATTTCAAATCCACGTTGCTGTGATCAGTGATACAGAAATGTTTTGCCACAGGTAGATCCATTCTTTTTTCTTTTATTGAGTGACGATGAGCATTCATCCTTGTTCTAAGCTTTTACCCTGTCTCCCCCACATACAGACCCCCAGTTGGACATTTAGTACAAATAATTAAGTACACCACATTAGATGTAATGCAGGTGAAAGTACCTGGGATCTTGTAGTCCTGATGTGAGTTGGGGATCTTTATCTTGTCCGTGGTCATTATAAATGGACAGGTTTTACATTTTTTCTGGTTGCAAGGAAAGGTTCCTGCAGCTGTTGGAGAGGACAGGGAGCTTCTGACAATGATGCTTCTTAAATTTGGGGGCTGCCTAAAACACAGCAGTGGGGGGTCTGGAAAAATGGATTTTAATCGGGCATCTTTTTGTAGTAAAGGTTGTAATTTCCGTGCAGCTCCCCTTAGCACCTCCAGATTTGGGTTGTAGGTGACTACTAGAGGCACTCGGTTATTTTCTTCTTTAGCTTTGTAATGTAGCAGGTGATTCCTTGACAATCTGGTGGCTCTTGTAATTTGGTTTTCAATTGTTCTTGGATGGTAACCCTGATTCAAAAAGGTCTTTTTGAGGCGACCAAGGTGTTTGTCTCTATCCATGGGGTTGGAACATATACGATTGTATCTGATGGCTTGGCTATAGATAATAGAGTTCTTTATGTGTTTTTGATGGAAACTGTCCCATTTAAGGTATGTTGGACGGTCAATTACTGAAATCCAAATCTACTGATTGTTTGACCAATAGGGGCAGTGTACAAAGAGAAGAGGAGGGGGCCTAGGACTGATCCTTGAGGAACCCCAACAGTAAGGGGAAGATGAGAGGAGGAGGAACCAGCAAAAGATACAGTAAATGAGCGGTCAGAGAGATAGGAGGAGAGCCAGGAGAGAATGGTATCCTTGAGGCCAATGGAACGGAGCATAATGAGGAGGAGCTGATGATCCACAGTGTCAAATGCTGCAGAGAGATCCAAGAGAATTAGCATGGAGTAATGACCATTTGATTTTGCTGTTATTAGATCATTAGAGACTTTAGTGAGGGCAGTTTCAGTAGTGTGTAAAGAGCGGAAACCGAATTGGAGAGGGTCGAGAAGAGAGTTATCAAAGAGATAGCGGATAAGACGGGAGTGGACCAGGCGTTCCAGGAGTTTAGAGATGAAGGGAAGATTAGAGACAGGTCTATAGTTAGCGGCACAGTTTTGGTCTAGGGATGTTTTTTTAAGTAGTGGATGTATGATGGCATGCTTAAATGAGGAGGGAAAGATACCAGAAGAGAGAGAGAGGTTAAATATTTTAGTTAGGTGAGTGGTGACAGCAGGGGAAAGGGACTGGAGGAGATGTGACGGAAATGAGTCACTGGTGCAAGTGGTTGGGCGAGAAGATGCAAGGAGCCTGCTTACTTCTTCTGTGACTGGTTCAAAATCAGAGAGTGAGCTAGACGCAGTGGGGGAGGGAGGACAGTGCATGGTATGAGGTGATTGGGAGATAATTTCCTGTTGGATCTGGTCAATTTTTTCTTTGAAGTAATTAGCCAGATTGTCGGCTCGAAGCTCCGTGGTTGGGGCCTGTACTCTTGGGTTGAGTAGAGAATGAAAAGTGTCATAGAGACGTTTAGGGTTATTGGACAGTGAGGTGATGAGGGTGTTGAAATAGGTTTGTTTTGAGAGGTGAAGGGCAGTGTTGTATGTTCTAAGCATAAACTTATAATGGATGAAATCTTCATGTAGATTGGATTTTCTCCACACACGTTCGGCACACCTGGAGCACCAATGCAGGAAGCGAGTTTGCAGGGTGTGCCAGGGTTCTCGCCATCTGTGTTTCGGTGTTCTATGCATAGGAGGTGCAAATTCATCCAGGGCTCTTTGAAGTGTTTCATTGTAATGCTTCAATGCAAAATCAGGACATGAGAGGGAGCAGATAGGGGCCAATGAAGACTGCAAGTTCTTCATGTTTCTGGGTGTTAATGGCCTGTATGTTTCTATAAGTATGGACAGTGGGGGTGACCTGAGCTGCCTGGCAGTTCTTGATAGAGAATGAAAGAAGTTTGTGGTCAGAGAGCGGGAGAGGGGAGTTTGCAAAATCATCCACTGCACAAAGCCGAGAGAAGACCAAGTCGAGGGAGTTTCCGTCTTCCTGTGCATTGGAGAATTAGTAAGCTGCGAAAGGCCAAACGAGGAGGTTAGAGATAAAAGGTGAGTAGCAGATGGGGAGAGGGGAAGAGCAATAGGGATGTTGAAATCGCCCATGATGAGGGTCGGGATGTCACAGGAGAGAAAATGTGGAAGCCAAGTGGCAAAATGATCCAGGAACTGATGGGAGGGGCTGGGAGGACAACATACCACCGCCACTAGCATGGAGAAGAGGGTGTAGAGTCTGACGGCATGGACCTCAAAAGAAGGGAAGACAATGGTACTTGAGGGATAACCTGAAAGGTACATTTGGGTGATAGGAGCAGACCAACGCCTCCACCTGCTCTATTGTCTGATCTTGGGGTATTATTATTATTATTATTATTATTATTAAGCATCTGGCTTTGTCTTGAATAATATATTGGTGGCATAATCCCTGCTATAGAGTTTTACAACACCTAAGAAATACTTTTTTATTTATAAAATTCATATTTTTTTTTAAGTGAAATCAGTATTGCAATGGCTTACAGATGTGTCGTTTTTGCTTTCTTTTTACAGCCCTCAACACTTAGTTCATCTTCCTCATGGCCTCTGGAAATTGTTTATGTTTATGCTGTTGTGCTAGCGAATATTTGCTTGCATGGAACTACATCTGAGATACAAAAACATGCATTTATTGGATTTCACAGTGAAAACACATGGAATGGGGAAATCACCGAAGCCTGTTTAAATGGTTTATTGCATTTTAATCCTCCAAATAAACCAGATTCCAGTAAGTAAATTTAAGTACTTTAGGTCCAATTAGTAAGGACTTTTATTTTTTAAGAAAGGGCCCAATTTATCAAGACTGGTGTTGTTTACGCCTTTCTTGATGAGATGATGAGCTGGAGTCAGACGCTCCTGATTAATGGATTTGGAGCACCAGTCGAGTGTCATTCATTTCTGCATGTACTTCGCCACAAATCTGTCCTGGACTAAGATTTGTGGGGTAGTGAATTGCCTACACTCTTCATACCACCATCCAAACGCAACTGCTGTTGCTTTGCTGAAGCTGGGCAAAAATGGCACAAGAACGCCATAATTTTAGTGCAGACTAGAGTTGTACCAAAATTATGCGACTTTCCAAAGCTTTTTACCCCAGAATACTGGCGTAAAAGCTTTGATGAATCAGGCCCAAAGTCTTAACAAATGTCTTCTTTTTTCTACACTGATCTTCTAGTTCAGGCATGTGTCTGCTCATTTATGTCAAAACTGATTGTGGTGTTGTTGGTTATGTATTCATGCCATGTTATATAACAGGCCCCAGTTTGAGTTATTGTTTATTAGGAGGACAAAATCCATGAACATTGAAACAGAAAGTGATATAAAAGTGGGGGGCATCAAACAGGAAAATGGCTAAAATCATATTAGATAAAATCATATAAAATTATATATAATTATATATTATATATCATATAAAATCATATCATAGCATGATGTATTTGTTACATCAGTGACATTTTGTTTTTTAATTGAATTTAGGATTTAAGTCAGACTTGCTTTGCAAACCATAGTTTCCAGTCAATATGCCCGACTTATAAAGAACGGCAATTTTTCACACTAGTCTTGATGAGGGTGCGTGGTAGAGTCAGACGCTCCTGATTTATTAAGTAGTGCACACCAATAATGAATCAGGTTGTACTACGTTTTTGTTGCTTTTTTTGCTGCGCTTTTGCTGTGTGTTTTGCTGCATTTTTCAGGATACCAAGTTTCAGCCACGTTACTATCATGAGCAATATAAGGTATTAGGCCTCCAATGCAAGATGTATGAAAAACCATAAAACATTTTTGGAAAAAAGGGCAATTTGATCAAATTATTTTAGTGGAAAAGGTTTATTTTTTGTCTGAAAAAAGTGACTATTCTGAACAAAAAAGCTGGATTCATATATGAAGCATAGCCATTACCTATGGTTACATGAGTTCTAAACAAATACACAGTGGCAAACATATAAACAGTGGGGAAGTAGAATTGTTAGAGCATTATTTACTTTTCATTTGGGATTAATCTGCAGATTAATAGTGTTTCTAACATGCCTGAGCCTGTACACATTATTCTTGCCGGCAGCATTCGTTTGCAGTCACTGGGGCGGTGCTAACTCTGGTTCAGTCACTGCTCTGAGAATACACCGCTCTGATACTACAAAGAGGCGGGTGTAACTGTGCCTCCAGTCCTCAAGGATAGCCCGCCCCAATACAGAGCCAGAGTCAGCCAGGGCCGGGGGCGCAGTTACAGCTGTCGTTTTGTATTCTCAGAGCGGTGACTGAACTCGCATCAGTGAGAATAAGGTTCATTTTCTCACCACAGTGTTTGGCTACGTGCCTGCGCTGTTTGGGTTAGTAATGCTATTAACCTGCACATTAACCCCATACAGATTTACTAATCCTCTAGTGATGATCTCTTGCTGATTAAGCAGTGATTTTATAAAAATTACACTAAACAGATCAGTAAGTACTGGATTCAGGGTCTGTCTGTATATTTAACTGCTCTCAAATTACCATATATACTCGTGTATAAGCCGAGATTTTCAGCACTTTTTGCTGAAAACGCCCAGAAAGCCAGCGGGGGGGATGAGTAGCGGGGGAGCAGCACCTGACTCCACTCCCATAGGCGTGGAGCACATATTCATTACTTTAATGAGCGGTACTATATGACTAACCAGCACTGGAAGAGCTGCCAGTCCCGGGACAACGGAGAAGCAGGGAAGTGCAGAGACCACACTAGGAGGGTGAGTATGATGGGGAGGGTGAGCCATGTGATATTCACCTGTCCACGATCCACCGCCGGGCTGTGTCTTCCGCATCCTCTGGCTGTGATGTTAAAGTCAGAGGGCATGATGACGTATTTAGTGCGCGCCCTCTGCCTGAGCAGTCACAGCCAGAGGACCCGGAAGACACAGCGGTGTGCGGCGGTGGAACGGGGACAAGTGAATATCGCAAGTGCCAGGGGCCTGAGCCAGCAGCGACACCAGCACCTGGCCCCGCCTGCTCAGGGCATTGGCACCAGGCCCCCAGCAATGAGAGGTATGTAATTTTTTTTTAATCGCAGCAGCATATGGGGCATATTATTCTATGGAGCATCTTATAGGGGCCATCAAATTTTATGGAGCATTACATTGGGCATATTATTTTATGGAGCATCTTATGGGGCCATCAACCTTTATGGAGCATTATATGGGGCATATTATTCTATGAAGCATTTTATGGGGCCATCATTAACCTTTTATGCAGCATTATATGGAGCATATTTTAATATGGAGCATTTTATGGGGCCATCATTAAGCTTTGTCCAGCATTATATGGGGCATATTTTAATATGGAGCATCTTATGGGGCCATCGTTTACCTTTGAGCAGCATTATATGGGGCATCAGGCTGGGACTGGCTCATAGGGTAACAGGGGAATCCGCCGGTGGACCCCGGTGGCCCCTGTGCAGATATGGGCCCACAACCCCACTGTATGGGCAGTAATTGGCATAATTCACTTGATTCACTCTGTGCAGAAAAAAAGCAGCATCTCATCATTCATTAACCAAACTACCCAGTTTATTATTATATAGAGATATAGGTACATTTGTGAATAAGGGTAGTGTAATATTTTTATGCAGGTGAAGAGTGGGTCCCCAAAGCCAGTGTTACTGGTGGGCCCTTGGCATCTCAGTCCGACACTGTGGGGCATATTTTAATATAGAGCATCTTATGGGGCCATTATTAACCTTTGTGCAGCATTATATGGGGCATATTTTTGTCTGGTGCATCTTATGGGGCTCATCATGAACTTTATGGAGCATTATAGGGGGCATATTTTGTATGGAGCCTCTTATGGGGCCCATCATGAACTGTATGGAGCATTATATGGGGCTCCTGATTCAATATGGGTATTCAAAAACATTTAACCTACTGATGGCTCAATTAATTTTACTTTTATTGGTATCTATTTTTATTTTTGAAATTTACCAGTAGCTGCTGCATTTCCAACTCTAGGCTTATACTGGAGTCAATGAGTTTTCGCAGTTTTTTGTGGCAAAATTAGGGGCCTCGGCTTATACTCGGGTCGGCTTACACTCGAGTATATACAGTAGGCATCAAAAACCTTGTGACAGATTCCCTTTAAATTGTGGAGACTTGCCCTTTAAGCCTCTGTTAGTTATTGGTGGTGCTTGTATGGGAGATCTTTGAGTAGCAACAGGACTTTATTTTTGTAACCATGCCTCTGTTCATACCATGCATCATCCATGTCATGTTTCCCACCCACTGAATGTTCATTTGGAAACTACGAGAAACCTACCCGGAGTTTTTGGGATGCTTCAGCGTGTCTCCAGAAGATTTGCTAACTGTTCCGGTAGAACATGAGTTGTTCCCTTTTTCTCTACATTTTGGAATAATTTATATTGATCCTTTCAACTATTTCCATTTTACAAGATACAAATTTTTTAAAAGAACCGAAACTATTTGCATGAACAAATAATGATCATTGAGTTAAAACAATTGAATAGAACAAATAAGAAGGATATTGGTACCATGAATACTATTTTTTTTGCAATATTAAAATGAAATATAATGTTCTGTTAGGAGATGAATAAAATATATTAAATTCTATGCATCATTTCACATAGGATATGTTTGTTATCACCACAATACTTTACATCAAAACTCTTTAATTAAAAAGGCAGAAAAATAAAAACAAAAATCTAGACTATATTATACTAGAAGATTTCACCAGCAGAACCTCAAAAGGTTAAAAATAGGAAATAAACTAGAAAATCGTTGAATAGGAAACGGCTAAATATGTGTCAGTACACTTGCAATAAATGATTACATGAATTCCAATATTGCTACAAATGTTAAAAACGTAAGGTCATTGGTTAACATTTTTTGATTAAAAAGTGCAAAAGCCATCCAACCATGTCAAATGCTACCTATTATATGGATGGTTTTGATCACTTGTTTCTCACCTCTACATGTGCTAAGTCAGGTCTCATCTAAACTGGGGAAGTGAAAGGAAACCAGGCATAACTCGAGATTAAATCCTTGTTTGGGGAAGATGAGTGATAAGAGTGGTCAATAGAGATGAGCTGATAAGGCAAAATTTGACTTTGCCTGTTAGCGCGTTTCCTGGGAAATTCGATTTGCAGAGAAGTTATTCTCCACAAATTTAATTCCCCTTATTGTGCTCTGGGGTCTATCCAGACCCCAGAGCATAATAAATGTAATATGTAAAAAAAAGAAAATTCTTATACTTACCTTACCGCACTCCTCTCCGGCCCCTCCTTTACTCACCACCACCAGGCCAATAATTGGCATGTATTCTGATTCCCCGTCACGGTCAGTAGCATCAGTGCTAGAGAGGTGTTCGGCCAGGTGAATATAAGTATTTAAAAAAAATATGTTTCACCTTTTTATAATTCAGAAAAATGGTGATCAGTGGCCACCATTTTTTAAATCCAAACAGAAACAAATTACATAAAAATCTGCAGTTTGGTGAATGCAAATTTTGGTAAAATTCAAGTAGATCACATGGTGGTGTGTTTTTGATGTTGCAGATTTTACCAATTACCGAAATTAGGTTACATATGCTTTTTCATTGTGATTTGAGTCTTTTTTGTTTTGGATACTTCCTTTTACTGAACTTTCATAAAGCTTTACTGATAAAGTCATGTGTGGATTACAGGTGTTTTAATTGCTTTCCTACTGCAGAAATGCAATAAAAATGTATATGCGTTTTTTATCTGCAGATTTTTTTGTATCAGACCTGTAATTTTTATTTTTCCTGTCCTGGGCTTGTTTTTTGTATGGTGAGTTGAGATTTTTATTGATATCATTTAGGAGTAGATACAACTTTTTGATCACCCCTTATTGCGTTATTTAAGAAGTTATATGTATCTATACTGATTGTGTTAATTATTTCCTGTTCTGATAGATGAGACCTTTATGGTCCTGCCAATATCATACATTATACATATATACATATATATATGTGTGTGTGTATGTGTGTGTGTGTGTGTGTGTATATATATATATATATATATATATATAAATATAGAGTACAGACCAAAAGTTTGGACACACCTTCTCATTCAAAGAGTTTTCTTTATTTTCATGACTATGAAAATTGTAGATTCACTCTGAAGGCATCAAAACTATGAATTAACACATGTGGAATTATATAATTAACAAAAAAGTGTGAAACAACTGAAAATATGTCTTATATAATTTCTAGGTTCTTCAAAGTTGCCAAGTTGTCTTTTGCTTTGACTACTGCTTTGCACACACTTGGCATTCTCTTGATGAGCTTCAAGGAGTAGTCACCAGAAATGGTTTTCACTTCACAGGTGTGCCCTGTCAGGTTTCATAAGTGGGATTTCTTGCCTTATAAATGGGGTTGGGACCATCAGTTGTGTTGTGCAGAAGTCTGGTGGATACACAGCTGATAGTCCTACTGAATAGACTGTTAGAATTTGTATTATGGCAAGAAAAAAGAAGCTAAGTAAAGAAAAAGGAGTGGTCATCATTACTTTAAGAAATGAAGGTCAGTCAGTCCGAAAAATTGGAAAACTTTGAAAGTGTCCCCAAGTGCAGTGGCAAAAACCATCAAGTTGTACAAAGAAACTGGCTCACATGAGGACCGCCCCAAGAAAGGAAGACCAAGAGTCACCTCTGCTGCAGAGGATAAGTTCGTCCAAGTCACCAGCCTCAGAAATCGCAGGTTAACAGCAGCTCAGATTAGAGACCAGGTCAATGCCACACAAAATTCTAGCAGCAGACACATCTCTACAACAACTGTTAAAAGGAGACTTTGTGCAGCATGCCTTCTTGGTAAAATAGCTGCTAGGAAACCACTGCTAAGGACAGGCAACAAGCAGAAGAGACTTGTTTGGGCTAAAGAACCCAAGGAATGGACATTGGACCAGTGGAAATCTGTGCTTTGGTCTGATGAGTCCAAATTTGAGATCTTTGGTTCCAACCTCCGTGTCTTTGTGCGATGCAGAAAAGGTGAACGGATGAGCTCTACATGCCTGGTGCCCACTGTAAAGCATGGAGGAGGAGGTGTGATTGTGTGGGGGTGCTTTGCTGGTGACACTGTTTGGGATTTATTCAAAATTGAAGGCATACTGAACCAGCATGGCTACCACAGCATCTTGCAGTGGCATACTATTCCATCCGGTTTGCGTTTAGTTGGACCATCATTTTTTTTCAACAGGACAATGACCCCAAACACACCTCCAGGCTGTGTAAGGGGTATTTGACCAAGAAGGAGAGTGATGGGTGCTACGCCAGATGACCTGGCCTCCACAGTCACCAGACCTGAACCCAATCGAGATGGTTTGGGGTGAGCTGGACCGCAGAGTGAAGGCAAAAGGGCCAACAAGTGCTAAGCATCTCTGGGAACTCCTTCAAGACTGTTGGAAGACCATTTCCCATGACTACCTCTTGATGCTCATCAAGAGAATGCCAAGAATGTGCAAAGCAGTAATCAAAGCAAAAGGTGGCTACTTTGAAGAACCTAGAATATAAGACATATTTTCAGTTGTTTCACACTTTTTTTGTTAATTATTTAATTCCACATATGTTAATTCATAGTTTTGATGCCTTCAGAGTGAATCTACAATTTTCATAGTCATGAAAACAAAGAAAACTCTTTGAATGAGGTGTGTCCAAACTTTTGCTCTGTACTGTGTATATTTTACTCACTTACATAAATCCAGAAACTCACATTGTATAAATTCTCCTGTCCACAGACATAATTAGTCAGACTCAAACCTCTACAACATGGGCAAGACCAAAGAGCTTTCTAAGGTTGTCAGGGACAAGATCATAGACCTGCCAAAGGTGGAAAGGGCTACAAAACCATTCGTAAGATGTGGGGTGAGAAGGAGGCAACTGTTGGTGCAATAGTAAGAAAATGGAAGAAATACAAAATGACTGTCACTCTACATTGATCTGGGGTCACCATGCAAAATCTCACCTCGTGGGGTATCCTTGATCACGAGGAAGGTGAGAGATCAGCCTACAACTACAGGGGGGCGGAAGTTGTCAATGATCTCAAGGCAGCTGGGACCACAGTCACCAAGAAAACCAATGGTAACACAGTACACCGTAAAGGTTTAAAATCCTACAGTGCCTGCAGGGTCCTCCTGCTCAAAATGTCACATATGCAGGCCAGTCTGAAGTTTGCCAGTGACCACCTGGATGATTCTATGATTGATTGGGAGAAGGTGCTGTGGTCAGATGAGGCAAAAATTGATCTCTTTGGCATTAAATCAACTCGCCGTGTTTGGAAGATGAGAAATGCTGCCTATGACCCAAAGAACACCATCCCCACTTTCAAGCATGGAGGTGGAATATTTTGTTTTGGTAGTGTTTATCTGTTAAGGGCACAAAGCTACTTTACAGCATCAGTAGGAGAATGGATGGAGTCATGTACCTTAAAATCATGAATGACAACCTCCTTCCCTCTGCCAGGACATTAAAAATGGGTCATGGCTGGGTCTTCGAGCAAGAAAATGACCCAAAACATACAGCCAAGGCAACAAAGGAGTAGCTCAAAAAGAAGCACATTAAGGTCATGGAGTGGCCTAGCCTGTCTCCAAACCTTAATCCCATAGAAAACTTATGGAGGGAGTTGAAGCTCCTAGTTGCCTAAGCGACAGCCTCAAAATCTTAATGATTTAGAGATGATGTGCAAAGAGGAGTGGACCAAAATTCCTCCTGACATGTGCACAAACAAGTTTGACTGCTGTGCTTGCCAACAAGTTTTTTGCCACCAAGTATTAAGTCTTGTTTTCTAGAGGTATCAAATGGTTTTGTAGTCCTTTTCACCTTTGTGCAGGTCCATGATCTTGATCCTGACATCCTTAGAAAGCTCTTTGGTCTTGCCCATTGTGCTGTTTCAGTTTATTCTGATAGACTTTCAGCCATACATGGACATTTATGTAATGGTATATACTTAGTTTCTCATCTTGTATTTGTTATACTTTGCTGCCATCTACTGGCTATTGCTGTATTACACTGTAATATTTTGTTATGGTACTTTCCTGTTAGGCATCGGGTTCCTGCAGCTGCACAGTGGGAATCCAGAGCCTTGCATCCTACGGTCTCCCATTCTTCTCCGACCGCTCAGGAGCCTGCACAGCAATCTTGGCATTGCAGGCGCTCTGCTCAGACCAGCTCTGTAGGACTGGTTGTTGCTGCCACCTCTGGGTCAGCAATAGCAGCGCAGGCTGCCCTGCAGCACACTCCAGTGGCTAAGTCCTCTCGTCACGCTACTGGTCATGCTCACGAGATGATCTCCCATTGGATATCGGGAGTCACATGCTCAGGTCCTTCTGATCTGATTGGTCCATCCCAGAGATCTGGAAGGTCCCGCACGGCTATAAAAGGTCCGCATGGCCGCTCAGTAGTGTAGTCTCTAATTGCTACTGTGTGAATGATGATGGATGCATGAACCTGCGAATGACTCATTAAGATCCCCTCCCTCTGATATTACATTATATTGTGTGGATAGGGACTTAGCCTTAGAGTCAGCGCCAGTCAGTGGCATGCTACAAGCCACAATGCTCATCTCCACAGAGCTAGCGTCCGACAGTGCGCCCCTCCTGGGCATTGTCGTATAGTGACTGAGTTAGGTGCCACGCTGCGGTCAGCAGCACTTGTGAGCGTCCGCGGTAGCAACGACGCACGCACGGTAGGTCTAGACGGACACCGACCCTGTGTCTTGGGCTCGAGTCCTGTGACCATATACCGTGCGTGCACACCACTGAGACCTGTGAGGTCAACAGGCTCGGCATTTATGTTTATGCCTTAAGGTGACTCTGTGAATATAACAGAGTACGCCCAGTGCACACCGAGTGACGTTCAACCCGTGTGTGATATACCGCTATATTGTGCATCTGCCATTATATAGCAGCAGTTTAACACCTCTGCACGGTGGACCCCGGGCGGCAACGCACTTTCTATTATTTTATATTTAGTGCGTTCCGCCGTCCCTAACACTTTCCCATAATACCTCTCTGTCTATAGCTCCTCCTATCTTTTTCGTTCTGTTTCCTGTTTTTGTACTCCGGGCCATCTTGTAACACACATGCGCTGCAGAGCTGGAGAAAGGATTCTCTTGTTACCTCCAACCTGGAGCTCCTATCATCTCTAATCTGGTGCTTCTATAACAGCTCTAACCTACAGTCCTCACTCCCACCTCATCTCCATTTCTTCATCTTCCTTGACATCTCATCTCATCAAGGTACTGTAAATAAAGCCTGTTGAATTCATCACTGCATCATCCTTCCGGACCACCACGCACCGTTGATAGGGATTGGGAGCACAGGCTGGCGAGTAACACTATCCGCCATTGTTTATATAGAGATTCATGATCACATCCCTCAGACACATCTCATCCACGTATATCGGTGGCAGAATACCCATGTTGTAGAGGTTTGAGTCTGACTGATTAATTATGTCTTTGGACAGCAGTCTTTTAAAAAGGTGACTGTGTAAGACAGCTGTCTTTAATGAAGGTAACGAGTTGATTGGTCTGTAGGTGCCAGATCTCTTAATTGTTGTTAGTGGATCAAATACTTATTTCTCACTGCAAAATGCAAATAAATTTATACAATGTGATTTTCTGGATTTTATTTTTGATATTCTATCTGTCAATGTTAAAATTAACCTACCCTTAAAATTATAGACTGTTCATGTCTTTGTCAGCGGGCAAACTTACATAATCAGCAAGGGATAAAATAATTATTTCCTTCACTATATATATATATATATATATATATATATATATATAGATAGATAGATACAGTTGTGCTCAAAAGTTTACATACCCCGGCAAAATCTTTGCTTTCTTGGCCTTTTTTCAGAAGATATAAATGATATCACCAAAACTTTTTCTCCACTCATGGTTAGTGGTTGGGTGTGACGCTAGTCACTTCTCATGGTCAAGCCGTGAGTCGGAGTGGTCAAGGAGTCCGATGTCAGAAGCCAGTAGGGTTCATCATAAACAGAAGGAAGAGACAAAAGCGCAGTCAGTAGTGATGAGCAAGCACTAAAATGCTCGAGTGCTCGTTTCTCAGGTCGAGCAAATTGGAATACTCGCGTACTCGACCCGAGCAATGAGCCCAATGTTAGTCTATGGGAAATCTGAGCTTTTTTGCCGCAAACCCCCCCCCCGGGCGAGCTTTCTAGGGCAGGGGTGTGGAATCTTTTTTCTGCCAAGGGCCATTTGGATATTTATACCATCCTTCGAGGGCCATACAAACTCCGCCCACAAAGTACATCTTGACTCTGGCACTGATTTCATAACTTAATCTTTCATTGCATGCCCTTCAATGTTCAGTAGTGAACACTGCGTGTGTGTGCTAACAGAGCAAGAAGAAATTAGTGAGAGTGTGGCAATCAAAATACAGCTCCTGCCCAAGAATGCGGTCCCTGAGAATCTGCTCGGGGGCCTGATAAAAGGTCATCGAGGGCCGTAAATGGCCCTGGGGCCTGAGGTTCCCCACCCCTGTTCTAGGGTATCAAAACGTCAGAAATGTATAGGGACAGTGCACAAACAACATGGGAACATCATGGGGAACACCCCCGGAAGTATTTCTGACTCCTAGGTCACTGCTGTGACCAATGTTGTCAGAGTGTGATGCCACTTTTACAGGCGCACAGTAAAAATACTAAAACAAAACCAAAATGCATTTTACAGGGAAATAATTTGTATGTAAGGCAAAATAAATGGCCCCCCAAAAAATGCTCCTCCACCACTTTGGCTATGTCCACACATAGCGTTTTAGATGCGTTTTTCACCGTTACCATTGCTTTCAAACAATACTAATGCATTTACTGGGAAATGTCATTGTAGCATTTAACAACCTTAGCTGGCCATGTGGTGTGTGATACATCATCAGACACATCTTGCTTCATATATGAAGGAGTGACTGTTAAAGTCACAAAGCCTATTTTTATAGGGGCATCAGTCGGTATTACTATTCTTAAAGGGCCATTATAAAACAGTGGGTCTCCTATACTATTATTGCCTATGCATTGAGTGGCTGGGCTGCCAAAAATTATGACGCACCCCAACACACCTTTCTCGAGCCATACAGGAGGGCATTCTAAAAAAATGTTCCCATTATTAGAAAGTGGGTCTCCCATAGTGTTTGCCTATTCATTGAATGCAAGGCCTGCCCTGCACCAAAGTTACATGCACCCCAATAAGCCATTGAACCCACATACTGGATGGCCACAGGAAAACCAAGTTCACATTATTCTTTTGGTACTGCCATACAGTTAGCCTATGCATTGAATTCAAGGCCCACCCTGCACCAAAGTTACATGCATCCCAATAAGTCTTTGAACACACGTACTGGATTGCCACAGGAACACCAAGTTCTCATTATTCTTTTGGTACTGCCATACTGGTAGCCTATGCATTGAATGCAAGGCCTGCCCTGCACCAAAGTTACATGCACCTCAATAAGCCTTTGAACCCATGTACTGGATGGCCACAGGAAAACCAAGTTCACAATATTCTTTTGGTACAGCCTTACTGGTAACCTATGCATTGAATGCAAGGCCCGCCCTGAACCAAAGTTACATGCACCCCAATAAGCCTTTGAACCCACGTACTGGATGGCCACAGGAAAACCAAGTTCTCATTATTCTTTTGGTACTGCCATACTAGTAGCCTATGCATTGAATGCAAGGCCCGCCTTGTCACAAAGGTACATGCACTCCAATAAGCCTTTGAATCCATGAACTGGAATGCCACAGGAAAACCCAGTTCACATTATTCTTTTGGTACTGCCATACTGGTAGCCTATGCATTGAATGCAAGGCCTGCCTTGTCACAAAGGTACATCCACCATAATAAGCCTTTGAACCCACGAACTGGAAGGCCACAGGAAAACCCAGTTCACATTATTCTTTTGGTACTGCCATACTGTTAGCCTGTGCATTGAATGCAAGGCCCACTGTTATGAATGGGTCACCAAGGAGGATAACAGGACCAGGCTAAGCCACAGAAAACCAGAGAGGTTGGAAACTAAGCTGATTGCAGACCCCTGATCCTATCCACACAACTAGCATTAGCCATGGAGCGTACCTACGATGCCCTAGACGCCTCGGCACAGCTGGAGAACTAACCCAGCCTAAAGCAAGAAAGGTGAAATCTAAACTGCCCCGGAGCAGACCCCAAAGGAATAGACAGCCCCTAAAACATATATTGTCGGTGAGACAAGATGAAAACACATACGCAGGCAGAAAAATAGACTGAGCAAATGATGGGGCCCAAACTGACTAGACAGGAGAGGAAAGGAAAGACACTGTCTGCAATCACGCAAAAAACCCTGAAAAATCCAACACGTCTGATGCCCAAAAAACACTGAAGTCACATGACTTCACCCCCACTAAATCAACACTGTGGTATATACTGAAAGCAAAGCAGAGACCAATATAACAGGGGACAAAACAAACTGACACAAGCAGTAACATATGGGCGGTGATCCAGCACAGCCCCAGCAGGAGCAAGCTGACCTGCACAAAGCAGAGATAAACAAAACCAGATCAAATGCAAAAAGATTAGCAAATGAGCCACTTAGCTGAACCATGCAGGAACAGAGCAGGAGACATCAGACATCAGACCACAGAAGGCACAGGAAGAAAATCACCAGCAGGGATTGAAGGAAGTCAGCTGTCTTAAATACACCAGTCAGAAACCCCAAATCTCCAATCGTCATCATCATTATCAGTTGGCAAGCCTCTGTCAATCTGACCAGCTCCACTACCTCCAGTAGCCACCAGAGAAAGCCCAGAAAGAGAATTCACAACAGTCCACCCTGCACCAAAGTTACATGCATCCCAATAAGTCTTTGAACCCAGGTACTGGATTGCCACAGGAACATCAAGTTCACATTATTCTTTTGGTACTGCCATACTAGTACCCTATGCATTGAATGCAAGGCCCGCCCTGCAACAAAGTTACATGCATCACAATATCCCTTGGAACGTAGAGTTGGGCCTCCTGAAAACAGTGTTCCCATTATTAGGAAGTGGGTCAACCATGGCGTTTGCCAATTCATTGAATGCAAGGCCAGCCAAAAATTAGGAGGCACTCCAATGTGCCTTGAAAGAGACGTGGCAGAAGGCCTCATCAAAAAATATTCCCATTATAAAAGAGCGGGTCTCCTTTACTTGGAATGCCCATACACTAAGTGTATGGGCTGACAAACCTTTCCCTCTGTGGGGTACATATTTTTTTAAATTTTGGGACAGGCATCATAAACAAACATTCAAAAAACTAGAGTGGCTGTAGCAGCACTCAACACGGTCACCCTCCTGTTCTAGTGGTGGTGGTCTGGTGGATGATGAGAAGGAGGAGGATGACACCAAATAGCCAAAATCAGGAAGCATATACCCATGTGTGGGTGTGAAGAGGTACATGGGAATGCACCTCCCAAAAAAAGACACTGTATTGGAGGTTAGGTTTCGCTGTTATCATTCGGTGGTGTAGAGAAATCTGGCCCAATCCAGCCCTTGTTTATTTTAGTAAAATCAGCCTGTCTGCATTTTCAGCTGACAGGTGAATGCGCTTATCAGTTATTCCACCAGCGGCACTAAAAACTCGCTCTGACAAAACGCTAGCGGCAAGGCAGGTCAGGACCTCCAAGACGTAGATGTCATGATCTAGGATGGGGTTTGTCTTTGGCCCGTCCTGGTCAGACAGGCAGGAGTTAATTGTTTCCAAAGAGAAAGAAAGACCGCAGGTCCTGTTGAAGCGCTTTTGTAGCGCAAAACGGCCATTGTCAGCTGTTTCTCCCCTCCTGTTATCACTCCCCCAGCCAACATGTACAGCATGTACTAATAAACCCAGCGAGATTTCTTCAGCTTCAGGAAAGCGGTCTTTCTTTCTCTTTGGAAATATTCTACGTTGTGGATCTTCAGACCAGCACCCGCAGCTGCCAGTATTGAGTGCTCCGGATACGGAACACCACTAGAACTTATATGGTAACAGCGGTGCTGTCCACGTTTTTTCTTCTTTTTTCAAGGTTAATTGTTTCTGCCTCTCTCTGGCAGAGGGTGGCTATTTAATGCTCACTTGACCTAGGTCCGGTGTCAGTTATACTCCTGCCCTCGGCTGAGTTAGTTGACCTCGTGCGTACGTGTGCCTTGTGCCTGATAACTTGTTGCTTGTTTGGTTTTGATCCGGTTCTGTCCCTGTTACGAGTTCTGCCTGTCCCTCTTGTACTGCACTACCTCACTGTGTATGACCCTCTGCCTGTGACTTGACTATTCTCTGCTTGTCCCCCTGGTACCGCACAGCCCTCTCCATGTACGAACCCTCGCTTGTCTGACCTGCATTTTCCTCTACTACAGTTTCCCTGCAGTAGGTACATTACATCATCTGCAGCTATAGGACGCTAAGCCCTGCCCCCTGCAGGCACATGATCGTAGGTCCTGGGACTCCTTACTATTTTAAGTGCCGCAGGTCCTGTCTGCTTGAACCATCACTACAGTGTTGGACCCCGCGTTCTCCCATAGTGTGGGTAAGTCACCCTGCTCTGTGAGGCAGTTTGCCGACGCTGACAGAGTCCTGACATTATATCTGTCCGTTACCATTTTTTTTTTCTCCACTCCCCTTCTGTGTGTGATGGATCCTATGCATGCTCTTTCTGAGCAGGTAAAGCAACTGACTCAGATGTCTCAGAAACTCCTGGGGGAGCAACGAGTCCTGGCTCAGTCTCAGCAGCTGATCGCTGACACTGTTCAGGGGGTTTTATCATCAGGGGCTCGGGATGTTATATTAGTTTCCCCTGAGTCTCCGGTTAAGTTACCGGATACCTTTTCTGGAGATAAAAAGGAATTCAGAGTTTTCAAGGAGGGCTGTAAGCTTTTTTTTTCACTGAGACCACACTCTTCTGGGGATGAAAGTCAGAGAGTGGGGTGTTATGAGTTCATTTTCCCCTTCACCATTGAGGTCTGATGAACTCCCTCTTCTGGTGAAGGAAGGTAGTGAGGCTGATTACCAAGCACCTGAGCTGGGAGAGGATGACTGGGCGATGGGGATCTCTGACTGGATATAAGGCAGCCGACGCCCTTCCTCCTCGCTGGTGATTTCTCTGTGGAATTCTAGGAGACCAGTCTGATTCCTGCTCCTCAAAAGCTAAGTTTTCTGCTTTGCCTTTTTGCATTTGTGTTTTGGTTTTAGTTTGCCTTGCTTTTCTGGATTCTGCCATTCCCTGCTGGGGTGAGCTGAATTCCTTTTTTGCCGGTTGCTCTGTCTTCAGAAAATACCTGAGTACTGACATAGTCTTTTTGAAGCCTAGCGTCTTCAGGGCCTTTTTCCCTGTCAGTCTGTTGGCTCTTATTTTCATAGGGTTTTTCGCGGATTGCAGACAGCAGCCTTCCTATCCTGTCCTGTCTGGTTGGCTTGGGCCCCATCGTTTGCTCAGTCTATCTTTCTATCTGTGTTAGTGTTTTTTCTTCTTGCTTCACCGTCATTATATGTTGGGGGCTGCCTATTGCTTTGGGGTCTGCTCTGGGGCAGTTTAGATTTCCCTTTCTGTCTTTAGGCTAGGCAGTTCTCCGGCTGTGATCGAGGGGTCTGGGGCATCGTAGGAACCCCCCACGGCTACTGCTAGTTGTTGTTGATAGGTTCAGGGGTCTGCAATCCGATAGCTGCCAACTTCTCTGGTTTTCAGGACTTAGCTAGTAGAGTTGAGCGAAACGGGTCGAAAAAATTCAAAAGTCGCCGACATTTGGCAAAGTCGGGTTTCATGAAACGAAACCCGACCCTAGGATGAGGTCGGCCACGAGGTCGGCGACTTACGCGCCAAAGTCGCGTTTCAAAAGTTTGTTTTGCGCTCTTTTTCAGCCAATCAGGATCCACGGACACTGTGGGCAACGTGATGACATAGGCACGGGTCACCACCATCTTTCAGAAGGGCATGCAAGTGATTGGCTTGCTTTGGTGGGCGTCACAGGGGGTATAAAAGGGCGTGCACGCCGACCGCCATCTTACTTCTGCCGATCTTAGTATAGGGAGAGGTTGCTGCTGATTCTGTAGGGAGAGCGTTAGGCAGGGAAGAAGACAAAAAAACTGCTTCTGCTGCTAGCGATTTGGCCTGCACAACACACAAGTCACTGTGTGTGCAGTGCAAGGGGAGGCTATATTGTGGTGTATCAGTGGTGTTGGTTGTTGGGCTGCCTTTTAAGGCTTCCTGACACGCTGGCATTGCTGTTTACCCACTGCTCCGCAAACTGCTTTTTTAAAAGCAATCCAATCTCCCTTATCCTCTCGTCACTTTGGTCACAGGCAGCTGTGCCATCGAGCGTGTCACATAGCGCTCAGATATCAGTGGGCCGCACACAATCCACAAGTGTCCACTGTCCAAAAGTGTACGCAGAGATTCAAAATCTCCATTATCCTCTCGTCACTTTGGTCACAGGCAGCTGTGCCATCGAGCGTGTCACATAGCGCTCAGATATCAGTGGGCCGCACACAATCCACAAGTGTCCAGTGTCCAAAAGTGTACGCAGAGATTCAAAATCTCCATTATCCTCTCGTCACTTTGGTCACAGGCAGCTGTGCCATCGAGCGTGTCACATAGCGCTCAGATATCAGTGGGCCGCACACAATCCACAAGTGTCCACTGTCCAAAAGTGTACGCAGAGATTCAAAATCTCCATTATCCTCTCGTCACTTTGGTCACAGGCAGCTGTGCCATGGAGCGTGTCACATAGCGCTCAGATATCAGTGGGCCTCACACCATCCACAAGTGTCCAGTGTCCAAAAGTGTACGCAGAGATTCAAAATCTCCATTATCCTCTCGTCACTTTGGTCACAGGCAGCTGTGCCATCGAGCGTGTCACATAGCGCTCAGATATCAGTGGGTCGCACACAATCCACAAGTGTCCAGTGTCCAAAAGTGTACGCAGAGATTCAAAATCTCCATTATCCTCTCGTCACTTTGGTCACAGGCAGCTGTGCCATCGAGCGTGTCACATAGCGCTCAGATATCAGTGGGCCGCACACAATCCACAAGTGTCCAGTGTCCAAAAGTGTACGCAGAGATTCAAAATCTCCATTATCCTCTCGTCACTTTGGTCACAGGCAGCTGTGCCATCGAGCGTGTCACATAGCGCTCAGATATCAGTGGGCCGCACACAATCCACAAGTGTCCACTGTCCAAAAGTGTACGCAGAGATTCAAAATCTCCATTATCCTCTCGTCACTTTGGTCACAGGCAGCTGTGCCATCGAGCGTGTCACATAGCGCTCAGATATCAGTGGGCCGCACACAATCCACAAGTGTCCACTGTCCAAAAGTGTACGCAGAGATTCAAAATCTCCATTATCCTCTCGTCACTTTGGTCACAGGCAGCTGTGCCATCGAGCGTGTCACATAGCGCTCAGATATCAGTGGGCCGCACACAATCCACAAGTGTCCAGTGTCCAAAAGTGTACACAGAGATTCAAAATCTCCATTATCCTCTCGTCACTTTGGTCACAGGCAGCTGTGCCATCGAGCGTGTCACATAGCGCTCAGATATCAGTGGGCCGCACACAATCCACAAGTGTCCACTGTCCAAAAGTGTACGCAGAGATTCAAAATCTCCATTATCCTCTCGTCACTTTGGTCACAGGCAGCTGTGCCATCGAGCGTGTCACATAGCGCTCAGATATCAGTGGGCCGCACACAATCCACAAGTGTCCACTGTCCAAAAGTGTACGCAGAGATTCAAAATCTCCATTATCCTCTCGTCACTTTGGTCACAGGCAGCTGTGCCATCGAGCGCGTCACATAGCGCTCAGATATCAGTGGGCCGCACACAATCCACAAGTGTCCAGTGTCCAAAAGTGTACACAGAGATTCAAAATCTCCATTATCCTCTCGTCACTTTGGTCACAGGCAGCTGTGCCATCGAGCGTGTCACATAGCGCTCAGATATCAGTGGGCCGCACACAATCCACAAGTGTCCACTGTCCAAAAGTGTACGCAGAGATTCAAAATCTCCATTATCCTCTCGTCACTTTGGTCACAGGCAGCTGTGCCATCGAGCGTGTCACATAGCGCTCAGATATCAGTGGGCCGCACACAATCCACAAGTGTCCACTGTCCACAAGTGTACGCAAAGATTCAAAATCTCCATTATCCTGTCGTCACTTTGGTCACAGGCAGCTGTGCCATCGAGCGTGTCACATAGCGCTCAGATATCAGTGGGCCGCACACAATCCACAAGTGTCCACTGTCCAAAAGTGTACGCAGAGATTCAAAATCTCCATTATCCTCTCGTCACTTTGGTCACAGGCAGCTGTGCCATCGAGCGTGTCACATAGCGCTCAGATATCAGTGGGCCGCACACAATCCACAAGTGTCCAGTGTCCAAAAGTGTACGCAGAGATTCAAAATCTCCATTATCCTCTCGTCACTTTGGTCACAGGCAGCTGTGCCATCGAGCGTGTCACATAGCGCTCAGATATCAGTGGGCCGCACACAATCCACAAGTGTCCACTGTCCAAAAGTGTACGCAGAGATTCAAAATCTCCATTATCCTCTCGTCACTTTGGTCACAGGCAGCTGTGCCATGGAGCGTGTCACATAGCGCTCAGATATCAGTGGGCCGCACACAATCCACAAGTGTCCAGTGTCCAAAAGTGTACGCAGAGATTCAAAATCTCCATTATCCTCTCGTCACTTTGGTCACAGGCAGCTGTGCCATCGAGCGTGTCACATAGCGCTCAGATATCAGTGGGCCGCACACAATCCACAAGTGTCCACTGTCCAAAAGTGTACGCAGAGATTCAAAATCTCCATTATCCTCTTGTCACTTTGGTCACAGGCAGCTGTGCCATCGAGCGTGTCACATAGCGCTCAGATATCAGTGGGCCGCACACAATCCACCATTGTCCACTGTCCAAAAGTGTACGCAGAGATTCAAAATCTCCATTATCCTCTCGTCACTTTGGTCACAGGCAGCTGTGCCATCGAGCGTGTCACATAGCACTCAGATATCAGTGGGCCGCACACAATCCACAAGTGTCCACTGTCCAAAAGTGTACGCAGAGATTCAAAATCTCCATTATCCTCTCGTCACTTTGGTCACAGGCAGCTGTGCCATCGAGCGCGTCACATAGTGCTCAGATATCAGTGGGCCGCACACAATCCACAAGTGTCCAGTGTCCAAAAGTGTACACAGAGATTCAAAATCTCCATTATCCTCTCGTCACTTTGGTCACAGGCAGCTGTGCCATCGAGCGTGTCACATAGCGCTCAGATATCAGTGGGCCGCACACAATCCACAAGTGTCCACTGTCCAAAAGTGTACGCAGAGATTCAAAATCTCCATTATCCTCTCGTCACTTTGGTCACAGGCAGCTGTGCCATCGAGCGTGTCACATAGCGCTCAGATATCAGTGGGCCGCACACAATCCACAAGTGTCCACTGTCCAAAAGTGTACGCAGAGATTCAAAATCTCCATTATCCTCTCGTCACTTTGGTCACAGGCAGCTGTGCCATCGAGCGTGTCACATAGCGCTCAGATATCAGTGGGCCGCACACAATCCACAAGTGTCCACTGTCCAAAAGTGTACGCAGAGATTCAAAATCTCCATTATCCTCTCGTCACTTTGGTCACAGGCAGCTGTGCCATCGAGCGTGTCACACAGCGCTCAGATATCAGTGGGCCGCACACAATCCACAAGTGTCCAGTGTCCAAAAGTGTACGCAGAGATTCAAAATCTCCATTATCCTCTCGTCACTTTGGTCACAGGCAGCTGTGCCATCGAGCGTGTCACATAGCGCTCAGATATCAGTGGGCCGCACACAATCCACAAGTGTCCACTGTCCAAAAGTGTACGCAGAGATTCAAAATCTCCATTATCCTCTCGTCACTTTGATCACAGGCAGCTGTGCCATCGAGCGTGTCGCATAGCGCTCAGATATCAGTGGGCCGCACACAATCCACAAGTGTCCACTGTCCAAAAGTGTACGCAGAGATTCAAAATCTCCATTATCCTCTCGTCACTTTGGTCACAGGCAGCTGTGCCATCGAGCGTGTCACATAGCGCTCAGATATCAGTGGGCCGCACACAATCCACAAGTGTCCACTGTCCACAAGTGTACGCATAGATTCAAAATCTCCATTATCCTCTCGTCACTTTGGTCACAGGCAGCTGTGCCATCGAGCGTGTCACATAGCGCTCAGATATCAGTGGGCCGCACACAATCCACAAGTGTCCACTGTCCAAAAGTGTACGCAGAGATTCAAAATCTCCATTATCCTCTCGTCACTTTGGTCACAGGCAGCTGTGCCATCGAGCGTGTCACATAGCGCTCAGATATCAGTGGGCCGCACACAATCCACAAGTGTCCAGTGTCCAAAAGTGTACGCAGAGATTCAAAACCTCCATTATCCTCTCGTCACTTTGGTCACAGGCTGCTGTGCCATCGAGCGTGTCACATAGCGCTCAGATATCAGTGGGCCGCACACAATCCACAAGTGTCCACTGTCCAAAAGTGTACGCAGAGATTCAAAATCTCCATTATCCTCTCGTCACTTTGGTCACAGGCAGCTGTGCCATCGAGCGTGTCACATAGCGCTCAGATATCAGTGGGCCGCACACAATCCACAAGTGTCCACTGTCCACAAGTGTGTGCAGAAATTCTAAAACTCCCCTGTCCTATAGACACCTTGTACCTTGTTTTACATTACTATATAGTTTGTTGGATTTTGTCTACATTTCTACCAAAAATGAGGAAGGCTGGTGGAAGAGGCCGTGGAATTGGGCGGGGGTTGGCAGCTGGTAATGATGGTGTTGGTGGTGGATCTGATGGTAGTGGCAAGAGCAAAATAGGACCGAATGCAGGAGGTGCTGACCCTGCGTCATCGTCTGGCTACATAAGGCCTCGAACGCTTAGTTTTCTAGGAGTTGGCAAACCGCTTTTAAAGGCAGAGCATCAGGAAAAAGTTTTGTCTTACATTGCTGACTCAACCTCCAGCTCTATCGCCTCCTCTTCTTCAGTTGTAAAAAGTAAAAGCACTGAGTCGTCATTGGAGGCTCATGTTCATGAACCACACCTTTCCTTGTGTCCTTCACCCCAACCAAGATTGAAGGATGAAGCAGGACATACTACTGATTACTCCATGGAGCTGTTTTCACATACCATGCCTGGATTATCAAGTGAAATGGTGAATTACCCAGGCCAAGATGAATCTGACATGGAGTGCACTGATGCACAGCCGCTGATGGATGATTCTGCTGGTACATTCACTCAGAGCACTACATTGTCCTCGCAGTGTACAGAGCCAGATTTTGACCTTGATGAGACTCAGGTGCCCCTTCCCGCACACTATACCACCATACACGGTGACACAGAGAAAGGTGCACATGACATAGAAGAGGAGGTGATGGATGACCCAGTTGTTGACCCAGATTGGCATCCATTGGGGGAAGAGGGTGCTGCTTCCAATAGCTCAGATGAGGAGCATCCACAGCAGACATCGACATCGCAACAGCTGTTATCTGGCAGGCCCGGAGCACTCCAAAGACAGGTTCCAAACATCAAAAGAGTTGCTGGACAGCTTGTCCAGAGGGTCAAAAGATCACAGCGTGCTAGGCCGCAAAATGTCTGCCAAAGTAGGAAGAGTGCAGTGTGGCAGTTTTTTGAACAAAATCCTCATGATCAGGCCAAGGTTATCTGTAAGAAGTGCGCAAAGACCTTTAGCCAAGGGAAAAATCTGAAAAATTTGAATACCAGTTGCATGCTTAGACATTTAACCAGCATGCACTTGCAAGCGTGGACACAACACCAAACCTCAAGTGCCACATGTGCAACTGATCACAACGAAGGTAGTCAGCAACGCTACATTGTTTCCCCCACTGTAAGCCCACCGGTTAGCACAGCAGCAAATGTTGAGGTGTCGTTGCAAGGCCACAGCAGTCAGGGAATCCCACTGTTATATCAACGAAAGACTGATTCTAGGCCATCAGAAAGAACACCAACTCCATCACCATCATCAACCCTCTCTCAGTCCGCCCTGTCCACCGCTACTTCCACCATATGCAGCTCTCAAGTCCAGCTCACCCTCCCAGACACTATGAGTAGGTCAAGAAAGTAGTCAGGCTCTCATCCGCGTACACTGGGTTTGAACGCCCACATTGCCAAACTAATCTCGTTTGAGATGATGCCCTTTCGGTTGGTGGAAAGCACAGCTTTCCGCGAACTCATGGCCTATGCAGTACCACGCTATGACCTACCCAGTCGCCACTTCTTCTCTCGCAAAGCCATCCCAGCCCTCCACCATCATGTGAAAGACCGCATTGTCCATGCACTCAAGCAGTCAGTGAGCGGAAAGGTGCACCTCACAACTGATGCATGGTCCAGTCGGCATGGCCAGGGCCGTTACGTGTCCATCACTGCGCACTGGGTTAATGTGGTGGATGCAGGGTCCACAGGGGACAGCGGTGGTGGGACAGTGCTGCCTAGCCCACGGTATAGGAAACAGTTGGCTGTAGGCGTTCGACCCTCCTCCTCCTCCTCCTCCTCCAGAAGCGACAGCTCGTCCACAGAGCGCAGTCGTACGAGCACTCCATCTGCAGCTGCCACTGTTGCACACGATGTGTCCCCCTATCGAGCAGCTAGTGGAAAGCGTCAGCAGGCTGTGTTGCAGATGATGTGTTTGGGCGACAGACACACCGCCGAGGTGCTGGCCGAGTACTTGAAGCGACAAACTGAGTCATGGCTGGGCAGTGTACATCTTGAGGCAGGCAAGGTAGTTAGTGATAACGGCCGTAATTTTGTGGCAGCCATAGCCCTTTCAAAACTCTGCCACATACCTTGCTTGGCTCACACCTTGAACCTGGTGGTGCAGTGCTTCCTCAAAAATTATCCGGAGTTAACAGCCCTGCTCCAGAAGGTGCGAAGACTGTGCGCGCACATCCGCCGGTCGCCTGTACACTCCGTTCGTATGCAGAAGCTGCAGCGATTGCTCCACCTTCCCAACCACCGCCTCATTATCGACATTGCAACAAGGTGGAACTCCACCCTGCACATGGTGGAGCGGCTGTGCGAGCAGAGGCAGGCCATAATGCATTTGTGGGAGGATACACGGCCAGGCACTTTGAGAGCAGACATGGAGTTGACAGGCGTGCAGTGGTCGAAGCTGAAAGACCTTTGTAAAGTCCTTCAGTGTTTTGAGGAATGCACACGGCTGGTAAGCGCAGACGACGCCATCCTAAGCATGAGCATCCCACTTATGCGTCTGCTCATGCAAACTTTGACGCACCTTAAGGAGCAGGCGTCTGCAGCCAATGTTGATGAGGAGGAAGAGGAGGAGGGAATCCTTGATGACATTCAGCCATTGTCTGCTCAGGGACCTCTCCTGGACGAGGTGGAGGAAGAAGAGGAGGAGGAGGAGGATGATGGGGATGATTACTTACGGGAGGAGGATGCATCTCGTGGGGCAAGTGAAAATGTTGGCGTGGCAAGGTCTGGTACAGGGTTTGTGCGTGACTGGAGGGATGTGGATTTGCCAGAAAGTGCTCCTCCACCCAGCACTCGCAGTGCATCATTGACAACGGGAACATTGGCCCACATGTCAGATTATGCCTTGCAGATCCTAAAAAGGGACCCCCGCATTGCCAAAATGATGAACGATGACGACTACTGGTTGGCCAGCATCCTGGATCCACGCTATAAAGGCAAATTACAAAACATCATGCCACAGGAGAACCTTGACCTAATATTGGCTAATAAACAAGCAACTCTGGTAAATCGGTTGCTTGAGGCATTCCCAGCACACAGCAGCGGTGATGGTTCTCACACGAGCCGTACGGGCCGGGGGCAGCTTGGCAGAGGTGTTCGTGGTGCACACAGCAGAAGTGGCGTTGGAGACAGGGGTTTCATGACAATGTTGTGGACTGATTTTTCAAATACCGCTCACACAACTGGTAATACTGCATCGATGGAAAGTGACAGGAGACAGCAGTTGTCAACTATGGTTACAAACTACTTTTCCTCCCATATCGATGTTCTCCCACACAGGTCATTCCCCTTTGACTATTGGGCCGCTAAACTGGACACCTGGCCTGAATTGGCCCAATATGCCTTACAGGAGCTCGCTTGCCCAGCTGCAAGTGTGCTATCGGAAAGAGTCTTCAGTGCAGCTGGATCAATCCTGACAGAAAAAAGGACCCGTCTGTCAACCCAAAATGTGGATGATCTAACCTTCATTAAAATGAACCACGCATGGGTTTCCAAGGATTTTGTCCCACCTTCCCCTGATGACACATAGGGTGACAGAAAAATGGCTTGCTTTGGTCCACCTCTTCCTGGTACTTCACCTATTTCGCCTTTTGCATCAGCTGAATGTCCAACATCAACATATGCCACTTTCTAAAACTCCCTAACTGTGCTGCCTCCCCCCCCATGGCCGGGGTCACCACCTAGCGCACGACACCGTGCGAGTGCCGTTGCCCTGGACAGGTGGGTAGGCTGACTCTTGGGCGCGGGCACTGGCACAGGGTCCCTCATAGTGCAATCAAGTGTCTCTGACGGTGGTGGTGCACACCCGCCGTCAGACACACCGCTGTACTAAGAGGGGCCCAGTGCCAGTACCAACGCCCACGAGTGGGCCCCCCTTGCTTGGCCAGGGCCCCAGCATTTGCAATCTTTACCTCTCCCTGCTCCTCCGCTGTGTAATCTGGGCCGTCAAATCCATACTGTGCCTGACACCGTCTGAGCCTGCCTCCTGAGACATATATTTTGAATGTGTACGCTATCCATACATGTTACCCAGGGATACGGTACCCTTTCTAACCTTTGTGCAATGACGTGCAATCCATACTGGGCCTAACACCGTCTGAGCCTGCCTCATGCTGTATAGACATATATTTTGAATGTGTACGCTATCCATACATGTTATCCGGGGATACGGTACCCTTTCTAACCTTTGTGCAATGACGTGCAATCCATACTGGGCCTAACACCGTCTGAGCCTGCCTCATGCTGTATAGACATATATTTTGAATGTGTACGCTATCCATACATGTTATCCGGGGATACGGTACCCTTTCTAACCTTTGTGCAATGACGTGCAATCCATACTGGGCCTAACACCGTCTGAGCCTGCCTCATGCTGTATAGACATATATTTTGAATGTGTACGCTATCCATACATGTTATCCGGGGATACAGTACCCCTTCTAACCTTTGTGCAATGACGTGCAATCCATACTGGGCCTAACACCGTCTGAGCCTGCCTCATGCTGTATAGACATATATTTTGAATGTGTACGCTATCCATACATGTTATCCGGGGATACGGTACCCTTTCTAACCTTTGTGCAATGACGTGCAATCCATACTGGGCCTAACACCGTCTGAGCCTGCCTCATGCTGTATAGACATATATTTTGAATGTGTACGCTATCCATACATGTTATCCGGGGATACGGTACCCTTTCTAACCTTTGTGCAATGACGTGCAATCCATACTGGGCCTAACACCGTCTGAGCCTGCCTCATGCTGTATAGACATATATTTTGAATGTGTACGCTATCCATACATGTTATCCGGGGATACGGTACCCTTTCTAACCTTTGTGCAATGACGTGCAATCCATACTGGGCTTAACACCGTCTGAGCCTGCCTCATGCTGTATAGACATATATTTTGAATGTGTACGCTATCCATACATGTTATCCGGGGATACGGTACCCTTTCTAACCTTTGTGCAATGACGTGCAATCCATACTGGGCCTAACACCGTCTGAGCCTGCCTCATGCTGTATAGACATATATTTTGAATGTGTACGCTATCCATACATGTTATCCGGGGATACGGTACCCCTTCTAACCTTTGTGCAATGACGTGCAATCCATACTGGGCCTAACACTGTCTGAGCCTGCCTCATGCTGTATAGACATATATTTTGAATGTGTACGCTATCCATACATGTTATCCGGGGATACGGTACCCCTTCTAACCTTTGTGCAATGACGTGCAATCCATACTGGGCCTAACACCGTCTGAGCCTGCCTCATGCTGTATAGACATATATTTTGAATGTGTACGCTATCCATACATGTTATCCGGGGATACGGTAGCCTTTCTAACCTTTGTGCAATGACGTGCAATCCATACTGGGCCTAACACCGTCTGAGCCTGCCTCATGCTGTATAGACATATATTTTGAATGTGTACGCTATCCATACATGTTATCCGGGGATACGGTACCCCTTCTAACCTTTGTGCAATGACGTGCAATCCATACTGGGCCTAACACAGTCTGAGCCTGCCTCATGCTGTATAGACATATATTTTGAATGTGTACGCTATCCATACATGTTATCCGGGGATACGGTACCCCTTCTAACCTTTGTGCAATGACGTGCAATCCATACTGGGCCTAACGCCGTCTGAGCCTGCCTCATGCTGTATAGACATATATTTTGAATGTGTACGCTATCCATACATGTTATCCGGGGATACGGTACCCTTTCTAACCTTTGTGCAATGACGTGCAATCCATACTGGGCCTAACACCGTCTGAGCCTGCCTCATGCAGTATAGACATATATTTTGAATGTGTACGCTAGCCATACATGTTATCCGGGGATACGGTACCCTTTCTAACCTTTGTGCAATGACGTGCAATCCATACTGGGCCTAACACCGTCTGAGCCTGCCTCATGCTGTATAGACATATATTTTGAATGTGTACGCTATCCATACATGTTATCCGGGGATACGGTACCCTTTCTAACCTTTGTGCAATGACGTGCAATCCATACTGGGCCTAACACCGTCTGAGCCTGCCTCATGCTGTATAGACATATATTTTGAATGTGTACGCTATCCATACATGTTATCCGGGGATACGGTACCCTTTCTAACCTTTGTGCAATCACGTGCAATCCATACTGGGCCTAACACCGTCTGAGCCTGCCTCATGCTGTATAGACATATATTTT
Organism: Dendrobates tinctorius; assembly: GCF_039654945.1. NCBI lineage: Eukaryota > Metazoa > Chordata > Amphibia > Anura > Dendrobatidae > Dendrobates > Dendrobates tinctorius. The sequence goes on along the minus strand of NW_027361671.1, from coordinate 47,291,925 downwards.
GAATGTGTACGCTATCCATACATGTTATCCGGGGATACGGTACCCTTTCTAACCTTTGTGCAATCACGTGCAATCCATACTGGGCGTGAGAACGGCTGGCGAGCTGTTAAGCAAGCTACAGCATCTGTCCAGACAATTACAGGGATTCCCTAGCGAGGAGACTTATTTGATTGTTTTCTATGTTGGGACAGCAATTTTTGGGGAGCACTATACTCTGGAGAATGATAGATGGGGCCCACCATACACTGGAACATTCCAAAGGTGGACATCAGACACTGGAGCAGCATTTACAGGGCCCATTATACACTAGAGCATTAGAAATGGGGCCCATTATGTTTGGAGCATTATTTGGGCCCATAAGACAGTGGAGCTTCATCCATGGGGACCAACATATACTGTAGCATTATGTGGAGCTCATCATATACTGTTTCAAACATTATATGGGACCAATGATTTTGTATGGAGAAATAGATGGGCCTCGTCATGAGATGTAAAAAGTGAGGTATTTTTCATTGTACTATACCGCTATTTCTCTGCCGTATCGGAGCATGATGAGTTGTGGTATGTGTTAAAGGGGCGCTCTTTCGCCCAGGGCACATGAAAACCTGCAGCCAGCCCTCCCCCCCCACAAATTTAGCCAAATAACCCCCATTTTTCAGTGCGTAACTTGTATTATGAAGTTAATTAAGGTTGACAAGCTTAAGTAAGAAGAATTGATGCTTTTGGCATTCAAATGGGCACTGTAGGTGTGTTTCCTGTCCTCCTCTCACTGCTGACTTTTATTCCCCATTGACTTACATTGGGTTTCGTGTTTCGGGACGACCCCGACTTTTCCCTATAATTGGACGATCTTGCTCGACCCGACTTTTGGAAAAGTCGGGTTTCACGAAACGAAACGCGACCCTAAAAAAACAAAAGTCGCTCAACTCTATTAGCTAGCATTTCTGTTTTTGCCTCCTACGGTGACTCATTCATAACAGTGGGGGTCATTATGTCTCTGTTAAGGGGAGCCCCCCAGGCTTGGGCTTTCTCCCTTCAGACCACTGCCCCTGAGCGTATGACTGTGGATGCATTTTTTGAGGCCCTGGGGCATATGTATGATGAGCCTGATCGGATACGTATGGCTGTGGACATGGTGATGAGTGTGTGCCAGGGGAAGCACTCAGCCGAGTGATTTTGCTCAGAGTTCAGACGCTGGGCTGCTGAGGTCTGCTGGAATGATGCCGCCCTCCAGGGTTTGTTCCGTAGAGGCCTGTCTGAACATCTGAAAGATGCCTTGGCTCTCCACCCTCTGCCTGATTCCCTGGAGGAGGCTATGACACAGGCCGTCCGAATGGATCGCAGGCTACGGGTGAGGGGAGTGATGCAGATTGAGACCCCGTTATTCTCCCAAGGAAGGGGAGCCAGTCCTACATTGGAAACCATGGAGATGGGAACCATCGTCCTCAAGGAGAAAGAAAGGAGACAACGGCGCTTGGGAAAATGCTGTTTTCACTGTGGCAATTCTGGACATTGGAAAAAGGATTGCCCCTCCTGTCCACTGACCAACAAGTGACTGAGCCTGGGTGATTGTCGTGGAGGTCACCCAGGCTCTCAGGTACCTTTTTCTCCATTTTCAAAAATGTTGCAAGTGGAACTTTGTTGTGGGAGTGTCTCCACATCCACTTCTGCCTTCGTGGATTGCGGATCGTCGTTGAACTTTATTGACTCTGACTTGGTGTCCAGGTGTAAGTTAGGGACAGTTAGGCTGGAGACTCCTATCCATGTTGTTGCCATTGACAAAACACCACTGGCTAAGAATGACATCATATTTCTTACAGAGGAGTTTCTCCTTAAAGTGAGTTCCTTGCACCAGGAACGTATTTCATGTTTTGTTATGGACAACCTGCCTGTGGGACTGGTGTTGGGGTTCCCCTGGTTACAATTACATAATCCTGTGATTAATTGGGAATCTCGGGACATTGTTAAATGGGGTCCCTATTGTTCTGAAAAATGTCTTGCTACTGTGTCTGTGTCGTCCGTTGGTCTGGAAGGTATTCCGGAGTACCTAAAAGACTATACGGATGTTTTCTCCGAAAAAGAGGCTGAAGTTTTACCACCACACCGCCCATTTGATTGTGCCATTGACCTGGTTCCAGGTGCTAAATTGCCCAAGGCCCGCTTGTATAACCTTTCGGGTCCTGAGTGGGCTGCTATGAAGGAATACATTTCCGAGAGTCTCCATAAGGGACACATTCGTCCTTCTGTCTCTCCCGTGGCGGCGGGGTTCTTTTTCGTAAAGAAAAAAGACTGTGGTTTGCGCCAATGCCTCGATTTTAGAGAGTTAAATAAGATAACTGTGAGAAATACGTATCCCCTCCCACTTATTCCTGATTTGTACAACCAGTTGTCCGGAGCTAAGTGGTTTTCAAAATTAGATCTACGGGGAGCGTATAACCTTATCCGAGTCCGGAAAGGAGATGAGTGGAAAACTGCTTTTCTCACAACTGAAGGGTTGTTTGAAAATTTGGTCATGCCTTTTGGTCTGACCAATGCTCCAGTGGTCTTCCAAAATTTCATCAATCACGTGTTCTCTGATTTTATTGGACGTTTTATGGTTGTGTATTTGGATGACATACTGATCTACTCACCTGATAAACAGGCTCACATTGGTCATATTCGGGCAGTTCTCCAAAGGCTTCGGGAGAACTGTCTCTTTGCTAAACTAGAGAAATGTTTATTTTTGTTCAGGAACTGTCTTTTCTGGGATTCATTGTGTCTGCTGAGGGGTATCGCATGGATCCTAATAAGGTGCAGGCCATTGTCGATTGTGTTTAACCTTGCGATTTGAAGGTTCTGCAGGATTTGCCAATTATTATCGCAAATTTATAAGGGGGTTCTCACAGGTGGTTAAACCCCTCACAGACATGACTCAAAAGGGGGCCGATATCAAGAATTGGTCAGCCGCAGCGATAGCGGCGTTTCAGTTTTTAAAAAAATGTTTCATGTCTGCTCCTGTTCTTATTCAACCGGACCCGTCTGAGCCATTTATTGTTCAGGTGGACGCCTCAGAGGTGGGGGTGGGGGCGGTATTGTCCCAGGGACCCGCCACTTTGACTAATTTGAGACACTGCGCCTTTTTCTCAAAGAAATTCTCCCCTGCGGAGAGAAACTATGATGTTGGGAATCGAGAACTTCTGGCCGTGAAGTTGGCCTTTGAAGAATGGAGGCATTTTTTGGAGGGGGCTGTCCATCCTATAACCGTAATTATGGACCACAAGAACCTAGCTTACATTGAGTCTGTCACACCGAGGCCGCAGGCCCTGCCGCGGCCCCCACTGGTTCCGGCTCCCCTGCTGCTGCCATCCCGGTCCCTGGCGGCTTCCACGCCGCGGTCTCGCCTGCCCCGGTCCTCACCGCGGCTCTCCCGTTACTCTTACTCTGCACTCCCTCCTGCCCGGTATCCTCTGCTCCAAACAGGCGCGCGCCCCTGCCCGGCTTCCTGCTCCTCGACGGGCGCGTGCCCACACTGAAGTCTGGAGCGCGCGCACCCTCCTCAGCCTGCACCAGCTAGGGTCGTGACCCAGAAGTCCCTGATTAGATGCCCTATATCAGGCTGTCTCTTCCTCCTGACGGTGCCTGGTGATCGCTTGAGCCCTGCTTGTGATCCTGGCCCCCTTGTCTCTGTGCGCATCCCTGCTCCCAACCTGTCCTCAGCTAATAGTGCTTCTCCGCTGTTCTCTTTCTTAGGATCCGGAGTTCCGAGGCTCTGTTCCGCCCTGTCCTGGTCTCCCAGCTGTGCATCCAGTCCGTGTCTGCTGCCTGCCGTTCCACCCGTGTTCCTGATCTGTCCGCCTGCCGTGTTCCTCTCCTAGGGTGATTACCTGCCGATCTCTCCTGTGTTCCGTCGGGTCTCCTAGGCCCTCTCCCTGTGTACCAGCTGCCATGGTGATAGTTACCCGTGGGCCTGCCCCAAACACTCCCTGTATAGGGGGTGGCCACCTGGTCAGCTCGCCTGTGGGAGGTTCGTTGCCACGGTCCAGCGGGTCCACTCCCGGAGTACTACCAAAGTCTCAGAGTCAGCTAAAAGGTTGACTCCTAGACAGGCTAGATGGTCACTTTTTTTTCCCAATTCCATTTATCTATCACTTTTTGGCCAGGATCCAAAAATGTCAGAGCTGATGCCTTGTCACGCAGTCTAGATCCGGTGTCCCCCCCGAACCTCCATCCTCCATTCTTCAGCCCAGGGTGGTGGTGGCAGGTATTTCTAATATGTTGGAATGGGAGATTCTGGAAGCCCAGTCTCTTGCACCTCCGGCTAAGCCGGTGGATAAACTTTTCGTACCAGCTCAATTTCGTCTCAAGGTTCTCCGGGAGTTCCACGACTCAGTTCTGGGTGGACATCCAGGGATCTCGCATACCCGGAAGGCCATCGCTAGAATATTCTGGTTGTCTTCTTTAGCCTCTGAAGTTGGGGAATATGTGTCTGCTTGTGATGTTTGTGCCCATGCGAAAATCCCCCATAACCGGCCGGGGAATTGGCACCACTGCCAATTCCTGAGAGACCATGGACTCATTTGTCCATGGATTTCATCATCAACCTTCCCCCCTCCAAGGGTAATACCGTCGTTTGGGTTGTGGTGGACAGGTTTTGTAAGCAGGCACATTTTGTTCCCTTAGCGGCTCTACCTAATGCAGAAACGTTGTCCAGATTGTTTGTTGAGCATGTGGTGCGGTTGCATGGGGTAACCTTGAATGTGGTGTCTGATAGGGGAGTACAATTTGTTTCCAGATTTTGGAGGGCATTTTGTAAGAGGTTGGGTATTGGTCTGTCCTTTTCATCTGCTTACCATCCAGAGACTAATGGGCAGACTGAACGGACCAATCAGTCTCTGGAGCAAATTCTGCGTTGCTTGACCTCAGCCCGACAGGATGATTGGTGTACTGCGTTACCTTTGGGCGAGTTTGCGTTTAACAACCGCATTAACCAGTCTACGGGTACATCTCTCTTTTTCTGCAACTATGGGTTTCATCCACATTTTGGAGTTTTCCCGTTTGGAGTCTGGGTGTCCTGGAGTGGATAAGACTATCCAGCGGTTGGGGGAGGTATGGCGGGAGGTCCAGAGTAACATTACGAAGGCCCAAGATAAATATAAGTTTTTTGCAGACAAAAAACGGTCCGTGGGGCCGGTGTTCCAGGTTGGGGATAAGGTATGGTTATCTACCAAGAATATAAGGCTCAAGGTCCCCTCTGCAAAGCTTGGTCCTAAATTTATTGGTCCCTATGAAATTACCGAAGCGGTTAACCCGGTGGCTTTTTGGTTGCGTCTCCCGCCATCTCTGCGGATCCCCAATGTTTTCCATAGGGCCCTTTTAAAACCTGTGGGGTCCTGTGGGGAGGGATCATCGTCTTCCCCGCCACCAGTTTTGGTTGACTCTAGGTTGGTCCCTAGTGCCCTTCAATATCTTGTACATTGGAAAGGCTACGGTGTTGAAGACCGGTCATGGGTTCCTGCTCGATCGGTTCATGTGGATCGGTTGGTCCGGGCCTTTCACGCCAAGTATCCTGAGAGACCCGGGGGTCCAGTGGCCCCCCGTTGAGAGGAGGGTACTGTCATGATCCAGGATGGGGTTTGTCTTTGGCCCATCCTGGTCAGACAGGGGTTAATTGTTTCTGCCTCTCTCTGGCAGAGGGCGGCTATTTAATGCTCACTTGACCTAGGTCCGGTGTCAGTTATACCCCTGCCCTCGGCTGAGTTAGTTGACCTCGTGCGTACGTGTGCCTTGTGCCTGATGACTTGTTGCTTGTTTGGTTTTGATCCGGTTCTGTCCCTGTTATGAGTTCTGCCTGTCCCTCTTGTACTGCGCTACCTCTCTGTGTATGACCCTCTGCCTGTTACTTGACTATTCTCTGCTCGTCCCCCTGATACAGCACAGCCCTCTCCTTGTACGAGCCCTCGCTTGTCTGACCTGCGTTTTCCTCTACTACAGTTTCCCTGCAGTAGGTACATTACATCATCTGCAGCTATAGGATGCTAAGCCCCGCCCCCTGCAGTCACATGGTCTTAGGTCCTGGGACTCCTTACTAATTTCAGTGCTGCAGGTACTGTCTGCTTGAACCATCACTACAGTGTTGGACCCTGCGTTCTCCCATAGTGTGGGTAAGTCACCCTGCTCTGTGTGGCAGTTTTCTGACGCTGACAGAGTCCTGACAGTAGAGAGAAAGTTCATGCCACATGTCCAGCTTGGATACCCAATAATTTAAATGCACAGAGGAATCACGGAGTACGTTGGAACGGTCATCAAGGTATTCCCTCAGAATCTTCCAAAATATTCCATTCCTTGTGACATTACCCTGCGCCTCTGGGCCAGGGCGGTGGGAGGGTCTGAGAAAACTCTCCCAAAACTTTGCCAGCATTCCCGTGCCTCTGCTGCAATGGAGTTGTGTCTCTCTCGCCTGTACTCCTTGGTTGTCCAACGAATTGTGATGTCTGCCGCCAAGGAGGGGAATTTAGAGGGGAATTTTTTAAATAATTTGGCAACAAGGGCCCTCTGGTACTGCACCATTTTAATAGACCTGTCTGCCTCTGGAAGAAGAGATTGAAAGTTCTCCTTGTAGCATTGATCTAGAAGTGTCACCAACCAGTAATGAGTGTCACCTTAAATTTTAATGATGCAAGGGTCACAGGCAGCGCAACATAAAGTCAGCCATGCGGGCCAGACTGGTAACAGGCAAGCCTTCCGTGTCCTCAACAACAGGATGACTGACCATGGTGTCCTCCTCCTCCCTGTCCTCAGGCCATACATGCTGAACAGACGGGATGACAGTTGTGCTTGTAGTGCATCTATAGCGCATGAAAGTAGCTCCTGTTCATCCTCCTCCTCCTCTTATTGTCAACCAATCCATGTTGGAATGACATGAGGCTGGGCTGTGTGTAATTACCCTGTATGCTTCCTTGTTCCATGTCCTCGTGTTCTGCCTGCAATGCATCCTCTTTCATTGTGAGAAGACAGCTTTTCAGAATGCATAGAAATGGGATGGTGACGCTAATTATGGTGTCATCGCCGCTCACCATCTTGGTGGATTCCTCAAAATTTTGGAGGATGGTACATATGTCTGACATCCATGTCCACTCCTGAGGTCTTATGTGTGGAGTCTGACCTGAATAACAACGGCCTTCTTGATGCTGGTAGTCAACAACTGCCCTCTTCTGCTCATAAATCCTTTCAAACATATGCAGTGTAGAGTTACAACACATGGGGACATCACACACCAGTCGGTGAGCCGGAAGCTGCAAGCGCGGTTGAAGCATGGCAAGGGCGGCGGAAGCTGGAGCTGACTTTCAAAAATGGGCACACAGGTAGTGTACTTTCACAAGCAGATCCGGCAGCTCTGGGTAGCTTTTGAGAAAATGTTGAACAATGAGGTTAGGCACATGGGCCAAGCATATTACGTGTGTGAGCTCGCCTTGCTTCAGAGGTGCGACCAGGTTCCGGCCATTGTCACACCTGACCAGGCCTGGCTGTAGGTTCAGTGGTGTCAGCCACACATGTGCCTGCTCTTTCAGAGCTGTCCACAATTCTTCAGCATTGTGCGGTTTGTCACCTAAGCATATTAGCTTCAGTACTGCCTGTTGACGCTTGGCTGAGGTAGTGCTGCAGTGCTTCCAGCTTGTGACTGATGTGCTCATTTCAGAGATGGAGGCTGAAGAGGAAGAAGAGGAAGAGGTGCAGGAGCTGTAGACTGGGGTCAACCCTTATTGACGTAGGGCCGGCAATCCTCGGCGTCGGGAGGATGTGTTCCATTCCAAGGCCCGTCTGGGTCCCAGCTTCCACTATGTTAACCCAGTGTGCCATCAACGAGATGTAGAATCCCTGCCTACAAGCACTTTTCCTCGTGTCCGTGGTTAGGTGGACTTTCCCAGTAACAGCATTGTTCAGGGCATGGGTAATGTTGAGGGACATATGCTTGTAAAATGCGGGGGAGGCCCACCAGGAGAAATAGTGGCGGCTGGGGACTGAGTACCTTGGGATGGCCGCCACCATCAGGTTGCGGAAAGCTTCTGTCTCCACAAGCCTAAAAGGCAACATTTCGACCGCAAGCAGATGAGAAATGAATGAATTTAGTACTGTGGCCTGTGGGGCATTGGCTGCGCATTTCCGCTCGCGTTCCAATGACAAGGGTATGGACACCTGAAGGCTGTGCTGCGAGAAGGACGTGGATGTGCTTGATGATGGTGGTATTTGAGTGTGGGCAATGATTGGTGCAGGGCAGGAGGCATCTTCGCATGCACCGTGGACAGAGGAGTGGCTTGCATGCACAACATTGGAAGAAGCAGTGTTTTCACCCACAGACACTGTTCCTGGAGCCTGGGGTTCGGCCCACAAAGTCGGGTGCTTTGCTGCTATGTGCCTGATAATGCTGGTGGTGGTCAGGCTGTTTGTTTTGTTACCCCTGCTGATGCGGGCAAATGGCTTGTTTGGGGTTATCAGCAGAGTCTTTAAAAAACAACCAGACTCGGGAAGACCTAACAGTTGTACCAGGTGAGAGGCCCGAACCTATAAATGGAAAAGTGAACAGCTTTGCATTTGACGGTGAGACCAGACTGTTCAATATGTGGCCTGTATTTTTAAATTTTGTACACCAAAATAGTGTAAAGAAATAGGGTAACAGACAGCAAATACAGTGAAATGTAGCCCTGAAATGCCACAATTTGTAGGCCACAGATATATCTGGCATTTGACGAAGATAGCACACTGTTAAATATGTGGCCTGGATTTTTTTTGGCCACCAAAATTGTGTCAATAAGTAGGCTATGACACTACTAAAAAATTCTTTGGAGGACTAAAATTGTAAAATATTTAACGCAATGATATGCGATGCGTGTTGCGGACAAAGCACAGTGTTAAATATATGAATTGTAGCTAAATATTTTTTGTGCAGCTAAATATTTTTTGGCAGCTAAATATTTTTTGAGCAGCTAAATATTTTTTTTGCACCTAAATATTTTTTTGTCAGCAAAATGGTGTCAAAATTTTTTATTAGATGCTGTAGTATTAAAAGGATCTGGATGTAGTCTGCAATGTCAACAAGCAAATGGAGAAAAAAAGGGGGTCTGGATTGCTTTACAATAAAATAATCAGAATTAAGGTGCCAAAAAAATTATTCCTAGCCACTGATACCTGGAGCTAGGTATATATGTAATAGGCAGCAGCAGACACTAATACACCATTTTGATGTTTGCAATGATATCTACATACCCACATACAGTGCCTGCATGCCTATCACTGATGTGTATATACGCACATACACTCCCTGCCTACCTAGCACTGCAATCTTTAGACCCCATAATTAGTCCTTAGAAGGACTGTTGGTTTAGCTGGATTTATGGATTCTATGATGGTATACCCACACTAACTAGTAAAAGCACAAATCTGTCCCTAACCCGGCAGCGGCTCTCCCTACACTGTCTGATTCCGGACATGACAGAGATGAGCAGGGCGGCGGCAGGTCTCCTATAGACCTGATGATGCTGTGTGGCGAGCCAATCATTGTAATACCACAACAAAGATGGCTGCGGCATTACAGTGCGTGGCAGACAATCCCTAAGTGTTTGAGTGCCAAAATTGCAGGGCGGAAACCCGAGCTCCCACAGAATAATCCTGGAAATGCTTGGTGCTCGCCGAGCACTGCAAGTATAGCGAAACTTGGGCGAGTACCGAGTAGTGGCGAGCATGTTCACTCATCACTAGTAGTCAGGTAACGTTCCGAGGTCAGACAACTGGGAGGTTAGTGGGTCAGAACTGAAGGGGTTAAACAGGCGGATAGTCAGAACGAAGTCCAAAGTCAGGCAACAGATCAAGCAAATAGAACACAAGGCACAGGAAAGCACAGAGCACAAACCTCACAAGATGAATGTACGTTTGGCAGTGGTCTGGGAGAAGCTGCTCAGTTAAATAAGCATTGCAATTACCCGGGATAGTGGACACCTGAGACAGCCGACACCTCCCAGTCACCAATTGGCTAGTTGAGCTGTCAATCAACACACTGACAGCTAAGATAAACCAAAACACCAAAGGGGATATAATTAGAACACAGCAAATAATAATATATCAAAATCTAAGTGAGTTAGAGAAACCAAGTGGTATATATGCTGGCTGACTAAAAGTACAAATAGAAGACAACTGGACAGTCGGAAAAATTAACCATCAAGACAAGCAAAACCCAAAACCGACCATAAGTCCATGCTAATAATAAGGTTTATTAGTATTACAGGAGATTGGTAATGAAAAAAAGAATCATTGTACAGAGTAAAAAGGATTAAAGAGCGCTACCATCCAGAATATACAATCACAATACAAAGATGTGCGGAAAGAATCTTAAAATCACTGTGCTATATGACAGAAAACTACATAAAAAATAAATAGTACATATAGTGTTAACAATAAATAAATAAATTATATGTGCAAATATAAGCAAAAATTGCACTGTAATCACTGACAAGAAAAAAGTGAAGTGCGAGTGCCAAGGACACCAGTAGGTGTCAGTAAGTGTACATCATGCACATCTAAACCAAGGACACCAGTCGGTGTCAATAAGTGTACAACCTGCACATATAGACCAGAGCAAATCAACATATGATAAAAGTAAAAGATGTACAAATGTAAGTGTCCAAAGTATAGTAATTACCGTACTTACAATGCGATATGTTCCTGGTCACCAAGGATCGGCGCCCTTCCCAACTCGCGTTTCAGCACGCTGCCTTCGTCACCCCTGTACCTTATTGGCTGGCCTAGCTGTCCATCAAAGTGCTGACAGCTTATCTTACCTCCAGTCTGCACAGAGATTGAATTCTCGCCAGGCCAGGTAGGCCTTGTTTTTTGCTCGATTTAATTTTGTTCTTCATTTTCATCCAGCTAACAAAAATGTCAAGGCTGATGCACTCTCCAGAGATTTCCTGCCTCCCGACTCAGAGGAAGAACCGCAACATATCATTGAGCCATCCAGGTTAGTGCCAGTAGCCTCTGCCAATCTCTCTCGGCTTCCCCCAGGAAAACTCTTGTGCTCCCTTTGCACAAAAATTGTGTCCTTCGGTGGGGTCACTCCTCCAAGTTGGGCGGGCATGCCGGTCAGAGAAAGACTTAGCAACTTATCTCCCATTACTACTGGTGGCCTACCATGGGCAAAGATATCCTGGAGTATGTCGCAGCCTGTCCTTCATGTGCCCGTAACAAAACCGCAAGACACTTGCCGTCTGGACCGCTTCTGCCACTTCCTATACCTTCCGCTCCCTGGCAGCACATCGCAATGGACTTTATTAAGGCTCTTCCCATCTTTTCTGGCTGTTCCGCTATCTGGGTCGCGGTAGATCATTTTTCGAAGATGGCTCACTTTGTTCCTTTGTCTGGTCTTCCGTCTGCTCCTGAGCTTGCTGACTATTTCATACAGCACATCTTCTGTCTCTATGGGTTTCCTCTCCACATTGTGTCTGACAGGGTCGTTCAGTTCACTTTGAAGTTCTGTAGAGCGGTCTGTAAACTAATGAAGGTAGAACTGGATTTTTCATCTGCTTACCATCCTCAATCCAATGAGCAAGTGGAGAGAACAATCAAGTCTTGTCTGGTTTCCTGCATCACTTCGTCAATGCATATCATGATGACTGGATCAAGTTACTGCCCTGGGCCAAGTTTTCGTATAATAATCTAGTAAGTGAATCCTATGGAAGGTCTCCCTTTCAGATTGTGTTTGGACTGCAACTCGGAATCCTTCTTCCCATCTCTGGGCCTTCCCATCTCTGGGCCCTCAGGCATCCCTGCAGCTGACTCCTTTGCAGAGGAATTCTCTAAAGTATGGAGTGTTACCAAGTCCGCCTTGGAAAAAGCCTCTCAACGTATGAAGAGTCATGCGGACAAAAAACCCCTGGATGCTCCAATCTTTCAACCCGGAGATAAGGTGTGGCTCTCCTGCAAGTGCATCTGTTTGAGGATGCCCTCCTACAAATTGGGTCCCCGCTTTATCAGTCCCTTTGAAGTCTTGAAACAAATTAACGCAGTCTCATATGAATTGAAATTGCCTGCTTCATTATGTGTGCCTAACTCTTTCCATGTTTCCCTCCTCAAACCTGTAGTTCTGAGCTCCTTCTTTAAGGACCCGGTTACCTCTCCTGATCCCGTCAGTGAGGAGGATGTCTTTGAGGTAGAAGATATCTTGGCCACAAAGAGATTAAAGGGTAAGACCTACTTCTTGGTGGATTGGAAGGGCTTCAGTCCTGAGGAGAGGCCTTGGGAGCCCAAAGACAACATCCAGGCTCCTCTCCAATTGGAGAGATTTTATGCAGGCTTGAAAAAGAGGGGGTGTAAGGAGTGGGATACTGTAACACCTGTACCCACGCGGGGTACCCTCTGGGGTCCCCAGTCCTCTGCTGTGATGCCTGTACATCCGCGGGGCCCCCGTTGGGGTCCCGCTCTCAGTCTGTTCCCTGCCTCAGCTCTCCCCTGCTCCTGCTTCCTGGAGTGTGGCCAGCACATAACTGGGTAAAAGGCTTAGGTCTCGCGCGCGCTCCCGGACTCTTAAAGAGACAGCGTGCATTTCTTAAAAATGTTGTTAACTAATGATATTCTCGTGTGTGTTATTTCTGGCCCCTCTGCCATATAGAGAGCGCTGGAGCACCAAGTGTTTCCTGTTGCTAGTTTCCGGTTCTGTGATCTGACGTTCCTGTGACCTGTTGTGCTTTGCCGGGTGTCCTGCCAGTACCCGGCTAATACTGCTTGTCTTCTCAGTTTATCTGCGGCTTGCTACTCCATCCTCAGGACGACACCAGTACTACTTGTGCAAGTTCCATCCGGCTCAGACATCCGTCTCTCTGTTACCTATGACAATGTCAGTACTGCCTGCTAGCTCCGTCCTGGCCAGCCGCATCCCGCCTGTCGAGTTCTGCACTGTCTGTTATACCTGTTTGAGCACCTGTTTCACTGGGACAGCTTCCATTTGTCCGGGATCTAACACCTGTGTCACTCTGACATTCCACTCTTATCCTGTTTGAGGGGTCTTACTACGGGTGTCAGGGGTTCGCACAGTCACTACTCCTTTGGAGCCCCCTGGACCGTGGTCCAGTGGTTTCATCAAAATAGCAATAAACTAATGCGCACTTCACCATCTGTGCCTCCGCTTCCATTCGTTACAGGTTCCGGTAGATTGATTTACTCAACTGGCATAAATAATTAGGACTCCGGGGAAGTGGAAGAAGCTAATGACGGGACTTTACGAATCTCCTCTTCCAATTCCGAGGTACCATAGACACCACAATACTCTGAGGAATAATGGAGGATGGGGGTTCTGGAGGAGAAATGGAATCTAGACTGTGATATAAAGCATCAGCTTTCACATTCTTATACCCAGGCCTGAATGTAATAGAAAAATTAAATCAAGAGAAAAACAAGGACCATCTGGCCTGTCTAGGAGTTAACCTTTTAGCCGATTCAATGTAAGCTAAATTCTTGTGATCCATAATCACCGTAACAGGATGAACTGCCCCCTCCAAAAAATGCCTCCCATTCTTCAAATGCCAATTTGACAGCAAGTAACTCCCGATTTCCCACATCATAATTTCTCTCTGCCGGTGAAAATTTTTTAGAAATAAAAGCACATGGACGTAGGTTAGTCAGAGTTTTGGGCCCCTGCTATAAGTCTTCCCCCACCCCAACCTCCGAAGCATCCACCCCTACAATGAATGGTTCTTGAAGATCAGGCTGGATCAGAATGGGTGCTGACATAAAACACTCTTTTAATCTTTCAAAAGCCCTGATAGCACCCGGGACCAAATCTTGAGATTTTTCCTCCCTTACGTGTAAGGTCAGTAAGTGGTTTAGCAAGCTGTGAAAACCCCTTGATAAATTTTCTATAATAGTTGGTGAATCACCATAAAATGCTGCAAAGCCTTAAGATCATGAGGTTGAACCCAATCAGTTATGGCCTGCACCTTCCCAGGGTCCATCTAAAGCTGGAGTCACACATAGCGACTTACCAGCGATCCCGACAACGATATCAACGTGTCAGGATCGCTGGTAAGTCGCTATGTGATCGCTGGTGAGCTGTCACACAGACAGCTTCACCAGCGATTAGCACAGCGATGCCGAGCGCGCGGCATCGCTGTGTTCGTTAGCGCTGATGCCATCCCTGTAAAAAAATAGAATTAAAATAAAAAATATTGTTATTCTCACCTTCCGACGTCCCACGCAGCCATCCCGCCTCTTTCCACGCTCCCGGTCCCAGTGATCCTTTGCGAGAATGATGCGAGAATGTCATGGTCTCGCGGGAGCGCGACGTCTCGCGGTCATTCGTGCAAAGGATCACTGGGACCGGGAGCGTGGAGAGAGGCGGGATGGCTTCGCGGGACGTCGGAAGGTGAGAATAACAATATTCTTTATTTTTTTAATTATTTTTTACAGCTGATCGCTGGTCTCCCGCCTGTCACACGCAGCGATGCGTGCTGGCCTGCGGGAGATCAGCAACGAAAAAAATGTCCAGAGGTTTCTTGCAGCGATCAGCGATACCGGCAGGGGGGCCGGTCGCAGATCGCTGTCACACACAGCGATCTCGCTGGTGAGATCGCTGTTGTGTCACAAAAGTTGTGACTCAGCAGCGATCTCGCTAGCGAGATTGCTATGTGTGACTCCAGCTTTAATCTCTTCTGCTGACAAGATAAACCCCAAGAAAGAGATTTCTGGCACAGAAAAAAACACATTTCTCTACTTTAGCAAACAGAGAGTTCTCCTTTAGCCTCTGTAACACAACACGGACATGTACCTGGTGAATGTCCAAGTCTGGTGATAAAATTAAAATGTCATCAATGTAAATCACAACAAATCTTCCAATGCAATTAAAAAAATATCATTCATGAAATTTTGAAACAGAGCAGGTGCATTAGATAATCCAAAAGGCATGACAATGTTTTCAAAAAGACCCTCAGATGTTAAAAACACCGTTTTCCACTCATCACCCTTCCAGATGCGTATCAAATTGTAAGCCCCTCTAAGATCAAGTTTAGAAAACACCCTGGACCCCAGAAGCTTATTGTATAGGTCGGGGATGAGTGGAAGTGTGTAAGTATTTTTAACCGTGATCTTGTTTTGCTCTCAAAAATCAAGGAAAGGACAGAGACCCCCATCTTTCTTTTTAACAAAGAAAAATCCAGCAGCTATAGGGGAGGAGGAAGGATGGATATGACCATTCCGTAAATTTTCTTTAACATATTCTTTCATGGCATCTCGTTCAGGCCCGACAAATTGTAAAGGTGACCTTTTGGCAACTTGACGCTAGTAATAAAATCAATAGCACAATCATAGGGACGATTGGGAGGTAGTATCTCCATTTCACAATCTCTTTCTGACACCAATCAATAACTGGATTGTGAATCTGCAGCCATGGAAACTCCAGTACCAATCCAGCAGGTAAATTATCCAACACAAAACAGAAGATGGATTCAGAGTGGAGAGCTCCCACTTGGAGAGTGAAATCCACCGTTGCTCTCTCGACCACATTGTGAGCTAACGGTGTCTTGTCAAGGGCAATGACTTGAATGGGTCTTTCCAATTTAACTATCCCTAAGCCTAACTTCAAAACCAGTTCCAAATCAATAAAGTTAGTAGCAGACCCACAGGATCCATACTGGTGAAAAAGAAAAACGTAGTGGCCAGACGTAATGTGACGCTAGTCACTTCTCACAGTCAAGCCGTGAGTCATAGTGGTCAAGGAGTCAAGTGGTTTTATGGCAACATCTGAGTAAATTAGAGACACACCTGAAACACACAGCTTTCTTTGTGTAGCATCATGGGAAAGTCTAAAGAAATCATCCAAGATATCAGGAAGAGCATTGCGGACTTGCACAAGTCTGGCTCATCCTTGGGTACAAATTCAAGATAAGATTCCTGAAGGTGCCTCATTCATCCGTACAAACAATTATATGCAAGTACAAACAAGATGGGAATGTCCAGCCTGCATACCACTCAGGAAGGAGACAGGTTCTGTGTCCCAGAGATGAACATGCCAAATTTTTCACACCTGTATTTGGAGATCCTCTGCCATTCTTTCTTGCAGATCCTCTCCAGTTCCGTCAAGTTGGATGGTGAATGTTGGTGGACAGCCATTTTCAGGTCTCTCCAGAGATGCTCAATTGAGTTTAGGTCAGGGCTCCAGCCTGTCAATGAAGAATGGTCACAGACATTTTCTGAAGCCATTCCTTTGTTATTTCAACTGTGTGCTTAGGGTCACTGTCTTGTTGGAAGGTGAACTTTCGGCCAAGTCTGAGGTCCAGAGCACTCTGGAAGAGGTTTTAATCCAGGTTATCACTGTACTTGGCCACATTCATGTTTCCTTCAGTTGCAACCAGTCATCCTGTCCCTGCAGCTGAAAAACACCCCTATAGCATGATTCTGCTACCACCATGAATCACTGTTGGGATTGTATTAGGCAGGTGATGAGCAGTGCCTGGTTTTCAACCACACATACGGCTTAGAATTATCACCAAAAAGTTTTATCTTCGTCTCATCAGACCAGAGAATCTAATTTCTCATTGTCTGGGAGTCCTTCATGTGTTTTTCTAGCAAACTCTGTGTGGGCTTTCATATATCTTGCACTGAGGAGAGGCTTCCGTCTGGCCACTCTGCCATAAAGGCCCAACTGGTGTAGGGCTGCAGTGATAGTTGACTTTGTGGAACTTTTTCTCATCTCTCTCCTGCATCTGTGGAGCTCAGCCACAGTGATCTTGGGGGTCTTCTTTACCTCACTCACCAAGGCTCTTCTCCCATGATTGCTCAGTTTGGCTGGATGGCCAGGTCTTGGAAGACTTCTGGTGGTCCCAAACTTCTTCCATTTAAGGATTATGGAAGCCACTGTGCTCTTACGAACCTTGAGTACTGCAGAAATTCTTTTGTAACATTGGCCAGATCTGTGCCTTGCCACAATTTTGTCTCTAAGCTCCTTGGTCAGTTCCTTTGACCTCATGACTCTCATTTGGTCTGACATGCACTGTGAGCTGTGAGGTCTTATACAAACAGGTGTGTTTTTACAAATCAAGTCCTATAAGTTTAATTAAACACAGCTGGACTCCAATGAAGGAGTAGAACCATCTCAAGGAGGATCATAAGGAAATGGACAGCACGTGACTTAAATATGAATGTCTCAGCAAAGTGTCTGAATACTTATAACCATGTGATATTTCAGTTTTTCTTTTTTAATAAATTTGCAAAAATTTCTACATTTCTGTTTTTTTTCAGTCAGGATGGTGTGCAGAGTGTACATTAATGAGAACTAAATGAAATTTTTAGAATTTACCAAATGGCTGCAATGAAACAAAGAGTGAAGTTGAAGATGAAATGATCTCTAAAAGGCCCAAAGTTAAAGATGACACATTTACTTTGTATTTTAAGCAAAAAAAAATATATATTTTTCAGGTTTCACATTTCAAAAATCACAAAAAGGAAAATGGTCTAGTGCAAAAGTTTGGGCACCATGCATGGCTAGTACCTAGTAGCACCCCCTTTTGAAAGTATCATAGATTGTAAATGTTTTTTGTAGCCAACCAAGAGTCTTTCAATTTCTAGTTTGAGGGATTTTCATCTATTCTGTCTTGGTAAATTTTTCCTGTTCTGTGAGATTCCTGAGTTGTCTTGTATGCACTATTATTTTGAGGTCTAGCCACAGATTTTAAATGATGTTCAGATCAGGGGATTGTGAGTGCCATTGTAAAAACCTTCAGCTTGCGCCTTTTGAGGTAGTCTATTGTGGATTTTCATGGTATTCATATATTTTGATCTGTTCTTCCAGTACTGAATGAAAACATGGAAAACGGTCTTAGGAGCGCAGGAAAGAGACTCAGACGAGAGATGGGTTTAAACCACTACGCGTTTCGACGGAGGATCCATCTTCAGGTGGATTTCCACCTGATGAAGACGGATCCTCCATCGAAACGCATAGTGGTTTAAACCCATCTCTCATCTGAGTCTCTTTCCTGAGCTCCTAAGACCGTTTTCCACTTTCTCATTGCTCCTATCCTCCATCAGAGGTTTTCGGCTGGAGCTGCGGTGGAGACCTGACATTCTAATCTGCCCCTGGGTTGCTTCCTAAGCTCTCCTCTTTGACCGCTCATTACTGACTCTAACTTCTAGTACTGAAGGCATTGCTATAGAGTGGCTCTTCATCCTGGCCCATAAAAGACTAAAATTTGTAGATAATTGTTTGGGTTTGTGGCCATCACTTTTGGTGCTTCAATTCTTAGAGGAGAGCACTTAGTGAACTAGAAAATTGATTTTTCTTGAGAAGACTGATGCACCATACAATTCTGCCTTCTCCTAGGGCTTGTGTGATGCACGGTAGGGTTCCCACTTGGGTATCCCTGGTTTAGGCAATTGAACTTTGCTGCAGTCACTTTTAGCTGTTCTGTAAAAAAACCCCTCAAAAAATCAGCCACCATCATAAAATAAACAGTAAGTAAACATTACCTATTGGATACTGGTCATTTATATCCAACCAATTTCTCCTTGCTGTAGGCCTGAAGTATTACTTTTCTAATTTATTTGTTTCACTTCTTGAAATATAGAAATCTACCCAAGTAAATTTAATTTGCATGAATATTTCAGGCGTTAATGTTGGATCGGTATTGGACTTAGCATCACACATCCCATAGTATAGTATAAAATGCATATTTTTATTTTTGAAATATAAATAATAGAAGAGGTTTGTTATTGAAATATTCAGACATATATGAGAAAATAGTCAGGTTCCATAGCCCCCAGCATCCTGAACATGCACAATATACTGCTCTGATATTGGAATGGAGCTGGCAAACTATAACTGTGCAAGGCAATAGATGCTGATTCAATTTTATACGATACAATTCAAAATGTATTGTTCTTCAGTCATATCATATTACATGGTATATAAATATATAAATTATACGGAGGTGAACAATATAGTGATGACATCATTTATGCAAATGTTTTTAGATTATTGGTGCATTTTTTTCCAAAGTGAAACAAGAGCAATAATTTATGAAAAAGTGTTAAAATATGCAATTGAAATGTTTTTAAATATACCATGACTATATTAGATGGTAACAATACTACGTTCCCACATTGAGCTTTTGCTGAGTGTTTGACGTTGCAGAATTTCTGCACATATTATTTAAATTACGGTAGGTTACTTGCATTTTTTCATTGCTTTTTTTTACGTGTTTTATCACATTTTTGACACTTCGTTTTGTGTCTTTTTTTGGTATGTCATGATAAAATAAAGCTTTGTGTTTAATACTTACTGGTATTTGGCACTGACAAAACTTTATTGATATATTTAGTTGGAGATTACATGCGGTTTGATGCGTTTCTGCCACGGAAACGCACTAAAACCACATATACATTTTTTTTCCTGTGGATTTTCCGCATCTAATGCAAGTCTATGTGGAAAATCCGCCCTGAACACTCATTGAACCCGCAAGAGAAATTTACATGCTGCAGATCGGAAGCAAGCACCGAAAGTCAATTTATGCTGTCACAGCGAGCATGGGATTTCTATAAATCCCATCCACTTTGCTGCAACTGTAAGATGATGCATTTTTGATGCAGCAAAAATATGCAGTATCAAAATGCAAAAAAACTCATCATGGGACTGTATCCCAACGATTAAAAAACCCAAGCAAATTTTTTCTCTGTATGATCCATCACCATTGACATCTTTGTATAATTTAAAAGGGTTTTCCAGGACTTAGACAATGATGACCTATGCTTATGATAGGTCATTAAAATTGGATCATTGGGAGTCTGATGCCCGACACTCCCACCAACTCCCCCACTGATCACATCCCACCAGTCACTGCACTGCTCCACACACCATGTAGTGGCCATTCTTCGGTAGTGCAGCTCAGATTCGATTCACTTCAATGTGAAGATTGGACACTACACATTGTACAAAGCAGGAGCATCACAGCTCTATACAATGTGTAGATCATTGTTCCATCTCAGAAGCTGTAATCATCTGATCACCTGTTATCTGAGAATTATGGTCACTTCTACTCCTAGCCAATACAATTTTATCCCATAGTTACGAACAGGAGTTAAGATGCCATTTGAGGCTGGAGCATACTTCTTTCTTAAAGGGTTATTTCCATTGTGTAAAATACTAGTATATTCTTAGGATATGCTATTATCGTAGAGTGACTGCCGTCATGTTGGCAGCTTCTATATCAACACACAACCCACGTTACAATACACAATGCTAGGGGGCATATAAATGTACAGTATATCTTTGTAGAACCAGTTGACCCTCGACAATGCACATAGATTTTAGTGATAAGTGGTTGACACCTTGCTAGAGGAAGCAGTAATCTTCTTGCATAATACCACCTTCTAGTCTCTGACTGTAAATAATACAGGCACAGACAGTACTACCTCCCTGTATCTTCCTGTATGAGATTCATGATGCAGCCTGTGATCCATGCACACTGCACTAAGCAGTGAATAAGGTAATTTCTTTTATGGTGTACTTACATTTTGATCTGATTGTGCCAATGTGCTTTTTTTGGACAGAAAAATTAAAGTGGATTATCCATTACTGCATAGTTTACAACCTGGTTATAATATGTCATGAGCTCCAGTGGGATGACAGTAGAGATGGTCTAAGAAATGCAATATTTACAGCACTGGACACATGGAAAAATGGACAAAGTGACACTCGAGTCCTAGATGCTGAGAAAGTAGCAGAGGTTTGTATAGGCACCAATTAAACCAGACAGACTCTATGAACAATGATGATGTGGACAAATGTGAAAATTGCCTTTTTATGTCTGCACTAAAATAATGTAGTCTATAGGGAAGTGAAGTGAAAAGAGGAGCTTAAAAATGACCTGTCACCAAGCCAAAAGTGTGCAATCATTATTATTATTGTTATTTTATTCCCACTGCTCCCTTGAGTATTCTATTTTTTTTTGTTTGATTTTTTTTAATCCACCATATGTTTCTAGAGATATGGGTGTTTTTTTATTT
This sequence comes from Dendrobates tinctorius, assembly GCF_039654945.1. Taxonomy (NCBI): domain Eukaryota; kingdom Metazoa; phylum Chordata; class Amphibia; order Anura; family Dendrobatidae; genus Dendrobates; species Dendrobates tinctorius. Next base: position 47,270,913 of record NW_027361671.1, on the reverse strand, counting down.
GGTGCTAATTCTCTGGTCTTTTACAAGGATTGAGGCTCACACAGGGCCGGACTGGGACTAAAATTCAGCCCTGGCATTTGAAGTTACACAGGCCCACTTGTCACATGGTGACTGTATAATATCTTGGTTCACTTGTAGGTTACAAGAAGTGAGGGGAGTGTAACACCACAATATAACATACAGTCACAGCTGTGCCCAGTATTTCAGCTCAGTCCTATTTATTGCTTTTAGTTGCAGTACTCCTCCCAAAGCTCCCTGCTTGTCCTGATACATTGGGGTTGATGTCAGCTCTGTAATGTCCGCTGACATCAAGCCCAGAGATTAGTAATGGGGCAGTGTCTATTAGACAGATCCATTACTAACCTGGTAATTAAATAGTTAAAAGAAACACAGACTCATTTGAGTAAGACTCCCCCACTCCTTCCTTTACCCATTTATTAATAGTGAAAGGTGTCATGAATCCTATGAGTTTTGTTCTTAGAAAGTTTTCAGAAGGAGACTTCATAGTTCACAAGGATGTCAGCGTTGTGCGCAAAAATTCTCACGCTCATGCCTGCCACTGACTGTGAGTAACCCTATTGAGCCTCTTTCTCAGAATGCTCTCAGAGCTAGACTCCACAGGGTTACTTGTAGTCAGCAGCAGCATGAGAATTTCCATACCTACAGTAGTATGAAGTCTCATTCTGAAAACTTTCTCACAACGAGACTCCTTAGGATTCGCTGGGCATTGTGGGACATTTCACTATTGGATTTCCCTTGGAACTTCCTTGATTTATTATTAATTAATAAATGCGTAAAAGGGTATGGGAACTAGTTTGGGTACCATTCTGGTATCCGAACCAAACATTCTTATAAAGTTTGGTCAAACATAACGGACCTGAACATCCATGGTTCCACCCATCCCCAATAGAGTTGATAGATAGATAAGGGATAGATATGAGATAGATAGATGTTTGTGAGTGCCTTGCGCGTGTTGGTTACTATACATGTATTAAGTTCATAAATAAATGAATAAAATGACATGGTTTACTGCCCATTTTTGAGAACCATCAAAGGTAAAGCAGACAGCTGTGAGCCTGTATTATCAGGCTGGGAAAGTCCATGGTTATTGGGCCATCCCCTGCCTGAAAATATCAACCCATAACCACCTAGATGGGCCAATTCAGGATCTTTGCTTCGGCTTTTCCCAATTGCCCTGGTGCGTTGGCAATCGAGGTAATGGTAGTTGGGGTTGATGTCAGCTGCGATTAGTCAAACATCACAGCTGGCATCAAGCTCTGATGTTTGTAATGGAGAGGTGTTTAGCCCAGTAAAAAAAAAACATGCAGGTCCGCTGTAGTCCAGGGAATCTGATGTAGTCCACAAATGGAAATCTGAAAAACATAAAAAGAGAGAAATTAAAACAAGACTCAGTGCCTTGTTCACTAATTTATTTTAAAAAAGTTACCAACGCTGGTCCGACACAGTCCAGCAATTCCCATGAAATTCCCCGAATGCAAATGGATGTCACACTCTATATCATCCATGTGCATGTGTGCGGTACGTATTGTCATTCGAGTTGTCAAAAAAACCCAGACGTATCTAGGTGTGCGTCACAGGGACACACATATGGTTCACACGGACACACGTGTGGTTCACACGGATATATGTGGTGTGGTTCACAAGGACGCATGGTCTGTGTGAAAATACGGACATGTGTGCAGCCCCATAGATTATAATTGCCATGCATGTGTACATATACCTGGTACATATGGAAAATGGATGTCACAAGTACCAGAAACGCAGATATGTGAAGGGGGCCTAACAACGAGGTTGTACATGTTGTGATAATTACCTAGGAGATAAACTGTCTTTGAAAGATTGAAACCAAGGAAACAAGCGGTAAACAATAAAATGAAAATTCCCGCTGTTCTTGAGAATGGGAAGGACTTTTAATCAGAGGTAAATTGATAAGTTACTTGTTTTTTCAAACACTTTGCACTTTTACCAATTTAAGAAGCGGAGACAACCCCTTTAATGTCAGACAGACACTTTATGTGATTATTGCATTCATACCTGTACAATGTCTTGTGCTGTACATACAATAGATGTGACAAAAAAGTGCAGAATTGCAAAAGCTTGTCTAATCCTATCATGTTGGGCTGAAAATAATAATAATGTTTCTGTGAGGTAAAAATAAATAGGAATAAAATGTGGCATTTCTCCGAGTAATAAAAGTTTATGGAAAATAGTATATGATACCGAAAATGATGCACAATAATGTGAACTAGACTTCTTTGTTTAATCAATTAAACAGCATATGTTGGCAAAACTCTGTATTTCCACCGAATATTACCACCCTCTGCCATCTGCTGCTGTATCTAAATAATTTATATGTAGCATTAATCAGATTGTATTTTTAGACACCACAGATGCTATGAACGTAACTTTGTTAATTTAGAAAAATACTTGGCTTCTGGGAGACATTAACAAAATATTGAATTACTTAGCCTTTTATGCTGCATAAATTTCTCATTTTCATGTATAAATAGTACAGATTGACAAGACAATCCAAATTAATAACTGGTTACATCAGTACCGGCAGACAATTAAGGTATTAGAAACAATGAATTTGACATTTTTTTAAAATTATGTTATAATGAAAAATGTATCTCTCTGTTCTTATAGTAGTAATAGTTGTGAGTCGTGTAGTAACACTTTTCTAGTTTTTTGTAGCAATGAAATAAAATTAAAAATCCATGGTAAGGCAGAAGTTTTGCAGTGTTTTTTTTTTTTCTGTGGTCAAAACCTGATCTTTTGTTTTTGCTGCTTTCTTTTTTGCATTTTTTCATTTTCTCATTGCTTTCCACTGGTGGAACATGCTGAAAAAACTGACATGCTGCAGTTCTCAAATTCAGTCAGGAAAATAAAACCAAGATGGTGTGTGAGATTTCTGAAATCACAAAGCTTCTGCTGGTACTCTAAAATGCAGATTGTTTTCTGCAGAGCCAAACGCAGTGAAGAAGAAAACATGTTGCAAAGCCTCTGTGTGAACATAGCCTAACAATAAAAAAAAAAAATTAATTTTCCAGTTGTAGATCGTCTGTTAGTCTTTGTAAGGATGAAAAGTGTTGGGCTAAGTGATAAAACCGTAAGTATTGCAAGGAATGGAAATATTACTGCTGCGTGTGTCCAAACTTATAATAAATTATTTTCTACAGTACAAACAGGGTCAGAAAATCTGAAAGGATAAAGAGTGAACTGACCAGGACCTCCCATTTCCTTAAAGGGAAACTGACAGGTCCCCCGTACCTCTCAAACCACCAGCATTTGAATCTTCCTGTATAAATTTCCTGCCTAGCAGTCCCTAGTATTTCTAAAGTTCGCTTATCGTATTCAAATTATGGTTTGTAATTTAAATATGATAAACAAAATATTCTAGAGTAATTCACATTTTTATTAATATGTAATGCATAGAGATGAGCGAACAATGTTGGCTCCCTCCTTTTTCGGCAAGCTATAGCGCTTACTGAAGACGCTGCATTGGGAACCCGGATACCTGGAGAACTGCCGGTAATCAGCTGTTTGGCTCCGCAGCTGCATGTGTCAACACACAGGCTCTCCATACATGTATTGTAACTGTCACACAGCCTTCAATAATAGCATGGCACCTTAATAACAGCATTTTTTAATCTTCACATTTTACATCTACATTCAGGACAATTAGAGGCATTAAGGTTTTGAGAGTCGCTGAAAATTTATTCACTGCAAATCAAATTTTTTGGGGAAAAATCATCGAAAATAGGAAGGAAAATCAGCTTACTGTATCATAGAGTCCAGAGTGCAGAAGACAACAATCTGATAAGAGTGAAAATCATGAAAAAACAATTGAAATTCCAGCTTCTGGTAAGATGATAAAGTTTCAGAATGTATTAAACCATTAAACATTTTTCAAAATAATGAGTGTGGGACAGTGAAACATATGGCGACGCATTTCGAACGCAAACCAGCGTTCTTCCTCAAAGCCCTAGTTTTGCGGAGGAAAGCTGGTCTGCGTATGAAACGTGTCGACAAGTGGTTCCCTGTCCCCCGCTCATTATTTTGAAAAATTTTTTGATTGAATAAATTTGGAAATGTTATCATCTTACCAGGAGTTGAAATCTCTATTGTTTTTTTTCAAAAACCAGCGAAACCTGAGAATTGGAATTTCCAAAGACTTGATCATCTCCACAATGGTCTCCAAAATTTTTCCACTGCTCAGTGCCGCGCCAATCTCTTAATTTCTGCTACAGTGATGACGTTCTGTCCCAGAGACATGCGACTGTAATAGCCAGACTTTATTACTAAATGACTATGGAATCTTCCTATGTATTTGTTCTTCTAAGTTGAAAACTAAAACTTCAACTTAAAAATTTACATGTGGATTCATACTGTATGTGCTATATAGAGAATAGCTCGCACCTATTAATAATACATATCCATTCATAAACTGATGGCTAATACCAATTTCAAGCAATTCCTTTACTCTCTCTCTCTCTCTCTATATATATATATATATATAGTGTGTATAGCTAATGGTATAGCTTTTAATATTTTTCTTGCTTTTCTCTTTTCAAAAGGCGGAGGTGAATGGTCCAACGAAAACCTTTATTAGTACAAATTATACAAATGCTAAGACTGCAGCACCTGAGACCCTGGCCTTTTTTCAGCATGTAGGATACAGATTTGCTAGTGCACTTTCCAAGCAGTTTCTACCACCTGCAGTGCCCTATGTCCCTTCACCAAGAAAACCCTTTCATAGACAAGTGCCTAGAAAAGTTCTTGATACAAGAGAGCACAGCGTGAAGAAGAAAACATCACGGCTCTCTTTAAGGTACAGCACTGATTTCATTTTTTTCTTAGGAAAATACTTTAGTACAATATGTGTAAATTGGATAAATGGCTCCATAAATATGTTTCCTATAATAGAACGGTGGTGTTCTCATTACGTGAGTATGTCCTTGCCTCACTATATTCCGTCTTCTCACATGTTTCTCATACAGTAGGCATTTATTTTACACTAATGAGCTTCAAACAAAATACTGTTTACAGCTCAAGTGTTCTTCCAAATTTACTGTATTTGCACTTAAGAAATGGAAGGATACACAGTACTATCAAGTTATTTAGCACTTATGTGTGTTCATATGTTTTTAATAAAAGCCTTTTACTTAAAAAAAATGTTTATCTGTAGGCTTACAACACCCTTTTAAGGTTTTATTCTGGTTTGCACTCTGTATTACCTGGACGTTTAGGGGTGGACATCTTGTCCAAGAGAGAACACAGAAGCTTGTATCAATTTCTAATACGGTAGCTCTCAATCACTGCATCTTTCTATGTCTCTGAAGTTATCAAAGTGTTACAGAAGGTGCTGGGGTTGGCTTTATGAAACACATGTAAAAATATAGAACCCATTCATGTCATATAAGGAGCATGCCCAGGTGGAAATGTAAAACTATATACATTTTTCCATTCGGGGTTCTGCCAGGATGAGAAAAAGGTAATGAAGAACCACTCTGACCAGACACATCATCTTGATAACTTGTCACAGTAGAATATCTCATTTAAAAGAATTATCATAGAATCATAGAATGTTAGAGTTGGAAGGGACCTCCAGGGTCGTCGTGTCCAACCTCCTGTTCGATGCAGAATTCACTAAACCATCTCATACAGATAGATGTTTGTCCAGCCTCTGTTTGAAGACTTCCATTGAAGGAGAACTCATCACCTCTTGTGGCAATCTGTTCCACTCATTGATCACCCTCACTGTGCAGATGTGCAGATACAGAAGAACATACTTTCCAATTTGTATAGACAAAGAGAAGGGCATGTATTGTGGCATATATACAGCAATTGTGCAACTGCTAAAGCCACTTCGTGTTTTCACCCACTAACCTACCCTTATTATGGTCTCTATAGGGTATGATGTCCCTCAGAATGCCACCCACATAGAATATGACACCCTCGCATTAATTTGCTCTAACACTTCCACTCACAATCACAGTATTATGATCTTTATTGAGCACAGTATGAAGTCCCCAAATTATATGATGTCTCTACAGTATTCCCACACAGTATGATGTTCCCACAGTGAGCCCTTCTACACTATGATGTCACCAGTCACAAAACCACAAAGTATGATTCCTATTTGCTCCCTCCAACAGTATGAAGGTCCCCACTTTCCCCACAAACAGTCTGATGGCCCAACAGTCCCCCTATATGCTGTATAATGACACTACAATCCCCCTGTATACAGTATGATGACCCCAGAGCCCTTATAATACATTATTTTGGCCCCACAATCCCCCTAAATGCAGTAAAATAGCACCACAGCTACCCTTCTTCAGTATGATGGCCCCACAGTCCCTCATTTAATGACAGAAAAACCCACAATGGTCACAGAAATAACTTCAATCTGACAAAAGTAATAATAAATAAAATAAATAAAAAAACTATGAAAATGAACAAATGAATGTTAGAAATTGCTTTTCAACCATGCTTCCACAGAATTTGTAAAAAAATAAAGCTCATGAAGTAGACCTGGACAGAAATGATGGTACCCCTGCAAATAATGTGACAAAATGGACATGTTAAATCAAGGTGTGTCCACTAATTAGCATCACAGGTGTCTACAATCTTGGAATAAGTGAGTGGATCTGTATAGAGGGCTACAGATACTCGCTGTGCTGTTTGGTGACATGGTGTATATCACACTCAACATGGACCAGAGGAAGCGAAGAAAAGAGTTGTCTTAGAAGATTAGAAAGAAAATTATAGACAAACATGTTACAGGTAAAAGTTATAAGACCATCTCCAAGCAGCTTGATGTTCCTGTGATTACAGCTGCACATATTAATAGAATTTTAAGCTCCATGGGACTGTAGCCAAATCCCTGGATGTGGCTGCAGGAGGAAAATTGATGACAAATCAAAGAGACGGATTAAACAAATGGCAACAAAAGAGCCCAGAAGAACTTCTAAACAGATTAAAGGTGAACTTCAAGCTCAAGGAACATCTGTGTCAGATCACACCATCCGTCGTTCATAGAATCATAGAATCGTAGAGTTGGAAGGGACCTCCTGGGCCATCTGGTCCAACCCCCTGCTCAAAGCAGGATTCGCTAAATCATCCCAGTCAGATGTCTGTCCAGCCTCTGTTTGAAGACTTCCATTGAAGGAGAACTCACCACTTCTCGTGGCAGCCTGTTCCACTCATTGATCACTCTAACTGTCAAAAAGTTTTTTCTAATATCTAATCTGTGTCTCCTCCCATTCAGTTTCATCCCATTGTTTCTAGTCTTTCGTTGTATGAGTCAAAGTGGTCTTCATGGGAGATGAGCAAGGAGGACACCATTGTTGAAAAAAAATTATAAAACCTGACTGGAATTTGCCAAACTGCATGTTGACAAGCCACAAAGCTCCTGGGAAAATGTCCTATTGACAGATGAGACAAAAATGGAACTTTTTGGCAAGGCACATCATCTCTGTGTTCACAGATGGAAAAATGAAGCATATCAAGAAAAGAACACTGTCCCTCCTGTGAAACACGGAGAAGGCTCTGTTGTGTTCTGGGGCTGCTTTGCTGCATCTGGCACAAGGTGTCTAGAATCTGTGCAGGGTACAATTAAATCTATAGAGAAAAGTGCTGCCCAGTGTCAGAAAGCTTGGTCTCAGTCGCAGGTCATAGGTCTTTCAACAGGATAATGACCCAAAACACACAGCTAAAAACACCCAAGAATGTCTAAGAGGAAAACATTGGACTATTCTGAAGTGTCCTTCTATTAGCCCTGACCTAAATCCTATTGAGCATCTTTGGAAAGAGCTGAAACATACCGTCTGGAAAAGGCAACATTCAAACACAAGACAACTGGAGCAGTTTGCTCTGGAGAAGTGGGCCAAAATACCTGTCGAGAGGTGCAGAAGACTCAAAAGGTTGTGCAACAAAATATTAAGTTAAGGTTACCATCATTTCTGTCCAGACCTATTTCATGAGTTTTATTTTTATTTTAATTCTGTGGAAGCATGGTTGAAAAGCAATGTCTCACTTTTATTTGTTCACTAGCTGAAGAGCCCGGCACTGCCCGGGCATAGTAACTAACTGTGGTTAGATATTGCAAATTATAATTATCCTCCATCCCATTGTCCCGTGCCCATATACCCATCATACATATCCACGATCCCATAGGCCCGTGCCCATATACCCATCATACATATCCTCCATCCCATAGTTGAGTGCCCATATACCCATCACACATCCTCCATCCCATAGTCCCATGCCCATATACCCATCACACATCCTCCATCCCATAGTCCCATGCCCATATACCCATCATACATATTCGCCATCCCATAGTTGAGTGCCCATATACCCATCACACATCCTTCATCTCATAGTCTCATGCCCATATACCCATCATACATATCCTCCATCCCATAGTCCCATGCCCATATACCCGTCATACATATCCTCCATCCCATAGTCCCGTGCCCATATACCCGTCATACATATCCTCCATCCCATAGTCCAGTGCCCATATACCCATCACACATCCTCCATCCCATAGTCCCGTGCCCATATACTCATCATACATATCCTCCATCCCATAGTCCAGCGCCCATATACCCATCACACATCCTCCATCCCATAGTCAACCATTATGACATCATAATGAGCGGCGGGGCTTGCAACCTATGATGACATCAGCGTCGCCATGGCAACCATTATGACATCATAATGAGGGGCGGGGCTTGATACACACACACTTTTTCCCCATTATGTAGATAGGGGCAAAATTGTTTGGTGAATTGGAACGCGCTGTGTTAAAATTTTGCCTCACAACATAGCCTAGGAAACTCTCCGGATCCAGACGTGTGACTGTGCCAAATTTTGTGGCTGTAGCTGTGACGGTGCGGATGCCAATCCCAGACATACACACATACATACACACATACATACATACACACACTTGAGCTTTATATATTAGATTTTCATAGATTTTTTATTTATTAATACTTTTGTCAGATTCAAGGTATTTCTCTGTCATTAAACGTGTGGGGTACCAACAATTTTTGACCACGTGTGTACTTACTATGCAGGGCTGAAAAATTTTGAGACTGCTGTAGTCATTAACCCCTTCACCAGATGCCATACTTTTACGTCGCATGTCCCTGTCTTTGATGAAAGCATAAACTACAAATCACACTACTAAAAACAACCTTCATACAGCTATGTCAATATACTCATAAAAACGTGTTTTAATGCGTCCCACGCTGTATGGATAATGCCTCTTGCCCTGTGCGACATCTCACGCCTGCTGAGAAATATAGCCTTGTGCGCCTACGCAATACGCTTTGCCCAACTGCTGGCAAAGCCGAAAAACAGAAGTGCGCATGCGCTGGCAAACATAGTTCCGGTACATGAGCTCATGTATCTCATTTACCATATTTCAAAACTTACTGCTACTGTATTTTTGGCACACGACTTTTGTTTTTTACCTTCTGTGTCTTTTTATGAGAATTAGCAATCTTAATGTATAAAATTGGTGATATTAACCTTGGAAGAGTGTCACGTTTGCATGATGAACCTCAGCATTGCAGGACATCTTTTATTGCAGACTTTTAAATGACTGTTGTCCATTTAGTCTACTACAGTATATGAACCTCTTTAAAGGGAACCTGTAATCTATGTTAAATTGCTGTAATCCAGATGAAATCCTTAGCTTTCCAAGGTAATCAGCTATTAAATTTTTATGCCAATGAGCCATACGTGGAGGTGGGCTTGGCACTGCACCTACAGCTCTCTGTCCCCTTTTCAATTTTCCCCACAATCCATCATCTTTTTCTCCCTAACTGAATGGTCACTCGTACCTGAGAGCCCTCGCTCCCCTCCGGCAGCAGGTCATGCGCACTCCTGATGATGCAGACAAGATCAGGGCTATGAATCTCTTCATGCGCCGCTCCTTCTGAGAATACGCCTCCCATGGGGAGCGATGGTGCCTTTACCAGCTGGAAAGAGGATGGAGAGCTGTAAGTACCAAATACCAAGCCCCTTTAACTTGCATCTGATTAGTATAAAATTGAATAGAGGATTACTTTAAATTCGTAGAGAGTGAGACGGATTTCACAGAAGCAAAGGTATAAATTAATTCTGGATTGTAGCGACCTAACAAAGACTTGTTTAGTTTGTCACAGTAAAACCTGCAGCCAGTTTCTTTTAAAGTTTATATATTACTCGTCTATCCCCTCTCCAATCCATACTTAATGCAGCAGCCAGGGTCATCCATCTGGCTAATCGGTACTTGGACACATCCGCTCTTCGCCAGTCCTTACATTGGCTGCCCATTCATTATAGGATCCAATTCAATGTACTTGTTCTCACCCACAAAGCTCTCCACAGTGCAAAAGCCCCTACATCTCCTCCCTCATTTCTGTCTATTGGCCTAACTGACCCTGAGCCCTGCAAACGACTTTCGACTAACCTCTGCACTAATTTGAACCTCCCACTCCCGACTCCAAGACTTCTCCCGCGCTGCGCCAATCCTCTGAAATGCTCTACCCCAAGAAATTAGGAATATCTACAATTTGCATAGTTTCAGGCGCTCCCTCAAAACACATTTGTTCAGAGCGGCCTATCACGTTCACTAATCAAAGTCATTCTATGTGTGCATGTGTAGCCCATTCACTATCTCCATTCATCCCTCACTCCCTCAAGATGGCTGGACCATCATTGTAAAGACACTCCTGTACTTTGTATCTCCCCCACCTCAATGTAGATTGTAAGCTCTCACGAGCAGGGTCGTCTTATTTTGCTTTAATTATTGTATTGTTAACGTTGTTACTTATGACTTGTGTTTTGAAACTGTTAAACTGTAAAGCGCTGCAGAATATGTTGGCGCTATATAAATAAAGATTATTATTATTATTATATTACGTGGAGGGTTTTATCTTTAACAAAGTGTAAACTAAATGTTTCTAGAAAGTTTTTGAAAAATTAAAGAAATGGCTACTGATACATAAATTAGCATTTAAGTAATTACAATCTCTACAAATAATATATTGCAGCCAGTGTACAAAGGGTATCTCATTTTCTTTTTATTACGTTCATCTTTCACTTTCTGCACTTCATTAGAGAAAGTTAAATGAAAGTCTTCATTTTCCAATCATGAATTATTTAGACCATTTTAAATATCATTGCGCCTTGAAGTTGATAGCCTCTTTATAATATGTGATAGGGGTCTACTTGGCAAAAGAGAAACTTTCTATTGTAGAATAAAAAAGTATACATTACTTTCTGAGCTGTCTGATAAATATTAGATTGGTGGAATATGTTTTTTATTCCTTTTTAACTTAGTTCAGATCGGTGTTTCATAAAGTTGCTGCACTACTCAAACAGCACTACTAGATACGTCACATGAAGGGTAACAGCATCAGTGATGGATGCCATTGATAATAATGGAGTTCCTCAGCTTCTATTTATGTTGTCTTTCATGTTATGCTATTTTGCCTGGTATTTTTGAGTGGATCTGCAATATACAGTATGTAAACTGGTTTTCCCAATTCCTGTTCATACCCCATTCACCTAAATATCATTACCATTTGTGCACTGCAGCGGTTAAACAAAAAAGTGGATTCACAATTTAGCAATTTATGAAAAAAATAGCAGCATACGCAAAATTCTTTGGTGTGTAAAATGAGACTCGCCCATGCAAGTTTATAGGTGTGTCAAAAAAAATAGATTCCATCTGGAGCCACCATATTGCATCTGATTTTTAAGGATAAATTGCAATTATTTAATATAGGCAACTGTATTTTCTATTGTAAGTTTTTAATAATAAAAATCTGTTGCACACGGTCTACACATTGAAGACTAATGAGAGAAAAATCATCCGAGTTTCAGCCAGAATTTTATACGCTTGTGTGAACTTAGTGTAAGGCTCCACTGCACTGTTTTCAATGATATCCATAGCAGGAAATATTGTAAAAAGGTTTACAGTGAAGATGCTAAACAGCAATCAAAAAGTTATATGTACTGTACCTCCAAAACAGTACCTTACGATAAAAACATTTTATGGTTTACCAAGAGATTTTAGGAATTCTACTTTCCATAGACCCAGTGCAAATTTGACAAGTGGTAGTGCCATGGGGATACCATGACATAGAGGTGCCAGAAGACCATGGTGTCTGCACTGGTTAGAACTGCTTCACTATTATTCTAAACAGTGCAGGTTTTCTTTGCTCTGGCAATGCTAGTGTTAATGAGTGCAGTTGTTGTCCTGGAGCTCTCCATCATGGATTGTCTCAGCGGTTCGGCCACTCGCATTTGGGAATAGTCAGTGATAATTCATTTGTCACAAGTGTGTCACGTCCTCCTGGGAGATCTGGAGGTAGAAGATCACTGCGTATTGTGAATCGCAGATTTTCCATTTAGACTAGGGCCTACCATTAAGAGTACTCCTGGAACAGGGATAGTTCTGGTCCCAGCTCCAGGGACAGTTTGAGGCCCCTCTTCCTTACTGAAGACTCACAGAATGACATCATTCTGCCTGGTTTGGAGTTTGGGGAGTTGTTCGGTGATTGGAATTGGTGTTTGGTGAGCTGATCTGGCAATTTCTGTGTGGAGCTTGTTTGTGTGTTCATCCTCATCATCTCCTATTTGGTTTCATTCACCTTACTCTCCCCTGTGTTCCACTCTATTGTTTGTTGAGTGTATTTTGTATGATTGCCATTTTCATTTATGCTTCATTATATTTGTTTGTCTTCCTTTGTCTGTCTGGTTAGTGTAATCTGATACACTTCGGCCTTAAGCCCCCGTTACACACGGCGAGATTGCTAGTGATATCGCTGAAGCGACAACGATTTTGTGACGCAACAGCGACATCGCTAGCAATCTCGCTAAGTGTGACACGCGGAAACGACCGGCTCCCTGCTGCCATGTCGCTGATCGTGCGCAAACTTTCAGGTTCATTTTTTGAACGCTGGCATCACGCTGACGAGCATGCATCGCTGTGTTTGATGCCCCTTATCAATGATGAGCGACCTCGTTGGCGACTCCGAACTCATAGATAGCGCTGAAGGACGCCTATTCAAAGTCTGAATCGCTATTATAGACAGTGTGTGACACGGTACTAACCATCGCCGTGGTCGTTAGTGACATTGCTGATCGCTGATGCGTCGTTATGAAGATCGGCCTGTATGACTGCTTACTAACGATGCACAAACTATCTTAGCCAGATCGTATCGTTGTCGGAATCGTTGGTGCGTCGCTACGTGTAACGGTACCCTTACACCATCCTGGTTGTTACACCAATCCCTAGATGAGAGGATTTGAACCGTATCTTGTTTCAAAAAGAGTCAAAAGATCTTTTGATTTGAATCAGTTCAACCCAAAGGCTTAAACGAACAGCTTACGTTCAGTTGCTTTACTATTTTTGTCTCTATGCCTCCGCTACCTCCTTCCTGTTCCTTCCTCCTTTCTTTTCCTTAGCCAGAAACTATGATTTCATTGGTGGAACACATATTGCATTCTAACCACACAGGAACCGGAAGATATGTGGGACTGGATGTGACATAGAGGACATGTGGAACGCAGTATGCTTTCCAACTTCTTGCGAACCAGGTGACGTACTTCCAGTGTAATTATTGAAATAACAAATGGCGGCATTATTTTATTGCTGTCACTACCCTTGGACCAACATGATGAACGATTGTGCCGGTAAGTGAATCTCGTCTCCTGAGGATCCCTTGTAGCCTAAAAAGGAGGAAAAGCATCGGTAATATTATCCTTGATCTGGATGGACCAGGACCACTTGGAGGGGGAATTATCAATTCCCACATTACCTCACGGGTCATGTGCGAAGCAGGAATTAAAGCTAACTAATTGCATTGTCTTATCTATATTAAGGTGGTTGCTATATTAAAGTGGTTGAAAATGAAAAGTCTGTAGTCACTCTGTGCATAGGTGCTACCTGTGCAGCCGCAAAGAGGCCCAAGAAGTAAAGGGACCCATTTCTACCTCCAAAACAAATGGAATTGTGCATTATCATGAGCTATTGGACTGCAAATACCCCATTGATTGCTCTAGCGTAGAGACCCTCTTCTGGTTGTGCTGCACTTATTCTTTGACCTTTTCCTATCCCTGTGTGTAATGAGCTGTGAACTCTAACTTCCTATTCCTAGCCTGTAAAATCCTACTCTGATGCTGCTTGCCTGGCCATCATCTTTTATAGTGGCTATGATAGTCCCCTCTATTGGCTGCGCTAAACCATGTGATCTGATAGCTGCAAGGCATTACGGGGAAGACCACATGGCTGTTCCTGATGTCATTAGCCCGCTCTCTAGGTGCTGCAATCTTCAGCAGTGTGTGAAGTGGCATCTGTCTTTGCTGTAATTTTTTTTTTTGCAATCTTCTTGAATCAAATTTCAGGTTCAGGAACCAGAGAAGTCTAGTAAATTCAACTTGAAGCTAATCCTCAACGAACTGATCAGTTCATCTCTTGTGCACACAGCACCCGTGTGCTGAAAGTTATAGTGTAGGCATGCAAACAGATACAGTATGGCTGACAGAGGGTGCTGAAAACTAGTGACAGTTAATATTTATTTATACGCATCTCAAATTTTCATGTAAAATGCATTCATGTCACAGAAAATAGGCCCTGATGGTGTGAGTTAATTGGGGAAGGGGGTATTTTTTATGTTTTTTTTTATTTGATGCTTTCTGGCCATTGCTTCTTATGATGCCATACACTGTAAAACTTACAGACAAATTAGACTTAGATTAGACTTTTCTTTTTTTTTTTTCAGCCTTAGCATTGAAAAAAACCTTCACTTTCTCAAACTCATACAAAAGTTTTACATTAAGATGTGAATCAATGCAATGTCATCCAGATGTGTCACTTGGTTATTGTTTTCAAGATCAACAATTTTTCTGAGCTGTTCAGTTTCTCTTTAAGTGCATTTACTAACTCGTATTTATCATGACATTGTGTAGTGCTTAGATGTGACTCACTACTCATTCTTTTACTTTGGTATTGTTTTTTTTTTCATTTTTCTTTATTTAAGTAGCACCAATTTTCTAAATGAGACATTAGTTCTGGTTTTACTTGTAAACTTTGACAAGGGAATTTACCTTGAGCAGCTTTGCATATCCTGTTGTTTGTACATTTTAATGGAAATATAGTGGTCGATGTGCATAATGCTTGCTTCTCTTTTATGTGCTACAGATTAATGATCCTATTTAGAAGAAATACATAGTGTTAGTGAGTATTACCAGGAATAATACAAATATAAATAGTGTAGCTCTGTACTCCCAACTCTGCTATGAAAATAATAAGATTGCAATTGCATTAGTCTTTAATCCCTTACTAGTACATCATATGTGGCTCCGTGACTTTGATGCTGGCTTGCAAGGCAAGCCTGCATCTTTGCTGGCTTATGATGGCTGTGATATTCAGCCATCATCTGCCTCTACCCACTTCTTTAACCTGTTAAATGTCACTGTCAATCTGTGACAGTAGCATCTACAGCATGCCAGAAAGGGGGAGTTGCCATTCAATGCACCCATCGGTACTCCCATAATGCTATTAGATTGCCATGATAGCCAGGGGTCTGCTGTGCCTTCTATGATAGCACACCCGTGAACGCCAACCCCTGTATATAAGATGTATGAACAATGTAAACTTGAAACAGGCTTTCTTGTATTGTTAGAGCATTTACAGTGGGGAAAAAAGTATTTAGTCAGCCACCAATTGTGCAAGTTCTCCCACTTAGAAAATTGATAGAGGCCTGTAATTGACATCATAGGCAGACCACAACTATGAGAGTCAAAATGAGAAAACAAATCCAGATAGTCACCTGGTCTGATTTGGCAAGATTTATTTTGCAAATTATGGTGGAAAATAAGTATTTGGTCATTAACAAATGTTCACCTCAGAATTTTGTTATACAGTGGGTGCGGAAAGTATTCAGACCCCTTTAAATTTTTCACTCTTTGTTTCATTGCAGCCATTTGGTAAATTTAAAAATTTTCATTTTTTTTCTCATTAATGTACACTCTGCACCCCACATTGCCTGAAAACAGAAATTTAGAAATTTTTGCACAGTTATTAAAAAAGAAAAACTGAAATATCACATGGTCATAAGTATTCAGACCCTTTGCTCAGTATTGAGTAGAAACACCCTTTTGAGCTAGTACAGCCGTGAATCTTCTTGGGAATGATGCATCAAGTTTTTCACACCTGGATTTGGGTATCCTCTGCCATTCTTCCTTGCAGATCCTCTCCATTTCCGTCAGGTTGGATGGTGAACATTGGTGGACAGCCATTTTCAGGTCTCTCCAGAGATGCTCAATTGGGTTTAGGTCAGGGCGCTGGCTGGGCCAGTGAAGAATGGTTACAGAGTTGTTGTGAAGCCACCTTCTGCACTCCCCTGAGTCAGTGTCTCTACACTAATATCGTTCCCTAGGCCGGTTCCGCACCGGGTGCCGATCAGGAACCTAAAAACCCTGACTCGCCCTGCACCTAAACCCTCACTAGGGAATTGGTCGGTGCGGAAACTAATCCCACCACTGCACTAAACACACATAAGGAAAAGTGACAAAACAGGGGACCACCACTTAGGTTTGCTCTGTTGCTTACGCTCCCAACAGAGCCCACCACCTGCGAGCATCTTTTCCTCCACCGTGTCCAACATCTGGGTGCACTGTCCAGCAACGGAGTCCAGCACCTGAGTGCAGCTGTCCAGCAATGGGTGTTCAGCACCTGAGTGCAGCTTCAGCCAAAGAGTCCAGCAACTGAGTGCAGCTCTACACCATAGTTGCCACTCCACCAAGCTTTGCAAGAATTTTTCACTGACACCATAGCTGCCACTCCACCATGCTTTCCACGAAGTCCTTGCTGACACCATAGCTGCCACTCCAGGACTCTGACTGAGTTGTCCTGGACTATTCTCAGCACCATAGTGCAGCCTTGGAGCAAACAGAGTCCACACCTGCGTGCAGCTTTCCAGAAGCAGAGTCCAGCAAATGAGTCCAGCTTTTCTGCCAAAGAGTCCAATATTTTGAGTCCAGCTTTCCGCAAGCGAGTCCAGAATCCTGAGTGCAGTGCCAAAACAGGGGAACACCACTTAGCTTTGCTCTGTTGCTTACGCTCCCAGCAACAGAGCCCACCACCTGCGTGCATCTTTTCCTCCGCCGTGTCCAACATCTGGGTGCACTGTCCAGCAACAGAGTCCAGCACCTGAGTGCAGTTGTCCAGCAATGGGGTTCAGCACCTGAGTGAAGCTTCAGCCAAAGAGTCCAGCAACTGAGTGCAGCTCTACACCATAGCTGCCATTCCACCAAGCAATGCCATCCCTCCTTGTAGACACCATAGCTGATGCGCAACCAATCCATGCCAGCCCTCCTTGCATTGCATTCAATAGCTGCTACTCCAGCACTCTGACTGGGCTGCCAGTGACTCTACTTCAGCTCCATTCTTTACCCAGGCTTGCTTGCAAATGAGGAACTTTCTGTCATGATCCAGTGTTGGATCTGGCGGTATTAAAAGCACAAAGTGAACTTTTTTTACTTTGGTTAAGTTCAAAGGTGTTTTGACTGTCCCCGGTGGTGGTTGTGGTATTGCACTTTGGGTTTTTGTGCACTTAATTAGGTATCAGGTGTGACACCCTATAAAGGTGTGCTAGAGGTGTGCAATCACTGCCTGTGATATTGTGAGATTGCTTTCACTTTGAAGGGGAGAGCCTGGAGGAAGGATGGAGCTGGTGAGGAGTCCTGCGCAGCTTAGCCAGGGGGGACGTGTTGCAGCTATGGTGTCTGGACGAAGGGCTGGCATGGCGTGGTGGAGTCGCAGTGATGGAGTCAGCGGGAAGTGTCTGCATGGTCTGGTGGAGTGGCTACTATGGAGAGTGGCACTCACCATGTGGGACTTGGCCGCTGAGCTGGACTCAAGCATGCTTGACTTCGTGGCAGAAGCTGAACACTTCCTTGGGACTCTGGTTCTAAGCAGCTGCAACTGGTGTTGGACTCTGCTCCAAGGCTGCACTAAGGTGAAGGATCCTGTTATGGTGATGGATCCAGGTGGAGGAGAAGATGCACTCAGGTGGAGGGCTCTGTTGCTAGGAGCGCGTGCAACAGAGCAAAGCTAAGTGGTGTTTCCCCTGTATTGTCTCTTTCCTCATGTGTGTTATTAGTGCAGTGGTGGGATTAGTTTCCGCACCGATCTATTCCCTAGTGAGGGTTTAGGGTCAGGGCGAGCTAGGGCGTTGAGGTACACGTGCGGCGCCCGGTGCGAAACCGGCATAGCGAACGTTAGGAGTGCAGGGACACTGGCTCAGGGGAGCTCAGGAGGTCTCCAATTCCCTTTTCCCTATTGCAGGGCCCACCATTGTTAAAGTTTCCCAGGTTCCCCCTTTATCATTTGATTATTGTATGTATAACGTGTAATACCTAAATTCGCCAGGTGGAGGCGGCGTATCCACCTGCACGTTTTTATTATTTAAATGCGCCCCACTGGAGGCGGTGTATCCAGGGTCACGTGTGTTATGGGTTCGCCTTGCGGCATCATCTGCGTCCTGACACACGTGATCATGACATTATCACAGGCCTTACAGTTTTTTTTTCTGGTGCGCTTTGGCCATGTGGAGACCGCTGAGTTATTGCTGCCGGGCCTCACTGAGGTGAGTGGGGAGCGGCAAGGTGTTTAGAGCCGCTGCAGCAGCAGTTATCACGGTCTGGGGCCTCTGCTCAGGTAACCAGGAAATCAAAAATGGCGGCTGCGGTCTGGCAAAAGCCCCTAGAGTCGCTGCTGGGGAGCGGGACTTGCTCATGCACGGGGAGGTACCCAGGCAGGTGGGAGGAATGGTGCCCCACGGAGCTGCCTGGTATTCCCCGAGGTGAAGGGGTACATCCCTGTGGTGAGCAGACTAGGTGTGTAGTCGCTGCTGGGGAGCCGGACTTGCTCTTACAGGGGACGCACCCAGGCAGGTGGGAGGAATGGTGCCCCACGGAGCTGCCTGGTATTCCCCGAGGTGAAGGGGTACGTCCCTGTAGTGAGCAGATTGGTGAATTGTCCGCGGGGCCCATGCCAAATCTTCGATGCCGCCCCTCCTGGTCGTGTGGAGGCGACCAGCGAGTATATATATTTTCCTCCATATTCCTGCGGCTATGGTACTAAAACCCCCTAGAGTCGCTGCTGGGGAGCGGGACTGGTTCATGGATGCGGGCGCACCCAGGCAGGTGGGAGGAATGGTGCCCCACGGAGCTGCCTGGTATTCCCCGAGGTGAAGGGGTACGCCCCTGTGGTGAGCTGACTGGTGTGATAGTCCGCGGGGTTTACGCCATATCTTCTATGCCATCGAAGAAGCCGCCCTCCTGGTCGTGTGGAGGCGACCAGCGAGAGTATATTTCCTCCATTTCCCGGTCCCCTTCTCCTCCTGGTGTGTGCAGCAGGTGTGCTGCAGGGGAGTAGGGACAAATCTCTACCCTCGCCATTAACCAACCCTAGGAGGCGCAGTCCTCATGGTGAAAGGGTTGGAGGGTGTGTCCCTTGGTGAATAGTGGGGGAGTGAGTGTGGTGACACAGGGGGACGCCTGTGTTGTCAAGTCCAGAGTGAGTTCACCAAAAAATGACAAACGAATGTGTGTAATAAACGTTCAGGTCCGGACCTGTGTGTGAACGAGCGTGTATGTGTGCCACCAAAAAACATCTTGGAAGTGTGTTGTGGAGTCTGATCAGCTCTTAGCATACATACACATACATAATCTCGTTCCCCAGGTCGGTGCTGTGGAGATGAGTGGTGCCTCCAAAATGAACATGTATTGCCAATACCAGCGGTGTTTGTCATGAACCTGAAGTGTCAGGTAATGGTGGGGTGAACTCAGGATCTGGGCGTCCCCGCTGTAGGTGTTTCCCTAATGAGGGGTGGTCTTGAGGGTCCAGAGGCCCCTCATTAAGGAGGGGGTACTGTCATGATCCAGTGTTGGATCTGGCGGTATTAAAAGCACAAAGTGAACTTTTTTTACTTTGGTTAAGTTCAAAGGTGTTTTGACTGTCCCCGGTGGTGGTTGTGGTATTGCACTTTGGGTTTTTGTGCACTTAATTAGGTATCAGGTGTGACACCCTATAAAGGTGTGCTAGAGGTGTGCAATCACTGCCTGTGATATTGTGAGATTGCTTTCACTTTGAAGGGGAGAGCCTGGAGGAAGGATGGAGCTGGTGAGGAGTCCTGCGCAGCTTAGCCAGGGGGGATGTGTTGCAGCTATGGTGTCTGGACGAAGGGCTGGCATGGCGTGGTGGAGTCGCAGTGATGGAGTCAGCGGGAAGTGTCTGCATGGTCTGGTGGAGTGGCTACTATGGAGAGTGGCACTCACCATGTGGGACTTGGCCGCTGAGCTGGACTCAAGCATGCTTGACTTCGTGGCAGAAGCTGAACACTTCCTTGGGACTCTGGTTCTAAGCAGCTGCAACTGGTGTTGGACTCTGCTCCAAGGCTGCACTAAGGTGAAGGATCCTGTTATGGTGATGGATCCAGGTGGAGGAGAAGATGCACTCAGGTGGAGGGCTCTGTTGCTAGGAGCGCACGCAACAGAGCAAAGCTAAGTGGTGTTTCCCCTGTATTGTCTCTTTCCTCATGTGTGTTATTAGTGCAGTGGTGGGATTAGTTTCCGCACTGACCTATTCCCTAGTGAGGGTTTAGGGTCAGGGCGAGCTAGGGCGTTGAGGTACGCGTGCGGCGCCCGGTGCGAAACCGGCATAGGGAACGTTAGGAGTGCAGGGACACTGGCTCAGGGGAGCTCAGGAGGTCTCCAATTCCCTTTTCCCTATTGCAGGGCCCACCATTGTTAAAGTTTCCCAGGTTCCCCCTTTATCATTTGATTATTGTATGTATAACGTGTAATACCTAAATATGCCAGGTGGAGGCGGCGTATCCACCTGCACGTTTTTATTATTTAAATGCGCCCCACTGGAGGCGGTGTATCCAGGGTCACGTGTGTTATGGGTTCGCCTTGCGGCATCATCTGCGTCCTGACACACGTGATCATGACATTTTCACCAACAGTGTTTAACACACCTGATACTCTTTTATAGAGCAATCACACCTGTTACATAATCACGAGCACAAACTAAGGTAACCAGAGTGCAATGACCCTAATGGCCACTGGGGGAAAACTACAACTGAAATCACCACAGTGCAATGACCCTAATGGCCACCGGGGCAAAACCACCTTTGGCACAAAGCCAAAGGGAAAAAAAAGGTTACTTTGTGCATTTAATCTGTCAGATCCAACCTGGAACATGACACAGAGAATATTATTTCTCATAGTCTGGGAGTCCTTCATGTGTTTTTTAGCAAACTTTATGCGGGCTTTCATATGTCTTACACTGAGGAGAGGCTTCCGTCGGGCCACTCTGCCATAAAGGCCCGACTGGTGGATGGCTGCAGTGATAGTTGACTTTGTGGAACTTTCTCCCATCTCCCTACTGCATGTGTAGAGCTCAGCCAAAGTGATCTTGGGGTTCTTCTTTATCTCTCTCACCAAGGCTCTTCTCCCATGATTGCTCAATTTAGCTGGTGTTCAGGTCTAGGAAGACTTTTGGTGGTTCCAAACTTCTTCCTTTTAAGGATTATGGAGGCCACTGTGCTCTTAGGCTCCTTGAGTACTGCAGAAATTCTTTTGTAACCTTGGACAGATCTGTGCCTTGCCTCAATTCTGTCTCTGGGCTCCTTGGCCAGTTCCTTTGACCTTATGATTCTCATTTGGTCTGACATGCACTGTGAGCTCCAAGGTCTTATATAGACAGGTGTGTGCTTTTACAAATCAAGTCCTATGAGTTTAATTAAATGCAACTGGATGCCAATGAAGGAGTAGAACCATCTCAAAGAGGATCACAAGGAAATGGACAGCATGCTACTTAAATATGAGTGTATGAGTAAAGGGTCTGAATACTTATGACTAGAGTTGAGCGACTTTTGGTTTTTTAGGGTCGCGTTTCGTTTCGTGAAACCCGACTTTTCCAAAAGTCGGGTCGAGCAAGATCGTCCGATTATAGGGAAAAGTCGGGGTCGTCCCGAAACACGAAACCCAATGTAAGTCAATGGGGAATAAAAGTCGGCAGTGAGAGGAGGACAGGAAACACACCTACAGTGCCCATTTGAATGCCAAAAGCATCAATTCTTCTTTCTTAAGCTTGTCAACCTTAATTCACTTCATAATACAAGTTACGCACTGAAAAATGGGGGTTATTTGGCTACAAACTGTGGGGGGGGAGGGCTGGCTCCAGGTTTTCATGTGCCCTGGGCGAAAGAGCGCCCCTTTAACACATACCACAACTCATCATGCTCCGATACGGCAGAGAAATAGCGGTATAGTCCAATGAAAAATACCTCACTTTTTACATCTCATGACGAGGCCCATCTATTTCTCCATACAGAATCATTGGTCCCATATAATGTTTGAAACAGTATATGATGAGCTCCACATAATGCTACAGTATATGTTGGTCCCCATGGATGAAGCTCCACTGTCTTATGGGCCCAAATAATGCTCCAAACATAATGGGCCCCATTTCTAATGCTCTAGTGTATAATGGGCCCTGTAAATGCTGCTCCAGTGTCTGATGTCCACCTTTGGAATGTTCCAGTGTATGGTGGGCCCCATCTATCATTCTCCAGAGTATAGTGCTCCCCAAAAATTGCTGTCCCAACATTGAAAACAATCAAATAAGTCTCCTCGCTAGGGAATCCCTGTACTTGTCTGGACAGGTCCTGTAGCTTGCTTAACAGCTCGCCAGCTGTTCTCACGCCCAGTATGGATTACACGTGATTGCACAAAGGTGAGAAAGGGTACCGTATCCCCAGATAACATGTATGGATAGCGTACACATTCAAAATATATGTCTCAGGAGGCAGGCTCAGACGGTGTTAGGCCCAGTATGGATTGCACGTGATTGCACAAAGGTTAGAAAGGGTACCGTATCACCGGATAACATGTATGGATAGCGTACACATTCAAAATATATGTCTATACAGCATGAGGCAGGCTCAGACGGTGTTAGGCCCAGTATGGATTGCACGTGATTGCACAAAGGTTAGAAAGGGTACCATATCCCTGGATAACATGTATGGATAGCGTACACATTCAAAATATATGTCTCAGGAGGCAGGCTCAGACGGTGTTAGGCCCAGTATGGATTGCACGTGATTGCACAAAGGTTAGAAAGGGTACCGTATCCCCGGATAACATGTATGGATAGCGTACACATTCAAAATATATGTCTATACAGCATGAGGCAGGCTCAGACGGTGTTAGGCCCAGTATGGATTGCACGTGATTGCACAAAGGTTAGAAAGGGTACCGTATCCCTGGATAACATGTATGGGTAGCGTACACATTCAAAATATATGTCTATACAGCATGAGGCAGGCTCAGACGGTGTTAGGCCCAGTATGGATTGCACGTGATTGCACAAAGGTTAGAAAGGGTACCGTATCCCTGGATAACATGTATGGATAGCGTACACATTCAAAATATATGTCTCAGGAGGCAGGCTCAGACGGTGTCAGGCACAGTATGGATTTGACGGCCCAGATTACACAGCGGAGGAGCAGGGAGAGGTAAAGATTGCAAATGCTGGGGCCCTGCCCAAGCAAGGGGGGCCCACTCGTGGGCGTCGGTACTGGCACTGGGCCCCTCATAGTACAGCGGTGTGTCTGACGGCGGGTGTGCACCACAACCGTCAGAGACACTTGATTGCACTATGAGGGACCCTGTGCCAGTGCCCGCGCCCAAGAGTCGGCCTACCCACCTGTCCAGGGCAACGGCACTCGCACTGTGTCGTGCGCTAGGTGGTGACCCCGGCCATGGGGGGGGGAGGCAGCACAGTTAGGGAGTTTTAGAAAGTGGCATATGTTGATGTTGGACATTCAGCTGATGCAAAAGGCGAAATAGGTGAAGTACCAGGAAGAGGTGGACCAAAGCAAGCCATTTTTCTGTCACCCTATGTGTCATCAGGGGAAGGTGGGACAAAATCCTTGGAAACCCATGCGTGGTTCATTTTAATGAAGGTTAGATCATCCACATTTTGGGTTGACAGACGGGTCCTTTTTTCTGTCAGGATTGATCCAGCTGCACTGAAGACTCTTTCCGATAGCACACTTGCAGCTGGGCAAGCGAGCTCCTGTAAGGCATATTGGGCCAATTCAGGCCAGGTGTCCAGTTTAGCGGCCCAATAGTCAAAGGGGAATGACCTGTGTGGGAGAACATCGATATGGGAGGAAAAGTAGTTTGTAACCATAGTTGACAACTGCTGTCTCCTGTCACTTTCCATCGATGCAGTATTACCAGTTGTGTGAGTGGTATTTGAAAAATCAGTCCACAACATTGTCATGAAACCCCTGTCTCCAACGCCACTTCTGCTGTGTGCACCACGAACACCTCTGCCAAGCTGCCCCCGGCCCGTACGGCTCGTGTGAGAACCATCACCGCTGCTGTGTGCTGGGAATGCCTCAAGCAACCGATTTACCAGAGTTGCTTGTTTATTAGCCAATATTAGGTCAAGGTTCTCCTGTGGCATGATGTTTTGTAATTTGCCTTTATAGCGTGGATCCAGGACGCTGGCCAACCAGTAGTCGTCATTGTTCATCATTTTGGCAATGCGGGGGTCCCTTTTTAGGATCATTTTTAGTTATCTGACATGTGGGCCAATGTTCCCGGTGTCAATGATGCACTGCGAGTGCTGGGTGGAGGAGCACTTTCTGGCAAATCCACATCCCTCCAGTCACGCACAAACCCTGTACCAGACCTTGCCACGCCAACATTTTCACTTGCCCCACGAGATGCATCCTCCTCCCCAAAGTAATCATCCCCATTATCATCCTCCTCCTCCTCCACCTTGTCCAGGAGAGGTCCCTGAGCAGACAATGGCTGAATGTCATCAAGGATTCCCTCCTCCTCTTCCTCCTCATCAACATTGGCTGCAGATGCCTGCTCCTTAAGGTGCGTCAAAGTTTGCATGAGCAGACGCATAAGTGGGATGCTCATGCTTAGGATGGCGTCGTCTGCGCTTACCAGCCGTGTGCATTCCTCAAAACACTGAAGGACTTTACAAAGGTCTTTCAGCTTCGACCACTGCACACCTGTCAACTCCATGTCTGCTCTCAAAGTGCCTGGCCGTGTATCCTCCCACAAATGCATTATGGCCTGCCTCTGCT
The DNA here is from genome assembly GCF_039654945.1 of Dendrobates tinctorius. NCBI lineage: Eukaryota > Metazoa > Chordata > Amphibia > Anura > Dendrobatidae > Dendrobates > Dendrobates tinctorius. Next base: position 47,245,696 of record NW_027361671.1, on the reverse strand, counting down.
CGCACAGCCGCTCCACCATGTGCAGGGTGGAGTTCCACCTTGTTGCAATGTCGATAATGAGGCGGTGGTTGGGAAGGTGGAGCAATCGCTGCAGCTTCTGCATACGAACGGAGTGTACAGGCGACCGGCGGATGTGCGCGCACAGTCTTCGCACCTTCTGGAGCAGGGCTGTTAACTCCGGATAATTTTTGAGGAAGCACTGCACCACCAGGTTCAAGGTGTGAGCCAAGCAAGGTATGTGGCTGAGTTTTGAAAGGGCTATGGCTGCCACAAAATTACGGCCGTTATCACTAACTACCTTGCCTGCCTCAAGATGTACACTGCCCAGCCATGACTCAGTTTGTCGCTTCAAGTACTCGGCCAGCACCTCGGCGGTGTGTCTGTCGCCCAAACACATCATCTGCAACACAGCCTGCTGACGCTTTCCACTAGCTGCTCGATAGGGGGACACATCGTGTGCAACAGTGGCAGCTGCAGATGGAGTGCTCGTATGACTGCGCTCTGTGGACGAGCTTTCGCTTCTGGAGGAGGAGGAGGAGGAGGAGGGTCGAACGCCTACAGCCAACTGTTTCCTATACCGTGGGCTAGGCAGCACTGTCCCACCACTGCTGTCCCCTGTGGACCCTGCATCCACCACATTAACCCAGTGCGCAGTGATGGACACGTAACGGCCCTGGCCATGCCGACTGGACCATGCATCAGTTGTGAGGTGCACCTTTCCGCTCACTGACTGCTTGAGTGCATGGACATAATGGTGGAGGGCTGGGATGGCTTTGCGAGAGAAGAAGTGGCGACTGGGTAGGTCATAGCGTGGTACTGCATAGGCCATGAGTTCGCGGAAAGCTGTGCTTTCCACCAACCGAAAGGGCATCATCTCAAACGAGATTAGTTTGGCAATGTGGGCGTTCAAACCCAGTGTACGCGGATGAGAAACTGAGTACTTTCTTGACCTACTCATAGTGTCTGGGAGGGTGAGCTGGACTTGAGAGCTGCATATGGTGGAAGTAGCGGTGGACAGGGTGGACTGAGAGAGGGTTGATGATGGTGATGGAGTTGGTGTTCTTTCTGATGGCCTAGAATCAGTCTTTCGTTGATATAACAGTGGGATTCCCTGACTGCTGTGGTCTTGCAACGACACCTCAACATTTGCTGCTGTGCTAACCGGTGGGCCTACAGTGGGGGAAACAATGTAGCATTGCTGACTACCTTCGTTGTGATCAGTTGCACATGTGGCACTTGAGGTTTGGTGTTGTGTCCACGCTTGCAAGTGCATGCTGGTTAAATGTCTAAGCATGCAACTGGTATTCAAATTTTTCAGATTTTTCCCTCGGCTAAAGGTCTTTGCGCACTTCTTACAGATAACCTTGGCCTGATCATGAGGATTTTGTTCAAAAAAGTGCCACACTGCACTCTTCCTACTTTGGCAGACATTTTGCGGCCTAGCACGCTGTGATCTTTTGACCCTCTGGACAAGCTGTCCAGCAACTCTTTTGATGTTTGGAACCTGTCTTTGGAGTGCTCCGGGCCTGCCAGATAACAGCTGTTGCGATGTCGATGTCTGCTGTGGATGCTCCTCATCTGAGCTATTGGAAGCAGCACCCTCTTCCCCCAATGGATGCCAATCTGGGTCAACAACTGGGTCATCCATCACCTCCTCTTCTATGTCATGTGCACCTTCCTCTGTGTCACCGTGTATGGTGGTATAGTGTGCGGGAAGGGGCACCTGAGTCTCATCAGGGTCAGAATCTGGCTCTGTACACTGCGAGGACAATGTAGTGCTCTGAGTGAATGTACCAGCAGAATCATCCATCAGCGGCTGTGCATCAGTGCACTCCATGTCAGATTCATCTTGGCCTGGGTAATTCACCATTTGACTTGATAATCCAGGCATGGTATGTGAAAACAGCTCCATGGAGTAATCAGTAGTATGGCCTGTGTCATCCTTCAATCTTGGTTGGGGTGAAGGACACAAGGAAAGGTGTGGTTCATGAACATGAGCCTCCAATGACGACTCAGTGCTTTTACTTTTTACAACTGAAGAAGAGGAGGCGATAGAGCTGGAGGCTGAGTCAGCAATGTAAGACAAAACTTTTTCCTGATGCTCTGGCTTTAAAAGCGGTTTGCCAACTCCTAGAAAACTAAGCGTTCGAGGCCTTATGTAGCCAGACGATGACACAGGGTCAGCACCTCCTGCATTCGGTCCTATTTTGCTCTTGCCACTACCATCAGATCCACCACCAACACCATCATTACCAGCTGCCAACCCCCGCCCAATTCCACGGCCTCTTCCACCAGCCTTCCTCATTTTTGGTAGAAATGTAGACAAAATCCAACAAACTATATAGTAATGTAAAACAAGGTACAAGGTGTCTATAGGACAGGGGAGATTTTGAATTTCTGCACACACTTTTGGACACTGGACACTTTTGGATTGTGTGAGGCCCACTGATATCTGAGCGCTATGTGACAGGCTCGATGGCACAGCTGTGACCAAAGTGACGAGAGGATAAGGGAGATTTTGAATATCTGCACACACTTTTGGAAAGTGGACACTTTTGGATTGTGTGAGGCCCACTGATATCTGAGCGCTATGTGACAGGCTCGATGGCACTGCTGTGACAAAAGTGACTAGAGGATAAGGGAGATTTTGAATTTCTGCACACACTTTTGGACACTGGACACTTTTGGATTGCGTGAGGCCCACTGATATCTCAGCGCTATGTGACAGGCTCGATGGCACTGCTGTGACAAAAGTGACTAGAGGATAAGGGAGATTTTGAATATCTGCACACACTTTTGGACACTGGACTCTTTTGGATTGTGTGAGGCCCACTGATATCTGAGCGCTATGTGACAGGCTCGATGGCACTGCTGTGACAAAAGTGACTAGAGGATAAGGGAGATTTTGAATATCTGCACACACTTTTGGACACTGGACACTTTTGGATTGTGTGAGGCCCACTGATATCTCAGCGCTATGTGACAGGCTCGATGGCACTGCTGTGACAAAAGTGACTAGAGGATAAGGGAGATTTTGAATTTCTGCACACACTTGTGGACAGTGGACACTTTTGGATTGTGTGAGGCCCACTGATATCTGAGCGCTATGTGACAGGCTCGATGGCACAGCTGTGACAAAAGTGACTAGAGGATAAGGGAGATTTTGAATTTCTGCACACACTTGTGGACAGTGGACACTTTTGGATTGTGTGAGGCCCACTGATATCTGAGCGCTATGTGACAGGCTCGATGGCACAGCTGTGACAAAAGTGACTAGAGGATAAGGGAGATTTTGAATTTCTGCACACACTTTTGGACACTGGACACTTTTGGATTGTGTGAGGCCCACTGATATCTCAGCGCTATGTGACAGGCTCGATGGCACTGCTGTGACAAAAGTGACTAGAGGATAAGGGAGATTTTGAATTTCTGCACACACTTGTGGACAGTGGACACTTTTGGATTGTGTGAGGCCCACTGATATCTGAGCGCTATGTGACAGGCTCGATGGCACAGCTGTGACAAAAGTGACTAGAGGATAAGGGAGATTTTGAATTTCTGCACACACTTGTGGACAGTGGACACTTTTGGATTGTGTGAGGCCCACTGATATCTGAGCGCTATGTGACAGGCTCGATGGCACAGCTGTGACAAAAGTGACTAGAGGATAAGGGAGATTTTGAATATCTGCACACACTTTTGGACACTGGACACTTTTGAATTGTGTTAGGCCCACTGATATCTCAGCGCTATGTGACAGGCTCGATGGCACTGCTGTGACAAAAGTGACTAGAGGATAAGGGAGATTTTGAATTTCTGCACACACTTGTGGACAGTGGACACTTTTGGATTGTGTGAGGCCCACTGATATCTGAGCGCTATGTGACAGGCTCGATGGCACTGCTGTGACAAAAGTGACTAGAGGATAAGGGAGATTTTGAATTTCTGCACACACTTGTGGACAGTGGACACTTTTGGATTGTGTGAGGCCCACTGATATCTGAGTGCTATGTGACAGGCTCGATGGCACTGTTGTGACAAAAGTGACTAGAGGATAAGGGAGATTTTGAATTTCTGCACACACTTGTGGACAGTGGACACTTTTGGATTGTGTGAGGCCCACTGATATCTGAGCGCTATGTGACAGGCTCGATGGCACAGCTGTGACAAAAGTGACTAGAGGATAAGGGAGATTTTGAATCTCTGCACACACTTTTGGACACTGGACACTTTTGGATTGTGTGAGGCCCAATGAATATCTGAGCGCTATGTGACAGGCTCGATGGCACAGCTGTGACAAAAGTGACTAGAGGATAAGGGAGATTGGATTGCTTTTAAAAAAGCAGTTTGCGGAGCAGTGGGTAAACAGCAATGCCAGCCTGTCAGGAAGCCTTAGAAGGCAGCCCAACAACCAACACCACTGATACACCACTATATAGCCTCCCCTTGCACTGCACACACAGTGACTGGTGTGTTGTGCAGGCCAAATTGCTAGCAGCAGAAGCAGTTTTTTTTTCTTCTCAGCAGGACAAAAAAAAAAATTGGGATTGCTTTTAAAAAAGCAGTTTGCGGAGCAGTGGGTAAACAGCAATGCCAGCCTGTCAGGAAGCCTTAAAAGGCAGCCCAACAACCAACACCACTGATACACCACTATATAGCCTCCCCTTGCACTGCACACACAGTGACTGGTGTGTTGTGCAGGCCAAATCGCTAGCAGCAGAAGCAGTTTTTTTGTCTTCTTCCCTGCCTAACGCTCTCCCTACAGAATCAGCAGCAACCTCTCCCTATACGAAGATCGGCAGAAGTAAGATGGCGGTCGGCGTGCACACCCTTTTATACCCCCTGTGACGCCCACCAAAGCAAGCCAATCACTTGCATGCCCTTCTGAAAGATGGTGGTGACCCGTGCCTATGTCATCATGTTGCCCACAGTGTCCGTGGATCCTGATTGGCTGAAAAAGAGCGCAAAGCAAACTTTTGAAACGCGACTTTGGCGCGTAAGTCGCCGACCTCGTGGCCGACCTCATCCTAGGGTCGGGTTTCGTTTCATGAAACCCGACTTTGCCAAAAGTCGGCGACTTTTGAATTTTTTCGACCCGTTTCGCTCAACTCTACTTATGACCATGTGATATTTCAGTTTTTCCTTTTTAATAAATTTGCAAACATTCCTACATTTCTGTTTTTTTTTCAGTCAAGATGTACATTAATGAAAAAAAATGACTTTTTTTGAATTTACCAAGTGGCTGCAATGAAACAAAGAGTGAAAAATTTAAAGGGGTCTGAATACTTTCCGTACCCACTGTATATCCTTTGTTGGCAATTACAGAGGTCAAATGTTTTCTGTAAGTATTCACAAGGTTGTTGGTATGTTGGCCCATTCCTCCATGCAGATCTCCTCTAGAGCAGTGATGTTTTGAGCCTGTCGCCTGGCAACACGGACTTTCAAATCCCTTGAAAGGTTTTCTATGGAGTTGAGATCTGGAGACTGGCTAGGCCACTCCAGGACCTTCATATGCTTCTTAAGAATCCACTCCTTTATTGCCCTTATCTTATGCTGAAAGACATCCACGTTTCATCTTCAATACCCTTGCTTAAGGAGACATCCACGTTTCATCTTCAATACCCTTGCTTATGGAGGTACCCCCTTGCTTCATAGTAGGTATGGTGTTCTTTGGATGCAACTCAGCATTCTGTCTCCTCCAAGCACAATGAGTTTTGTTTCTACCAAACAGTTCTACTTTGGTTTCATCAGACCATATGACATTCTCCCAATACTCTTTTGGATAATCCAAATGATCTCTAGCCAACTTCAGACGGGCCCGGACATGTACTGGTTAAGCAGGGGGACACATCTGGAACTGCAGGATCTGAGTCCCTGGTGGCGTATTGTGTTACTGATGGTAGACTTTGTTACGGTGGTCCCAGCTCTATGCAGGTCATTCACTAGGTCTCCCCGTGTGGTTCTTGGAGTTTTGCTCACCATTCTTGTGATCATTTTGACCCCACGGGGGAAGATCTTGCATGGAGCCCCAGATTGTGTGAGATTATCAGTGGTCTTGTATGTTTTTCATTTTGTTATTACTGCTCCCACAGTTGATTTCATCACACCAAGCTGCTTGACTATTGCAGATTCAGTCTTCCCAGCCTGGTACAGGGTTACAATTTTGTTTCTGGTGTCCTTCAACAGCTCTTTGGTTTTCACCATAGTGGAGTTTGGAGTGTGACTGTTTGAGGTTGTGGACAGGTGTCTTTTATACTGATAACAAGTTCAAACACGTGCCATTACTACAGAAGAAGAAGAAAGAAATTACAGGTCTGTGAGAGCCAGAAATCTTGCATGTTTTTAGGTGACAAATACTTATTTTCCACCATAATTTACAAAATATATCTTGCCAAATCAGACAAGGTGATTTTCTGGATTTGTTTTCTCATTTTGACTCTCATAGTTGTGGTCTACCTATGATTTCAGTTACAGGCCTCTCTCATCTTTTTAAGTGGGAGAACTTGCACAATTGGTGGCTGACTAAATACTTTTTTTCCCCGCTGCATTACAAAACTAGAAAGACAGCAATAAGGTAGGAATAGATATATTGGCTATACTCATTGTTAGTTATTACACAACTGTGAGGTAGCGCTGTCATTCACATAGGGGATTCTCGCTTAGCCGCCACAAAACCAGATCCAGGGTCTTCCATAAAACCAGTATAGTCCATGCGGTTTATATGCAGCATAAACCAAAGCAATCAACATAAAGTTCATATCAGCATAGCGTCCTTGACAGAGCTTCTCTCTGTCCTTCCTGTGATCACACAGGTTGGCATACACAGGCTCTTCAGCCTCAGTTATCTCACCCACGTCAGGGTTTCGTCATGGCTGTTTCTCCATGCTGCAGACATCCACTCTCTCCTCTGGGACTCAGACGCTGGTAGCCATTACATACAGCCACTCCACAGGCTGTTAGCCAGGAGACACTTTTCCCAGTGGGACCTTCCACACTGGACCAACCAGGTCCCTGCATGCACCACTTGTGACATACCCTGGACATCTTAAATGGTCTGTAGCCACGCCCACCGGGTCACATGGCTATGACCTCATCACAGGTCCTTCACACACTCATACACACTCTACCATAGTGTAATAAACACACCCCCTGGTTGGGTTTGTAGGTAACTATGTCTGCCCGTCTCCCTAGTTACCTAGAGACTTCTCCCTGACACATTGAACCAGCACCTCAGCAGTATCACTGCTGATCAATACACGCACAAGTCTCCATCTCAAGGCCACCCACCGTGAGATACATAACGGTCCTTCCATATTCTGCCACTCATCCTCTCTCTGGGGACATCCACACAGCGCCCCCTAGTGGACAAAGTGGTCATTTTCACCACACAACATAACACTTATACCATAATTCTTAAAAACATTGTAAATAAATATTTGAATATATTACTGGACAAAAGAGCCAAAGGAAAACTTTTAAGAAAGTCGTCATATTGGAAAATAGCCCCTACTATCCATGAACCCTCTAAGTGCATACAAAGCATTCTTTTGTCTTCAAATAAGATAGGTTCTTTTCTTGTAAAAATTGCAAAAAATAACAATATAACACTCAGGCGAGCATATGGGAATAAAATAAAAGCAAAATCTGGCCACTTTTAACACTATAACAAATTCTCTATAATTCCCAATAAATATTCCATTCACTCTCTTTTTAATGGTTAGATGCTATTCTGTTTTAAGTTTTTACTTCTTTAAAACTGTTGATAATGTACAAAGGCATTGTACTTGGTAAATTCTTAGCTTTTTATGCAGAAGGTATTCTTTCCTGATTTTAATTTTAGATTCTATTTTCATACTACTATACTTTTGAAATTCTAAGAAAGTCCTATATACAGTATGAACAGACAATGCAGAGAAATCCCAAGATGAGTCTGTATTGAGGTTCTGTGAAAGTCAACATCCTAAAAAAACAAATACAGAATATATTAAAAAAAAGAATCTATGATGCCTCAAGACTAGTAATGAGTGAATTTTTTCGAAAAAGAATTGCCAAACATAAATTTGGCATGAATATGACACATTCGGATTCGTGATCAGAAACACAAACAAAATTTTATAAATCCAGTAAAAATCGGTAACATTTGGTAAAAGGTGGGAAAATATTTGTGTTGCCACAAAAATATTTTCAGCACTTTAGCCACGATAGTGGTGGTGGATCATGAGCATTTGGCACGTGTTTGATGAGGAGAGGGGGTTTGCCGAGCTCAGAAGCGCGGTGTTCTTGTAAGCACAGCAGTCATTTTTTTCCCTAACTTTATGTGTGCACATTGAGGGTGTTTCCTGCCCCCTGATTGTCTAGCCGCAATGTCATGACACTACGGCTTGTGTCATTGAGCACATTATATCACACATGTGTCATACAGCTGTGACACATGCAGCTGCTGCACTGAACAGCTGATTATTGGAAGCCTTCCAGGTATCCAGGTTACTGAGGCAGCTATTTGGTAAGCGCCATAGCCATTCGGATAAATTCTTATCCAAAGCTTTTCGATCATCCCTAGACATAAGTAATTGCAACTTCCTCTGTATCTTTAAAATTAAAGCCAATCAGCAAATTTAAGCATCATATTTGTTTTCAGCACCACAAAATTAGTTCAAAACTGTTCAAAAAAGCTTAGCTATTTTCATCTCTGAACCAATTTGGCTGTAGTACAGTGAATCAAGGGTTTATCTATAGTAGGAGCAGAGACAACACTCACACTGGTGTCAGGAGGGCACAAAGGACATACAGTACAGGATGGGTGAAAAGCCATATTACAGATTTTGCATTGGGAACCAGAAGCAACACTATGAATATGTTCCTGAAAAGAATACACCTATATATTTTATATTTGACTCTCTGTTGGAGTCCCCCAAGGCTCTGTTTTAGGACCCCTACTCTTCTCCATCTATACACTTGGTCTGGGGCAACTCATAAAGTCCCACGGATTCCAGTACCACCTTTATGCTGATGATACTCAGATCTACCTCTCTGGCCCAGACGTCACCTCTCTGATGTCCAGAATCCCAGAGTGTCTATCAGCCATATCCTCCTTCTTCTCCTCTCGCTTCCTCAAACTCAATGTGGACAAATCTGAACTCATCATCTTTCTTCCATCTCACAGATCTTCCTTACCCGACCAAGCTATAACAATTAATAACACCACGCATTCCCCAGTACTGGAAGTCCGCTGCCTCAGAGTAACCTTTGACTCTGCCCTGTCCTTCAAACCGCACATCCAAATTCTACCTCCTGTCGCCTCCAGCTCAAAAATATTTCCAGAATCCATCCTTTCCTCAACCCTCAATCTACTAAAATGCTTGTGCATGCCCTCATCATGTCCCGCCTCGACTACTGCAACATCCTTTTCTGTGGCCTCCCTGCTAACACCCTCACACCTTTCCAGTCCATCCTTAACTCTGCCGCCTGATTAATTCATCTCTCTCCTCGCTACTCCACCGGTTCTCCCCTCTGCAAATCTCTTCACTGGCTCCCATTCCCTCAGCGTATCCAGATCAAACTACTAATACTGACCTACAAGGCCATCTATAACCTGTCTCCCCCATATGTCTCTGAACTAATCTCCCGATACCTTCCCTCATGTAATCTACGGTCCTCCCAAGACCTCCTCTCCTCCACACTTATTCACTCCTCATCCAACCGCCTCCAAGACTTCTCCCGAATTGCCCCTGTACTCTGGAATTCTTTGCCCCAACAAGTCTAACAACCACATTTGGATCCTTCAGACCGGACCTGAAAACCCACCTCTTCAAGAAAGCCTACAGCCTGCAATGACCCTGCTACCTCCTCTCTCACCACTACCGGAGATATCGCCTCAACCAACACCGGAACTGCTGCAAACCACCAAGCTACTGTCTCCTTCCCCACCATCCTGTAGCATGTAAGCCTGAAAGGGCAGGGTCCTCTCCCCTCTGTATCAGTCTGACACTGTTAGTTTGTTTACTGTAAGTGATATCTGTAATTCTATGTAACCCCTTCTCATGTACAGCACCATGGAATCAATGGTGCTAGATAAATAAATAATAATTTGATGAATAAATATACATGATCCTATGATACATATATCACAAAACATGGATTATGTCACTATTACACTTACTATGGACAAAATATTTGCAAAGTAAGTAATGGTAGGACAGACAACAGCTTCACCACAGCAAGTTTTGATATTTCTGGCCTTTTAAGTTACGGAACTGTTATGAGTTCGTTTTCCCCTTCACCATTGAGGTCTGATGAACTCCCTCTTCTGGTGAAGGAAGGTAGTGAGGCTGATTACTAAGCACCTGAGCTGGGAGAGGATGACTGGGCGACGGGGATCTCTGACTGGACATAAGGCAGCTGATGCCCTTCCTCCTCGCTGGTGATTTCTCTGTGGAATTCTAGGAGACCAGTCTGATTCCTGCTCCTCAAAAGCTAAGTTTTCTGCTTTGCCTTTTTGCATTTGTGTTTTGTTTTTAGTTTTCCTTGCTTTTCTGGGTTCTGCCATTCCCTGCTGGGGTGAGCTGAATTCCTTTTTTGTCGGTTGCTCTGTCTTCAGAAAATACCTGAGTACTGGCATAGTCTTTTTGAAGCCTAGCGTCTTCAGGGCCTTTTTCCCTGTCAGTTTGTTGGCTCTTATTTTCATAGGGTTTTTCACGGATTGCAGACAGCAGCTTTCCTATCGTGTCCTGTCTATTTAGCTTGGGCCCCATCATTTGCTCAGCCTATCTTTCTATCTGTGTTAGTGTTTTCATCTTGCTTCACCATCATTATATGTTGGGGGCTGCCTATTGCTTTGGGGTCTGCTCTGGGGCAGTTTAGATTTCCCTTTCTGTCTTTAGGCTAGGCAGTTCTCCGGCTGTATTCGAGGGGTCTAGGGCATCGTAGAAACCCCCCATGGCTACTGCTAGTTGTTGTTGATAGGTTCAGGGGTCTGCAATCCGATAGCTGCCAACTTCTTTGGTTTTCTGGACTTAGCTAGCATTTCTGTTTTTGCCTCCTACGGTGACTCATTCATAACACGGAACTTTGGAAAGTCTACTTTTTATTTAATTTCAGTAATGTTTACCTGTTAGTTTCCTTTACAAATAAACATTTCACAGCAATTTCAAATGACCTTTAATTCGAATAAAATTTTCTTTACATTTTCTAGAACGCACTTTAATTTTAATCAGACTACTTTCTACTTTGAAAAGATGCCTGAAACGTAAATTGGAATCCAACAGAAAACCATCAATAAAATATACAATCCCATCAAGTCCATTAGGCGGCATGCCAAAAGTATTTTGTCACTCTGCTGTCACCTTTACCAGCAATTGATTACACTCTAAACAAAGTGGGTAATTTCATTTTTTTAAGGAAATAAGTCTAGCACACTGAATCCTGCCTTCTGTATGACTAACTGACTTTGGTTTGCGTTGAAAATATTAACAAACAAAAGGGGAAAACTATTGATTAATAATAATTAATTAAAGCACACATTATTACAACTGTTCAGATTCTTTTTCTTAGGGCTCATTCAGACTAGCGCATTTTCTAGACGTGTTGTCTAAGTAGATATTGAACAGCACAGTGACCAATGTAATACGTTAGGGTTGTCCAGGTTTTTACATGGACCAAATGTCCATGTGAAAAAAGTCACAGCGTGCACTATTCTCTTTCGAAACTCAGATGAGACTCGTCCATTGAAGTCTAAAATAAATTCGTATCTCATATGGATCATCCATTTAGCATCCAAGTTTTGTAGATTGCCATTATTAACCTAGTAAACTAGTCATGCACATTTTAAAGTTTTGATGAATAAGTATGGATGGAATGTCACATGGATGTAAAATACAGGCTCAAGTTTTCTACATGAAAATAGGGTGGTTTTTCATATGCTCGTCTGACCCCGGCATTAAGGTTACAATACTGTTTTAAAAAATTATAATTGCTGCAATTTAAAGGAGTTGTTTGATTTTAAAATCCAATTTCCAATCTCTTATTACAAATTTCTGAGTAAATAGAAAAGGCTTCACCTTTCAGGTCTGTCATCTATTTCTCAGAGCAATGAAAAGCTACAGTTACTTTTGCTGTGGAGGATCCAACCATTCCTGAATAAAGTGATCAACAAGGGTTCGAATGTGGATCTAATAAGATCTAACTTTTGAAAACCCACAGTTACTAATTCCTCACTTTAGTGGGATAGCAGTCACCCAATGCATCTAAAAAGAGATATCCCCATGGGCCAGTACCTCATGGTCCACAGGAACTGCTCTACTGACCACTCCTTTGAAATTCAGGCCAAGGAGCTTAGGAGTAGATTTCTATAAAGAGGATGTCCTAAGGGTATTTTCAAGAGAGCTTTCGGTGAAAACAAAGGTAGAAAAAGATCTGGATTACTTAACTCCAGACCAAAAATCCCAGAAGGAACTAGGTTTGTCACCACCTATGATAATGGATCAGAAAAAGTACATGACGTTCTAACCAAACACTAGCCAATTTTACTTATGAACTCTGACATTGGTGGGAAGTTGACAGACCACTCCCAAATTACCTATAGAAAAGGAGGATCACTAAATGACAGACTAGTGCATAGCTCTTTCAAGAAATCATTAACAACAGCTTAACTGACTAAGGTTTTGAAAGGGTGTTACAAGTGTGGTCACTGTGTGGCCTATCCACACATTAAAATAGGAAACACCTTTAGGAGTAATGTGACGGGTAGAGACTATAATATCAAAGAGTTAATCAACTGCCTCACTAACAGGGTGATACATAAGTCAACCATGGCATGGAATATGTTGGTAAGACCATAAGACAATTTAGAAAAAGAGTTGGTGCTATAGAGCACAAAAGGAACACACCAATATCACATTTTAAAACTCTCATGGAGGAGACATACAGTAAGAACCCTTAAATTCATGGGTATTGAAAAAGTGCCAAGGCCACAGAGTGAGTGGGAGATTGGGACAAATTAATTTCACAGAAAGAAATTAGGTGGATTTTTTACTTGAAAATTATTATGCCCCAAAGTCTCAATGAATTTTTAAGTTTTAGCTGCTCTATTTGAGATACTTACTTTTGTCTGACTTTTATCACATTTACATCCATTTAGGACTATACCATTCATGAGAACTGATTGTCCCCTACTGCTACCGATAACCTGAACATATTCATGATCAGGTATCTGCTGCCCCTATCAAAGTTTTAGCATTTATTGCATTGCATCTTTTTTATATCAATGGACAGCTTGATTTATGTGGTCCCTTTCATCTTCCCTCCCCCCCACACCAGCTCCTCCTATGTGTTCTCCCTAGTTACTTAGCAAAAAAAAAAAAGGCCAGAATCAATACTACAGTGAATGCAAAAACAAGGTCAATCAATCTGTCCTCGACAACATGATGCCACTGTGTCTTGAAGTGTTTGTACTGGACAATTAAGATATGTTCTGTTACTGGGAGGTTACACTCTTAAGGATACTTGATGCAGCCCTTAAAGTGAACACTGACACTGGGCTTGCGTTCCAATTACCAGAAAATATGTGATCGAGGCGGGATTTGCCTTCCACGGTACCGGAAGTGACATCGGCATGCTTTACAAATACTGGAAGGGAAGTTCATGTGAATTCCGATGGTGTATTATTGTTACACTTGGCATGTGTGAACTCTCTATTGCACTTCGATTGCATTCCAATCACTGGAACTCCTAAGTGCATTCCAATGACCGGAAATTATGCTAATACGGTGGTGTTTGCATTCCACGATACTGGAAGTGACGCCAGCGTGCATTCCAACTACTGGTAGTGGACTAATGTGAATTCTGATGGTGTATTATTGATACTTTTTTTCGTATTATTGATATGCTTGATATGTATGAACTCCCATTACTGTGAGGCTCTCTTGAATCAGCAGGGCTACACATGATAAGATATTAAACAAGATTTAATTAATCCTTGATCACTAGATATATAATCAGCCTATTAGCTACCTCATTCTCGGCAAGATTAGACAGAGATAGGAGGGACCCGTTGTACTCTGCAATAATTATCATAGAGACCCTACTCGTGCCTGAGGTCCCCTGAAGACTCCATTGTGGGAAGAAACGCAGTGGGACGCACACAGGGAGAGTGTAGGGACTCCTTATAAGGGCTAGCTGTGGACTGCCCTTATCAGGGCTGGAGCTCTTGGGGGTTGAGTGTAGAGATCTATAGGACAAGACAGCATCCTGTATTCCCTGCATGAAACTGACAAGGATTGATATTGCTTCCCCGTGCTTCAATAAACATCAACTGAGTGAGAGCATTCCTATTTTGCTCGCTCTTTTGTTAGGATATATGCTATAAACTCTGTATATGTTGCCCACCCAATCAGACACTACTGTCATGTGCACTGTTTATGCATTTTTCAGTATCTATCATGAATTAATTTGGGTACTTTGGGTAATTTAGACTTTGCTACTACCTAAGGATATCTATTACCCTGTCTGTATCTTTTGCAGTTTTCTCCACAAGAAACAAAAAAACCTTTCTGATGAAGGTCCGTTGTTGGACCGAAAACGTTCATACGATATGAGTCTATTTTTGTCTGGATGCTAAATAAAGAAAATACTGCTTCTTTATTTTTGAGTGCCAAGTATTTTTGTACATATTTATGGGTTGGATACCTAACTTGAGCACCGAATAACCTTCCTTTTTCTCTGGAGTGCCGTGTTCTTTTGCTTATTTTGTATCCCAAATCGGCATGTATGTATGGACAGTGATCTAATGAACTATTTTTTCTAACTATCTGTCAGTATCCGTGTTACTTCACCTTGAGTCTATATATGATTCTGTATGGCACCAGAGAATGGTGGACCATAATCTATACTCTTTTTAACTTTTAACCATTTGATATAAGGGTGGGCCTCATATCTCTTTCTCAAGCAGCATTTTTTATTTATATTATTGATATACTGTATTAAAAGTGATGTTTTTTTATTCAACTCTCACATGTGCTGTACTGTACCCTAAACTCTGAGGTTCTTTGAATTTCCCACTATTGTTTACATCCATAGTAATGCCTTATAGAAACATCACATTGATTTAAAAGGGACCTCTGTAATGTAATTTTGGGTGTTTGTGCTAAGGAGTCATATACTTGGATTACACCCAAATTACAACTAATCTCTTGAGTTACTAACAATCAGACAATTATGATCCAGTCTGGAGGTTTTATTATTGTAGCCACCAGGAAGAACAGAGTCTGGTAGCATAGTCAAGAAAAAGCAAGGGCTCCATGTGCAGGAGCGGCAGTATGGTATTGGAGGATTAGGCGGTCACGTAATCAGTAGGGAAGCCAGTGGTCGGTACACAGGAATAGCAGTACAGTATTGGACGATTTGCAGGTTGTGTAATCAGTAGGGAAGCCAGAAGTCAGTACACAGTAGTGGCAGTATGGTATTGGAGGATTAGCAGGTCATGTAGGTAGTAGAGAAGCCAGAGGTTGGTACACAAGAGAGCAGTGTGGGTTGCAGCAGCAGGTGAGAGAGATAGACTAGAGGCTGGGAGCTCAATAATCTCATAAGAAAGGAAGTGTAAGGAATTCACAGGATGACACCAATCATTACCAAAACTGGGTGAAGCTACTCAGGAACAACACAAGTAGTGGTATCTGGATTAGCAAAGAACTTTTCAGAAAGCTGAGTAGCTCAAGCGGAAGAGCTTCAGCATGGTGCACATGAGTTGCCAGGTTTGAGTCCTGACAGTAGTCCCCTTCTTCCAGGATGGCCTCTAGACATCTCAAGAGCTGGCTTCCCTGCATGCCTCTAATGAAAGGCTCTTGTAAGCCTTGGTGCATGAACATTGCACTCCAGCTCTCTTCCCGTCCAAAACCCTTCCATTGTACTAATGTAGGTATTGTAATCTCCCTCTGAATATTTTATCAATACATACTTCTTCACCTTGGATTTTTTCAGGTGGAGGAGGTAGCTGTGTTCTACCTGGACTTCTCAATGACTGGTTTGAGCAAGGATTCATGAAATACTGGATGAATTTCCGGGTTGTTAGGAAGTTTTAAATGGAAGGCAACTTGGTTAATGTGTGCGGAAATTTGAAAAGATCCTACACTTGTTTGACCTAATTTAGCAGATGGTATGTGCATTTACAGATTTTGAGCCAAACCTTGTCACCAACTTGAAGGGGCTTGGCGGTGTTTATCTTCTTTATAATCTGTTAGAGCATTTTGTAAGATCTCTATTAGTTCTCTCTGGGATTCCTGCAACTTTGCGAGCCTGTCAGTAACAGCAGAAATAGAGATATTAAATGGAAGGTTAAAAATAAATACTGGATGCAAGCCGTAGTTAGCATAAAATGGACTTTGGGATGTTGAGCTGTGCTTGGAGCTATTATAGGCAAATTCCGCTGTTGGTATATAGTCCATTCAATCATCCTGAAGGTAGGGAATAAAACAGCCGAGGTATTGTTCGAGTTTGGTTAGTCCTTTCAGTATGGCCTTTGAATTGAGGATGGAAGGTGGTAGACAGATTAATAGTGACTCCTAAAGCTGTACAGAAGTTTTTTCAAAATCTTGATGTAAAAGGAACACCTCTATCAGAAACTACATTGTCAGGAATTCCATGCAGCCTAAATATCTCTTTGACCTTTAAGGCTAAGTTCACACTAGGCGTTTTTGCTGTGTTTTTTTTATGCCAATTTTCATCTGTGTTTTACAGTACCATCAAAGCCTAGGAGATTTCAGAAATCTCATGTACATGCATTTTTTTTGTCATCAGTATTTTGTGCATGGCATGTTTTTTGGACATGCAGCATTTTTTTCAGCATTTTCACCCATTGACTTGAATGCGTGGTGATAAAATGCTGAAAAAAATGCACCAAAAACACAGGTATTATGTTTTGCTGCCTTTTTTTTTGCCAAAACCTGATTCTATGGAATAGGACTTTTTTTTCAACAATAAACTTTATCAGCATGCACAAGAAACAAATCTAGCATGCCAAAACCGCTGCAAAAACGCACAAAAAGCAGCAAAAAATGCAAGAAAAAAACAACGAAAACATGCTTTTTTTCTGCAGCTTCTTTCCTGACGAGAGAGCAAGTTTTGCTGTAAGAAAAAAAAAGGCTGAAAAAACACCTAGTGTGAACTTACCCTAATTTTTTGTTTGTTCAGCAGTAGGAATCCCTTTAGTTGGAGAGATGGGCCATTTTTGTGAGTCGGCCCATCATGACAAGGATCACAGTCTTTTGAGATTGATCCCCAAGGCCTGGATGGAACTGGAAGAGGTTGAAGGAGTCATAAACGAGAAGATTGTGATGTCTTATTTCGTGCACGTATAACAGGAAGAAACATTCTCACATCACATTTTCACATCATTCCTAAAATTAGGCCACAAAAATTAACCTATTTCTGACATCGGGAGTAAATTTATGCCGATGTCAGACTCTCTCCCTTTGATGTGGGCTCCGGCGGGGAGCCCACATCTTTCTCGGCACATGTTAGCTGTTATGAACAGCTGACATGTGCCCGGAATCGTGATCCAAACGCGGCTATTAACCCGTTAAATACTGTTGTCAACTCTGACATCGGCATTTAACATATGCTTCCAGCAGTCGTGCCCTAAATCCACTCATGGGTGACCCCTGTCATGTGATCGTGGGTCACTGATGGGTTGGCATGACATCCAGAGGTCTCCTGGAGACCTCTATGGTTGTCAGTGCCGGATTTCTATGAGCGCCGCCTGGTGGTCGACGCTCATAGCAAGTGAGGTATTCTGCTACATACAGGTGATCTGATCATCGCCTTTATGATGTAGCAGAGCTGATTGGGTTTTGACAGCTTCTTGTCTACCATGGAGACTATTGAAGCATACCAAAAGTGAAAAAAGTTTTTAAAAACATAAAAAAATAAAAGTTCAAATTCCCCCTTTCGCCCCATTCAAAATAAAACAATAAAAAAAATCAAACACACATATTTGGTATCGCTGCATTCAGAATCGCCCAATCTATCAATATAAAAAGGATTAGCCTGATCGTTAAACAGAGTAGCGATAAAAAAAGGTCAAAACGCCAGAATTCCGTTTTTTTGGTCGCCGCGACATTGCATTAAAGTGCAATAACGGGCAATCAAAAGATTGTATCTGCACCAAATTTGTATAATTAAAAACGTCAGTTTGGCATGCAAAGAATAAGCCCTTACCCAATCCGAGATCATGAAAAATGTAGACGCTATGGGTATCAAAAAGTGACGCAGTTTTTTTAAAACAAAGTTTGGATTTTTTTTTACCACTTAGATAAAAAAGAACCTTGACATGTTTGGTGTCTATAAACTTGTAATGACCTGGAGAATCATAATGGCAGGTCAGTTTTAGCATTTAGTGAACCTAGTAAAAAATCAAAACAATAAACAAGTGTGGGATTGCACTTTTTTGCAATTTCACCACACTTAGAATTTTTCTCCCATTTTCGAGTACATGACATGGTAAAACCAATGGTGCCATTCAAAAGTACAACTCATCCCACAAAAAATAAGCCCTCACACAGTCATATAGACGGAAAAATAAAAAAGTTATGGCTCTGGGAAGAAGGGGAGCAAAAAATGAAAATGCAAAACCAAAAATACCTCTGGTCGTTAAGAGGTTAACAAAGCAGAAGTACTTGAGTTTTCATAACTCCAGGATGTACTGCAAGTTTACAATCATGTAGTAGTTTGAGGAATTCAAGTTAAGCAGATTTGGGGACATATACTTTGTGGTTCTGCATCCCAAACCCCTTCTTAACCCCTTCACTCCCCAGCCTGTTTTCACCTTCTTGACTGGGACAATTTTTTCAATTCTGACTAGTGTCAGTAATAACTCTGAAACTGTTCAGTGCATCCTAGTTATTCTGAGACTGTTTTTTCATGACATGTTGTACTTCATGTTAGTGGTCAATATGATTCGCAATCATGAAAATAGCGAACATTTGAAATTTTTCTTAAAATTTTGCAAGTTTCATACTGAAATTTGATGCCCTTTAACCAGATAGCTATATCCCACAAAATAGTTGATAAATAACAATTGCCACAAATCTACTTCACATCAGCATTAGTGATGACTAAGCACCAAAATGCTTGAGTTCTTGGAACTCGAATCGATCAGGTTGGATGCTTGGATAGGCTCGGCTCGAGTACCAGATATAATAGAAGTCAATAGGAAACTCAAGCATTTTTCCAGAAGACCTTAACAGGAGGGCTGGGGAGGCAGGAAAATCGCTGAAATGGATGGAAACAGCACTCAAGTGTAATAGGAGCAGCATGGGGAAAACGTCTGGATGCATCTCTGACTCCCAGGTCGCCACTGAGAACAATGTTGTCAGAGTATTACTCCACTTTTATGGACTGATAATAAAACTGAAGATAAAATGGATTTTGCAGGAGAAAATGTTAGTAAACATTCTTTCCTGTATAATTACTTGTATATAATGCAAAATTAAAAAGTCAAAATAAAAACCTCGCCTCCACCACCCCAATAGCTGGACCATCTCACCGTATTTCCTCATCACCTGTGACTACAGTAGATGGCATAGTAGAGGGGAAGATAAAACTACACCTACCGGAAGTCACCAGTAAATATAATTTTAACCTTTTACAGCCTTATCTGGGCATGTGGTATGTGTGACATGGTCAGACAAATCCTGTTTAATTTATGAAGGAGGTACTGTGAAACTTTTAGAAAAATTAGAAGGAAAAAGGACTTTTATACACCCTGTATTAGACATAAAGGCGGGACTTATACAATGTGTCTTATCATCTTCTACCTCTTTAAACACTAATTCCTGTTCCCCACTGTCTTCTTCTGACCATGGCTGCTTAAGTATTTGGGCATCAGTACACATAATCTCTTCATGTTCCTCTTGAAATGTGCAGGGCGAGAGGCCAGGATCAATAAATGGAAATGTAAAGAGCTCCTCGGAGTGTCTGAGTGTGGGATCATTTATCTCCTGGGTCTTGCCATAGTGGGGGAAAGGAGAACCAGTTTGAGAATTATGTGGTCCAGACTTTTGGCTAGTGAGACTTGACCATGTGAAAGACAGGGTGGTGCTGGGAAACATACTGGAAGCATTATCTGCCATCCAACCGATCACCTTTTCTGGCTTCAAGATTTGTGTCCCTGGACCTCCTGCAAAGTGGGACAGGAAGCTAGGTCTCATGTATGAGCATGTTTGTTGTGCTCCTGCAGCAAGCAGTTTCATCTGGCCCATGGCCTCAGTCTCTGCATGCACAATCAGCAGCACGTCCACTTCCCGGTCCCTTACCGCACGCTTGCACATTTTAAATCAGGCATATAAAATATGCCTGCAAACTTTACATTACTAATAGACAAAAGAAAACATGCCTCTAATCCCAAACTATCCCTCCTCCTCCAGCTATCCCTACACTGCATGAAAGTAACAGTGGTTTTACTAGAGAAAGGAGAGTATATAGCCCTGAAAAGGACTTTTGTTTTAATTATGCAGCAGCGGTATACAAGTACTGCAATGGCAATTCAACACTACCTATGTGTCTGCTCTAAAGTAAGCTCTCCTTCCTAGATCAACTCTCCTGGAACTGCTTCCATAGGAGAGTGTGCCAAGCATCGCATCACCGGCTCTTAGGGTACGTCCCGACGATCAGTACTTGTTCAGGCTTTCACACATCTGAATTTCCTCATGAATCCCGCACCTCAGCTTACTTGCATTTTTCTTGCGTTTTTTATGCGTTTTTGTGACATGCATTTTAGCTACTTTTTTGTCTTTCTTTGGTATGATGTACAAAGCGGTAGATAGATAAATAGATAGATATCTGTGATATACAGTGGCTTGCGAAAGTAAT
The DNA here is from genome assembly GCF_039654945.1 of Dendrobates tinctorius. Classification (NCBI taxonomy): domain Eukaryota; kingdom Metazoa; phylum Chordata; class Amphibia; order Anura; family Dendrobatidae; genus Dendrobates; species Dendrobates tinctorius. The sequence continues at coordinate 47,224,837 of NW_027361671.1, read as the reverse complement.
CACCCTCCTTTGAATTTACTTAGGTTTTGCTACTTTACAACCTGGAGTTTCACTGTTTTTTTTGAGGGTTCACATCAGTTCATGTAAAGAACATGACTACAACTGTGAACATTTGGTTTTCTTTTCATTGTGAAGCAAGTAACAAATTGGACAAAATAACTGAAAACTTCAGTGTCCATAACTATTCTTCCCCCTAAAGTCAGTACTTCGTAGAGCTTTCTTTTGCAGCAATTACAGCTGCAAGTCACTTTGAATAAGCCTCTATGAGCTTCCACGTCTTGCCATGGGGATTTTTGCCCATTCCTCAAGCTAAAATTGCTTCAGTTCCTTCAATTTAGATGGTTTCCATTGGTGAACAGCAATTTTCAAGTCTGAGCACAGATTCTCAATTGGATTAAGGTCTGGACTTTGACTAGGTCACTCCAAAACATTTAAATGTTTCCCCTTAAACCACTTAAGTGTTGCTTTAGCAGTGTGCTTTGGGTAATATTCTTGTTGGAAGGTGAGCCTTCATCACAGTCTCAAATCACTGACAGACTGAAACAGGTTTTGCTCAATATCCCTGAATTTCTCACCATCCACCTTCCCCTAGACTCAAACCATTTTCCCTGTCACTACTGCCAAAAAACATCCCTACAGCATGATGCTCCCACCACCACGTTTGATTGCGGGGATGGTATTCTTGGGGTGATGAGATGTGTTGGTTTGGCACAAGACAATGGGTTTACCTTCGTGGGCAAAAAGTTCCATTTTGGTCTAATCTGACCACTGCACCTTCCTCCATACATTTGGGGAGTCTTTCACATGTCTTTTGGCAAACTCAAAACGAGCCTTACAATTTTTGTGTGTTAATAAAGGCTTTTTTTCTGCCCACTTTGGGGAGTCTTTCACATGTCTTTTGGCAAACTCAAAACGAGCTTTACAAGTTTTGTGTGTTAATAAAGGCTTTTTTCTGCCCACTCTTCCATAAAGGCCACCTCTGTGTAGTGTATGTCTTATTGTGGTCATATGTATACTTCAGTCTCTGCTTGGGAATTCTGCAGCTCCTTCTGGGTTACCCTTGGCCTCTGTGCTGCCTCTCTGGTTAATGCCCTCCTTGCCCAGGCTGGGAATTTTGGTGGGTGGCCCTCTCTTGGCAGATTTGTTCTGGTACCATTTTCTTTCCATTTGATGATAATGGATTTGATGGTGCTCCAGGGGGATCATCAGAGACTGGAATTTTTTTTTATATCCCAACTCTGACTTGTACTTCTCAACAATTTTGTCCCTGGCTTGTTTCAAGATCTCCTTGGTCTTCATGGTGTTGCTTGGTTAGTGGTGCCTCTTTGTCATGATCCAGGTTGGATTATGACTAGTGTTGAGCGATACCATCCGATACCCTAAAATATTGGATCGGATGGTATCGGCCCGATACGAAAAAAGTATCGGGTATCGCCGATTCCGATACCGGAAGTCCCATTCAAGTCTATGGGACTTCCAGTATCGGAATAAGAAAAACCCTTTTCTCTCCTTGTACAGCCTCTAGGGGTACGGACCTTCCGGGGGTCTGTGCCGACTACCCGGGGGTCTGTGCGGACTGCCGGTGGTCTGTGCCGGCCTGCCGGTGGTCTGTACCGACTGCCCGGGTGTCTGTGCAGGCTGCGGGGGGCTGTGCCGGCCTGCCGGTGGTCTGTACCGACTGCCGGGGGTCTGGGCGGACTGCTGGGGGGCTGTGCCGGCCTGCGGGTGGTCTGTACCGACTTCCCGGGTGTCTGTGCAGGCTGCGGGGGGCTGTGCCGGCCTGCCGGTGGTCTGTACTGACTGCCCGGGGGTCTGTGCGGACAGCCGGGGGGCTGTGCCGGCCTGCCGGTGGTCTGTGCCAACTGTCCAGGGGTCTGAGCAGACTGCGGGGGTCTGTGCAGGATCGTCCGATGGGACTACAAGTCCCATTGGGCGATGCCTGCTACCATGACGGTGATTGACACATTAGCCAATGATGGGACAGTAGTAGTCCCATCATCCGGCTAATGTGTTGAATGTACAAAAAAAAAATCCATACTACATACATAATACATGCTACATACATGCAACATATATACTACATGCATGCAACATACATACTGCATATATACCACATGCATGCAACATGCATACTACATATATACCACATATATACTACATGCATGCAACATGTATACTACATATATACCACATATACCGGGGGGCTGTGCCGACTGTCCGGGGGTCTGTGCCGACTGCCCAGGGGTCTGTACCGACTGTCCGGGGGTCTGAGCGGACTGCCGGGGGTCTGTACCAGCCTGCCGGGGGGCTGTGTCGGCCTGCCAGTGGTCTGTACCGACTGTCCGGGGGTCTGAGCGGACTGCCGGGGGTCTGTACGGGTCTGCAGTAGTCCCATCATCCGGCCTATGTGTTGAATGTAAGAAAAAAAAAAACATACTACATGCTACATACATACTACATACATGCAACATATATACTACATGCATGCAACATACATACATACTGCATATATACCACATGAATGCAACATGCATACTACATATATACCACATATATACTACATGCATGCATACTACATATATACCACATATACCGGGGGGCTGTGCCGACTGTCCGGGGGTCTGTGCCAACTGCCCGGGGGTCTGTACCGGCCTGCCGGGGGGCTGTGCCGGCCTGCCGGTGGTCTGTACCGACTGTCCGGGGGTCTGTGCAGGCTGCGGGGGTCTGTACCGGCCTGCCGGTGGTCTGTACCGACTGCCCGGGGGTCTGTGCGGACTGCCGGGGGGGCTGTGCCGGCCTGCCGGTAGTCTGTACCGACTGTCCGGGGGTCTGAGCGGACTGCCGGGTGTCTGTACCGGCCTGCCGGGGGGGCTGTGCCGGCCTGCCGGTGGTCTGTACCGACTGTCCGGGGGTCTGAGCGGACTGCCGGGGGTCTGTACTGGCCTGCAGGGGGTCTGTGCCGGCCTGCCGGTGGTCTGTACCGACTGTCTGGGGGGTCTGAGCGGACTGCCGGGGGTCTGTACCGGCCAGCCGGGGGGGCTGTGCCGGCCTGCCGGGGGTCTGTGCGGACTGCCCGGGGGTCTGTGCGAACTGCCGGGGGTCTGTACCGGCCTGCCGGGGGTCTGTGCCGGCCTGCCAGTGGTCTGTACCGACTGTCCGGGGGTCTGTGCGGACTGCCGGGGGTCTGTACCGGCCTGCCGGGGGGCTGTGCCGACCTGCTGGTGGTCTGTACCGACTGTGCGGGGGTCTGTGCAGGCTGCAGGGGTCTGTACGGGCCTGCCGGGGGGCTGTGCCGGCCTGCCGGTGGTCTGTACCGACTTTCCGGGGGTTTGAGCGGACTGCCGGGGGTCTGTACTGGCCTGCCGGGGGGCTGTGCCGACTGTCCGGGGGTCTGTGCCGACTGCCCGGGGGTCTGTGCGGACTGCCGGGGGTCTGTACCGGCCTACCGGGGGGCTGTGCTGGCCTGCCGGGGGGCTGTGCCGACTGTCCGGGGGTCTGTGCAGGCTGCGGGGGTCTGTGCAGGCATCGTCCGATGGGACTACAAGTCCCATCGGGCGATGCCTGCTACCATGACGGTGATTGACACATTAGCCAATGATGGGACAGTAGTAGTCCCATCATCCGGCCTATGTGTTGAATGTAAGAAAAAAAAAAAATACATACTACATGCTACATACATACTACATACATGCAACATATATACCACATGCATGCAACATGCATACTACATATATACCACATATATACTACATGCATGCATACTACATATATACCAAATATACCGGGGGGCTGTGCCGACAGTCCGGGGGTCTGTGGCGACTGCCCGGGGGTCTGTACCGGCCTGCCGGGGGGCTGTGCCGGCCTGCCGGTGGTCTGTACCGACTGTCCGGGGGTCTGTGCAGGCTGCGGGGGTCTGTACCGGCCTGCCGGTGGTCTGTACCGACTGCCCGGGGGTCTGTGCGGACTGCCGGGGGGCTGTGCTGGCCTGCCGGTAGTCTGTACCGACTGTCCGGGGGTCTGAGCGGACTGCCGGGGGTTTGTACCGGCCTGCCGGGGGGCTGTGCCGGCCTGCGGGTGGTCTGTACCGACTGTCCGGGGGTCTGAGCGGACTGCTGGGGGTCTGTACCGGCCTGCCGGGGGGGCTGTACCTGCCTGCCGGGGGGCTGTGCTGGCCTACTGGTGGTCTGTACCGACTGTGCGGGGGTCTGTGCAGGCTGCGGGGGTCTGTACGGGCCTACCGAGGGGCTGTGCCGGCCTGCCGATGGTCTATACTGACTGTCCGGGGGTCTGAGCGGACTGCCGGGGGTCTGTACCGGCCTGCCGGGGGGCTGTGCCAACCTGCCGGTGGTCTGTACCGACTGTCCGGGGGGTCTTAGCGGACTGCCGGGGGTCTGTACCGGCCTGCTGGGGGGCTGTGCCGGCCTGCCGGTGGTCTGTACCAACTGTCCTGGAGTCTGTTCAGGCTGCGGGGGTCTGTACCGGCCTGCCAGGGGGCTGTGCCGGCCTGCCGGTGGTCTGTACCGACTGTCTGGGGGTCTGAGCGCACTGCCGGGGGTCTGTACCGACTGTCCGGGGGTCTGTGCAGGCTGCGGGGGTCTGTACCGGCCTGCCGGGGGGCTGTGCCGGCCTCCCGGTGGTCTGTACCGACTGTCCGGGGGCCTGAGCGGACTGCCGGGGGTCTGTACCGGCCTGCCGGGGGGCTGTGCCGGCCTGCCGGGGGGTTGTGCCGACTGTCCGGGGGTCTGTGCCGACTGCCCGGGGGTCTGTGCAGACTGCCGGGGGGCTGTGCCGGCCTGCCGGTGGTCTGTACCGACTGTGCGAGGGTCTGTGCAGGCTGCGGGGGTCTGTGCAGGATCGTCCGATGGGACTACAAGTCCCATGGCGATGCCTGCTACCATGACAGTGATTGACACATTAGCCAATGATGGGACAGTAGTAGTCCCATCATCCGGCCTATGTGTTGAATGTAAAAAAAAAAAAAACATACTACATACATACATACTACATACATACTACAAGCTACATACATACTACATACATACTACATGCTACATACATACTACATACATGCTACATACATGCAACATATATACTCCATGCATGCAACATACATACATAATGCATATATACCACATGCATGCAACATGCATACTACATATATACCACATGCATGCAACATACATATATACAACATATATGCTACATGCATGCAACATGCATACTACATATATACCACATATATACTACATGCATGCAACATACATATATACTACATGCAACATGCATACTACATATATACTACATGCATGCAACATATATATACTACATATATACTACATGCATGCAACATACATACATACATACAACATATACTACATGCATGCAACATGCATACTACATATATACCACATATATACTACATGCATGCAACATACATATATACTACATGCAAAATGCATACTACATATATACTACATGCATGCAACATACATACTACATATATACCACATACATGCAACATGCATACTATATATATACCACATATATACTACATGCATGCAACATACATATATACTACATATATACTACATGCATGCAACATATATATAATACATATATACTACATGCAACATACATACTACATATATACTACATATATACCACATGCATGCAACATGAATACTACATATATACTACATGCATGCAACATACATATATACTACATGCAACATGCTTACTACATATATACTACATGCATGCAACATACATACTACATATATACCACATGCATGCAACATGCATACTATATATATACCACATATATACTACATGCATGAAACATGCATACTACATATATACCACATATACCGGGGGGCTGTGCCGACTGTCCGGGGGTCTGTGCCGACTGCCCGGAGGTCTGTACCGGCCTGCCGGGGGGCTGTGCCGGCCTGCCGGTGGTCTGTACCGACTGTCTGGGGGTCTGTGCAGGCTGCGGGGGTCTGTACCGGCCTGCCGGGGGGCTGTGCCGGCCTGCCGGTGGTCTGTACCGACTGTCCGGGGGTCTGAGCGGACTGCCGGGGGTCTGTACCGGCCTGCCGGAGGGCTCTGCTGGCCTGCCGGGGAGCTGCGCCGACTATATACTACATGCATGCAGCATACATATATACTACATATATACTACATGCATGTAACATATATATAATACATATATACTACATGCAACATACATGCTACATACATACTACATATATACCACATGCATGCAACATTTATACATGCAACATACATATATACTACATGCATGCAACATACAAACATACTACATATATACCACATGCATGCAACATGCATACTACATATATACTACATGCATGCAACATACATATATACTACATACAATACATTCATACAATACATACATATAGACATACAGTACATATAACATAGAGTACATACTCACCATCACTTGTCACTTTGATCCCCGAAGCCATTGTCATTTTTGGAATAAATATTAAAATAACAAACAAACAATATACTCCCTGATCCGCAGAAATCCACGAGAGTCCCATGACGATCTTGCGTGGAGAACTGCGCATCAGCTGATGCTACCGTTCTCTACGGGGCCCAGGAAACCAGTGTCGGGAGGTAGGTATCCTTCCACCCTGTATTCCTCCGCCACTGTAAAGAAAAAAAAAAGTCCCTAGTCTCATTTTATGGCATTGCTGTGTGAAAAATTTCCCATGCAGCTTTTGCCATAAAGTGAGACTAGGGACTTTTTTGTTTTACACTGGCGGAGGAATACAGGGCGGAAGGATACCTACCTCCCGACACTGGTTTCCTGGAGCCCGTAGAGAACGGTAGCATCAGCTGATGCTGCTGTTCTCCACGCAAGATCGTTGTGGGACACCCGTGGACTTCTGCGGATCAGGGGTGAGTATATTCGTGCTTTGTTATTTTAATATTTATTCCACAGATGACAATAGCTTCGGGGATCAAAGTGACAAGTGATGGTGAGTATGTACTCTATGATATATGTACTCTATGTCTATATATATGTATTGTATGAATGTATTGTATGTAGATTCTGGACCGTGAAGAAACGCGTAGTCCTAGCTGCATGGCTTTCCTGTGTTATTGCTGTTTTGAACTGCTTGGACCATTGCATTTTAATGGATTTATGAATAAAAAGAAAAAATTTTTTAACAGCATCCTGGATTGCTCACGTTATTGCTGGACTTTGCTTTGTCGTTGTTCACATGTAGTATATATGTAGTATGCATGTTGCATGCATGTGGTATATATGTAGTATGTATGTATGTTGCATGCATGTAGTATATATGTAGTATACATGTTGCATGCATGTGGTATATATGTAGTATGTATGTAGTATGTATGTTGCATGTAGTACATATGTATTATATATATGTTGCATGCATGTAGTATATATGTATGTTGCATGCATGTAGTATATATGTGGTATATATATAGTATGCATGTTGCATGCATGTGGTATATATGTAGTATGTATGTTGCATGCATGTAGTATATATGTATGTTGCATGCATGTAGTATATATGTGGTATATATGTAGTATGCATGTTGCATGCATGTAGTATATATGTTTTATGTATGTATGTTGCATGCATGTAGTATATATGTGGTATATATGTAGTATGCGTGTTGCATGCATGTAGTATATATGTATGTTGCATGCATGTAGTATATATGTGGTATATGTAGTATGCATGTAGTATATATGTATGTTGCATGCATTGGGTATATATGTAGTATATATGTGGTATATATGTAGTTTGCATGTTGCATGCATTTGGTATATATGTAGTATGTATGTATGTTGCATGCATGTAGTATGCATGTTGCATGCAGTATATATGTATGTTGCATGCATGTAGTATATATGTAGTATGTATGTTGCATGTAGTATATATGTAGTATATATGTATGTTGCATGCATGTAGTATATATGTGGTATATATGTAGTATGCATGTTGCATGCATGTGGTATATATGTAGTATGCATGTTGCATGCATGTGGTATATATGTAGTATGTATGTACGTTGCATGCATGTAGTATGTATGTAGCATGTATGTAGTATGTATGTAGCATGTAGTATGTATGTAGTATGTATTTTTTTTTTTTACATTCAACACATAGGCCGGATGATGGGACTACTACTGTCCCATCATTGGCTAATGTGTCAATCACCGTCATGGTAGCAGGCATCGCCCGATGGGACTTGTAGTCCCATCGGACGATCCTGCACAGACCCCCGCAGCCTGCTCAGACCCTCGGACAGTCGGTATAGACCACCGGCAGGCCAGCACAGCCCCCCGGCAGGCCGGTACAGACCCCCGGGAGGCCGCTCAGACCCCCGGACAGTCGGTACAGACCACCGGCAGGCCAGCACAGCCCCCCGGCAGGCCGGTACAGACCAATGGCAGTCCGCACAGACCCCCGGGCAGTCGGCACAGACCCCAGGGCAGTCGGCACAGCCCCCCGGAAGGCCGGTACAGACCCCCGGGCAGTCGGCACAGCCCCCCGGCAGGCCAGCACAGCCCCCCGGCAGGCCGGTACAGACCCCCGGGCAGTCAGCACAGACCCCCGAGCAGTCGGCACAGCCCCCTGGCAGGCCAGCACAGCCCCCCGGCAGGCCGGTACAGACCCCCGGCAGGCGCTCAGTCCCCCGGACAGTCGGTACAGACCACCGGCAGGCCGGCACAGCCCCCCGGCAGGCCGGTACGGACCCACGGCAGTCCGCACAGACCCCTGGGCAGTCGGCACAAACCCCCGGGCAGTCGGCACAGACCACCGGCAGGCCGGCACAGCCCCCCGGCAGGCCGGTACAGACCCCCGGACAGTCGGTACAGACCACCGGCAGGCCGGCACAGCCCCCCGGCAGGCCGGTACAGACCCTCGGGCAGTCGGCACAGACCCCCGGACAGTCGGCACAGCCCCCCGGAATATGTGGTATATATGTAGTATGCATGCATGTAGTATATATGTGGTATATATGTAGTATGCATGTTGCATGCATGTGGTATATATGCAGTATGTATGTATGTCGCATACATGTAGTATACATGTTGCATGTATGTAGCATGTATGTAGCATGTAGTATGTATGTAGTATGTATGTAGCATGTAGTATGTATGTAGTATGTATGTAGCATGTAGTATGTATGTAGTATGTATTTTTTTTTCTTTTTTTACATTCAACACATAGGCCGGATGATGGGACTACTACTGTCCCATCATTGGCTAATGTGTCAATCACCGTCATGGTAGCAGGCATCGCCCGATGGGACTTGTAGTCCCATCGGACGATGCCTGCACAGACCCCCGGACAGTCGGCACAGCCCCCGGCAGGCCGGTACAGACCCCCGGCAGGCCGCTCAGACCCCCGGACAGTCGGTACAGACCACCGGCAGGCCGGCACAGCCCCCGGCAGGCCGGTACAGACCCACGGCAGTCCGCACAGACCCCCGGCAGGCCAGCACAACCCCCCGGCAGGCCGGTACAGACCCCAGGCAGGCCGGTACAGACCCCCGGCAGGCCGCTCAGACCCCCGGCCTTTCGGTACAGACCACCGGCAGGCCGGCGCAGCCCCCCGGCAGGCCGGTACAGACCCCCGGCAGTCCGCTCATACCCCCAGACAGTCGGTACAGACCACCGGCAGGCCGCTCAGACCCCCGGACAGTCGGTACAGACCACCGGCAGGCCGGCACAGCCCCCCGGCAGGCCGGTACAGACCCCCGGCAGTCCGCTCAGACCCCCGGACAGTCGGTACAGACCACCGGCAGGCCGGCACAGCCCCCCGGCAGGCCGGTACAGACCCCCGCAGCCTGCACAGACCCCCGGACAGTCGGTACAGACCACCGGCAGGCCGGCACAGCCCCCCGGCAGGCCGGTACAGACCCCCGGGCAGTCGGCACAGACCCGCGGACAGTCGGCACAGCCCCTCGGAATATGTGGTATATATGTAGTATACATGGATGTAGTATATATGTGGTATATATGTAGTATGCATGTTGCATGCATGTGGTATATATGCAGTATGTATGTATGTATGTATGTTGCATGCATGTAGTATATATGGTGCATGTATGTAGCATGTATGTAGTATGCATGTAGCATGTAGTATGTATGTAGCATGTAGTATGTATGTAGTATGTATGTAGCATGTAGTATGCATGTAGTATGTATTTTTTTTTTTTTTACATTCAACACATAGGCCGGATAATGGGACTACTACTGTCCCATCATTGGCTAATGTGACAATCACCGTCATGGTAGCAGGCATCGCCCGATAGGACTTGTAGTCCCATCGGACGATGCCTGCACAGACCCTCGGACAGTCGGCACAGCCCCCGGCAGGCCGGTACAGACCCCCGGCAGGCCGCTCAGACCCCCGGACAGTCGGTACAGACCACCGGCAGGCCGGCACAGCCCCCGGCAGGCCGGTACAGACCCACGGCAGTCCGCACAGACCCCCGGTAGGCCAGCACAACCCCCCGGCAGGCCGGTACAGACCCCAGGCAGGCCGGTACAGACCCCCGGCAGGCCGCTCAGACCCCCGGCCTTTCGGTACAGACCACCGGCAGGCCGGCGCAGCCCCCCGGCAGGCCGGTACAGACCCCCGGCAGTCCGCTCAGACCCCCGGACAGTCGGTACAGACCACCGGCAGGCCGGCACAGCCCCCCGGCAGGCCGGTACAGACCCCCGGGCAGTCGGCACAGACCCGCGGACAGTCGGCACAGCCCCTCGGAATATGTGGTATATATGTAGTATACATGGATGTAGTATATATGTGGTATATATGTAGTATGCATGTTGCATGCATGTGGTATATATGCAGTATGTATGTATGTATGTATGTTGCATGCATGTAGTATATATGGTGCATGTATGTAGCATGTATGTAGTATGCATGTAGCATGTAGTATGTATGTAGCATGTAGTATGTATGTAGTATGTATGTAGCATGTAGTATGCATGTAGTATGTATTTTTTTTTTTTTTACATTCAACACATAGGCCGGATAATGGGACTACTACTGTCCCATCATTGGCTAATGTGACAATCACCGTCATGGTAGCAGGCATCGCCCGATAGGACTTGTAGTCCCATCGGACGATGCCTGCACAGACCCTCGGACAGTCGGCACAGCCCCCGGCAGGCCGGTACAGACCCCCGGCAGGCCGCTCAGACCCCCGGACAGTCGGTACAGACCACCGGCAGGCCGGCACAGCCCCCGGCAGGCCGGTACAGACCCACGGCAGTCCGCACAGACCCCCGGTAGGCCAGCACAACCCCCCGGCAGGCCGGTACAGACCCCAGGCAGGCCGGTACAGACCCCCGGCAGGCCGCTCAGACCCCCGGCCTTTCGGTACAGACCACCGGCAGGCCGGCGCAGCCCCCCGGCAGGCCGGTACAGACCCCCGGCAGTCCGCTCAGACCCCCGGACAGTCGGTACAGACCACCGGCAGGCCGGCACAGCTCCCCGGCAGGCCGGTACAGACCCCCGGCAGTCCGCTCAGACCCCCGGACAGTCGGTACAGACCACCGGCAGGCCGGCACAGCCCCCCGGCAGGCCGGTACAGACCCACGGCCGTCCGCACAGACCCCTGGGCAGTCGGCACAAACCCCTGGGCAGTCGGCACAGACCACCGGCAGGCCGGCACAGCCCCCCGGAAGGCCGGTACAGACCCCCGGGCAGTCAGCACAGCCCCCCGGAAGGCCAGCACAGCCCCCAGGCAGGCCGGTACAGACCCACGGCAGTCCGCACAGACCCCCGGGCAGTCAGCACAGACCCCCGGGCAGTCGGGACAGCCCCCTGGCAGGCCAGCACAGACCTCCGGCAGGCCGGTACAGACCCCCGGCAGGCCGGTACAGACCCCCGGACAGTCGGTACAGACCACCGGAAGGCCGGCACAGCCCCCCGGCAGGCCGGCACAGCCCCCCGGCAGGCCGGTACAGACCCCCGCAGCCTGCACAGACCCCCGGACAGTCGGTACAGACCACCGGCAGGCCGGCACAGCCCCCCGGCAGGCCGGTACAGACCCCCGGGCAGTCGGCACAGACCCGCGGACAGTCGGCACACCCCCTCGGAATATGTGGTATATATGTAGTATGCATGGATGTAGTATATATGTGGTATATATGTAGTATGCATGTTGCATGCATGTGGTATATATGTTGCATGTATGTAGCATGTATGTAGTATGCATGTAGCATGTAGTATGTATGCAGCATGTAGTATGTATGTAGTATGTATGTAGCATGTAGTATGTATGTAGTATGTATTTTTTTTTTTTTTTTTTTACATTCAACACATAGGCCGGATAATGGGACTACTACTGTCCCATCATTAGCTAATGTGTCAATCACCGTCATGGTAGCAGGCATCGCCCGATGGGACTTGTAGTCCCATCGGACGATGCCTGCACAGACCCCCGGACAGTCGGCACAGACCACCCGCAGGCCGGCACAGCACCCCGGCAGGCCGGTACAGACCCACGGCAGTCCGCACAGACCCCTGGGCAGTCGGCACAAACCCCCGTGCAGTCGGCACAGACCACCGGCAGGCCGGCACAGCCCCCCGGAAGGCCGGTACAGACCCCCGGGCAGTCGGCACAGCCCCCCGGCAGGCCAGCAGAGCCCTCCGGCAGGCCGGTACAGACCCCCGGCAGGCCGCTCAGACCCCCGGACAGTCGGTACAGACCACCGGCAGGCCGGCACAGCCCCCCGGCAGGCCGGTACAGACCCCCGGCAGTCCGCTCAGACCCCCAGACAGTCGGTACAGACCACCGGCAGGCCGGCACAGCCCCCCGGCAGGCCGGTACAGACCCCCGCAGCCTGCACAGACCCCCGGACAGTCGGTACAGACCACCGGCAGGCCGGCACAGCCCCCCGGCAGGCCGGTACAGACCCCCGGGCAGTCGGCACAGACCCCCGGACAGTCGGCACAGCCCCCCGGTATATGTGGTATATATGTAGTATGCATGTTTCATGCATGTGGTATATATGCAGTATGTATGTATGTTGCATGCATGTAGTATATATGTTGCATGTATGTAGCATGTATGTAGTATGTATGTATCATGTAGTATGTAAGTAGTATGTATTTTTTTTTTTTCTTACATTCAACACATAGGCCGGATAATGGGACTACTACTGTTCCATCATTGGCTAATGTGTCAATCACCGTCATGGTAGCAGGCATCGCCCGATGGGACTTGTAGTCCGATCGGACGATGCCTGCACAGACCCCCGGCACTCCGCACAGACCCCCGGGCAGTCCGCTCAGACCCCCGGACAGTCGATACAGACCACCGGCAGGCCGGCACAGCCCCCCGGCAGGCCGGCACAGCCCCCCGGCAGGCCGGTACAGACCCCCGGCAGTCCTCTCAGACCCCCAGACAGTCGGTACAGACCACCAGCAGGCCGGCACAGCCCCCGGCAGGCCGGTACAGACCCCCGCAGCCTGCACAGACCCCCGGATAGTTGGTACAGACCACCGGCAGGCCGGCACAGCCCCCCGGCAGGCCGGTACAGACCCCTGGCAGGCCGGTACAGACCCCCGGACAGTCGGCACTGCCCCCCGGTATATGTGGTATATATGTAGTATGCATGTTGCATGTTTGGTGGTGGACCATGTTGCTGGGAGCAACAGCAACAGAGCAAAGCAAAGTGATGTTACCCCTGTTTTGTAACTTTCCTTTTGTGTGTTTCAGTGCAGTGGTGGGATTAGTTTCTGCACCGTCCATTTCACTAGAAAGGGCTATGTGCAGGGCGAGCTAGGGTTCTTAGGTTCCAGCTCGGCGACAGGTGCGGAGCCTGTATAGGGACTGTTAGGAGTGTAGAGACTGGCTCAGGGGAGTGCAGGAGGTCTCCACGTCCCCGTTCAATATCGCAGGGCCCTCCATTGTATTGGTTTCCCTGGTGTTTCCCCTTATTATTTAAATTCGCCCTACTGGAGGCGGTGTATCCAGGGTCACGTGTGTGATAGAAATTCGCCCTGCTGGAGGCGGTGTGTCCAGTCACACGTTGACCATCACTTTATCACCAACCATACATTTTTCTCTGGTGAGCCATGGGCCAAGTTCAGACCAGTGAGCAGTTGCTGCTGGCCCTCACTGAGATGAGTGAAGAGCTGCATGATGTGTTTCAGCAGCACCTGCAGCGGAATTATGGGTCTGAGGCTTATCCTCTGCCTCAAATAGAAGGTCCATATACGGCTTCGGAGAGGATGTGCTGTGGAGTCCCTGCTGGGGAGCAGGACTTGCTTATACAGGCGGACGTACCCAGGCAGGTGGGTGGAGTCGGTGTCCCCATGGTGCTGCCTGGTGTTCCCCAAGGTGAAGGGGTATGTCCCTGTAGTGAGCAGACTAATGGGTTAGTCCTTGGCACTCACGCCGAAACTTCAGTTATATCAGAGAAGCCGTGTTCCCCGGGTCATGTGGAGGAAGACGACCTGGGAGTGTCTATTTCCTCCTCGCCCTCAGAAAGTACTATGTCAGCAGAGGTGATGATTGGTGCGGTACCTGAGGGCATACTGGTGCTTGTTAACAGTGGAGCAGAAGTCAGTCAGGTGGATGCTCAGTTTGTCCAGATTCATGGTCTGAGTGTTGAGACGCCGGACAAACCCATAAGCGTCCTGGCCATTAACTCTGTCTCACTGAGCCAGGGGGGTTAAACCAAGTCGTAGAAGACATTGTGCTGTATAGTGAATATCATGACGAGTCCCAGTCATACTACGTCTTGGAAGGAAATCCAGCACCTATCGTTGTGGGCCCCACTTGGTCTAAAAAACACAACCCGGTTTCTGATTGGCGGATTAGGGAAGTAGTTAGCTGGGAGCAGTCGTGTGAGGGCTGCTGCCTAGGGGCTACTGTCCCTGCCATCTCTCTACAAGCGTCCCCTTCCTCTCCAATGGGAGCAGTGGAGGTGCTGCAGGAGTAGGGGCAAGTCTCAACCCTCGCCATTAGCCAACCCTGGGAGGCGGAGACCTCGTGGTGGAAGGGGTTGGAGGGTGGTGTTTCCCTTGGTGAATTGCGGGGTGTGAGTATGGTGACACGGGTATGCCTCTGTTGTCAGTGCCAGAAAGAGTTCACCCTATTTTGACAAACGAATGTGTGGCAATAAACGTTCAGGTTCGAACCTGTGTGTGAGCAAGCATGTATGGGTGGCCACCAAAAACATCCAGTGGAAGTGTGTTGCGGGGGTCTGGAATTCTCAGGTGATCGGGCCGCATCTGGTGTCGGCTATCCAGGGCCCGGAGACTTACAAGCTGGAGTTACCCACAAACATGCACATACACAACTCGTTCCCCAGGTTGGCGTTTTGGAGATGTGTGGTGCCTCCAGAACATACATTGCCAATACCAGCGGTACTCGTTTGTCACAAAACTGAAGTTCGGGTAGTGACTGGGGTGAACTCTGGACCTGGGCGTCCCTGCTGTAGGTGGTTCCCTGATGAGGAGCGGTCTTGAGGGTCCAGAGGCCCCTCATTAAGGGAGGCTACTGTCATGATCCAGGTTGGATTATGACAGATAAATGCACTAGTAACCTTTTTTTTTCCTTAAGCTGTGTGCTTAAAGATAGTTTTGCCCCCAGTGGCCATTAGGGTCATTGCACTGTGGTGGTCATTTCCAGCCATCCTTAGTGAAGGAAGGAATTACAGAGAGGATTTCCTTGCAGCTCTGACAGAGCTTGGTGGCAGCTAGAGTTGAGCGAAACAGGTCGAAAAATTTCAAAAGTCGCCGACTTTTGGCAAAGTTGGGTTTCATGAAACGAAACCCGACCCTAGGATAAGGTCGGCCACGAGGTCGGCGACTTACGCGCCAAAGTCGCGTTTCAAAAGTTTGTTTTGCGCTCTTTTTCAGCCAATCAGGATCCACGGACACTGTGGGCAACGTGATGACATAGGCAGGGGTCACCACCATCTTTCAGAAGGGCATGCAAGTGATTGGCTTGCTTTGGTGGGCATCACAGGGGTTATAAAAGGGCGTGCACGCCGACCGCCATCTTACTTCTGCCGATCTTAGCATAGGGAGAGGTTGCTGCTGCTGATTCTGTAGGGAGAGCGTTAGGCAGGGAAGAAGAAAAAAAAACTGCTTCTGCTGCTAGCGATTTTGCCTGTACAACACACCAGTCACTGTGTGTGCAGTGCAAGGGGAGACTATATTGTGGTGGATCAGCGGTGTTGGTTGTTAGGCTGCCTTCTAAGGCTTCCTGACAGCTGCATTGCTGTTTACCCACTGCTCTGCAAACTGCTTTTTTAAAAGCAATCCCAATTTATTTTTTGTCCTGCTGAGGTACTGAACGTGCATTTTTTCACACCATACAGCGGTGTACGCTCCTCACACAGTACCGTGTAACGGCTGTTATCACAGCCACAGTGAAGCTATCTATGTGTCACTCTGTGAGAATAAGTCGAGGACATGTTCCGTTCTTACAGACCTGCACCTACTAGTTTTGTCTAGCTTTCAAACAGTTAAATATATTTGCTGTTTGATCACATTCAAAACTATAGAGAGACAGCGTGTGTCAGTCCGTATACTTAAAAAACACGGAGCTTGACAATTTTACGTACACCGGACCGCCGTGTACGTGCACGCTCCTCTCAGTACCGTGTAACGGCTGTTATCACGGCCACAGTGAAGCTATCTGTGTGTCACTGTGGAAGGATAAGTGGAGGACTTGTTCCGTTCTTACAGACCTACACTCTAGGGAGATTCCTATTCTGCCCAATTCTACATGCACCTTGTAGTTTGTGATACACTAGCCAATTTCTGCCTGTGACATAGCGCTCTGATATTCAGTGGGCCTCACACAATCCAAAAGTGTCCAGTGTCCACTAGTGTGTGCAGAAATTCAAAATCTCCCTTATCCTGTAGTCACTTTTTTCACACCTGTGCCATCGAGCCTGTGACATAGCGCTCTGATATTCAGTGGGCCTCACACAATCCATAAGTGTCCAGTGTCCACAAGTGTGTGCAGAAATTCAAAATCTCTGTGATCCTGTAGTCACTTTTTTCACACCTGTGCCATCGAGCCTGTGACATAGCGCTCTGATATTCAGTGGGCCTCACACAATCCAAAAGTGTCCAGTATCCACTAGTGTCTGCAGAAATTAAAAATCTCCCTTATCCTATAGTCACTTTTTTCACACCTGTGCCATCGAGCCTGTGACATAGCGCTCTGATATTCAGTGGGCCTCACACAATCCAAAAGTGTCTAGTGTCCACTAGAGTGTGCAGAAATTCAAAATCTCCCTTATCCTGTAGTCACTTTTTTCACACCTGTGCCATCGAGCCTGTGACATAGCGCTCTGATATTCAGTGGGCCTCACACAATCCAAAAGTGTCCAGTGTCCACTAGTGTGTGCAGAAATTCAAAATCTCTGTGATCCTGTAGTCACTTTTTTCACACCTGTGCCATCGAGCCTGTGACATAGCGCTCTGATATTCAGTGGGCCTCACACAATCCAAAAGTGTCCAGTGTCCACTAGTGTGTGCAGAAATTCAAAATCTCCCTTATCCTGTAGTCACTTTTTTCACACCTGTGCCATCGAGCCTGTGACATAGCGCTGTGATATTCAGTGGGCCTCACACAATCCATAAGTGTCCAGTGTCCACAAGTGTGTGCAGAAATTCAAAATCTCCCCTGTCCTATAGACACCTTGTACCTTGTTTTACATTACTATATAGTTTGTTGGATTTTGTCTACATTTCTACAAAAAATGAGGAAGGCTGGTGGAAGAGGCCATGGAATTGGGCGGGGGTTGGCAGCTGGTAATGATGGTGTTGGTGGTGGATCTGATGGTAGTGGCAAGAGCAAAATAGGACCGAATGCAGGAGGTGTTGAGCCTGCGTCATCGTCTGGCTCCATAAGGCTTCGAAGGCTTAGTTTTCTAGGAGTTGGCAAACCGCTTTTAAAGCCAGAGCTTCAGGAAAAAGTTTTGTCTTACATTGCTGACTCAGCCTCCAGCTCTATCGCCTCCTCTTCTGAAGTTGTAAAAAGTAAAAGCACTGAGTCGTCATTGGAGGCTCATATTCATGAACCACACCTTTCCTTGTGTCCTTCACCCCAACCAAGATTGAAGGATGATGCTGGCCATACTACTGATTACTCCATCGAGCTGTTTTCACATACCATGCCTGGATTATCAAGTGAAATCGTGAATTACCCAGGCCAAGATGAATCTGACATGGAGTGCACTGATGCACAGCCGCTGATAGATGATTCTGCTGGTACATTCACTCAGAGCACTACATTGTCCTCGCAGTGTACAGAGCCAAATTCTGACCCTGATTAGACTCAGGTGCCCCTTCCCGCACACTATACCACCATACACGGTGACACAGAGGAAGGTGCACATGATATTGAAGAGGAGGTGATGGATGACCCAGTTGATGACCCAGATTGGCATCCATTGGGGGAAGAGGGTGCTGCTTCCAATAGCTCAGATGAGGAGCATCCACAGCAGACATCGACATCGCAACAGCTGTTATCTGGCAGGCCCGGAGCACTCCAAAGACAGGTTCCAAAAATCAAAAGAGTTGCTGGACAGCTTGTCCAGAGGGTCAAAAGATCACAGCGTGCTAGGCCGCAAAATGTCTGCCAAAGTAGGAAGAGTGCAGTGTGGCACTTTTTTGAACAAAATCCTCATGATCAGGCCAAGGTTATCTGTAAGAAGTGCGCAAAGACCTTTAGCCGAGGGAAAAATCTGAAAAATTTGAATACCAGTTGCATGCTTAGACATTTAACCACCATGCACTTGCAAGCGTGGACACAACACCAAACCTCAAGTGCCACATGTGCAACTGATCACAAAGAAGGTAGTCAGCAACGCTACATTGTTTCCCCCACTGTAAGCCCACCGGTTAGCACAGCAGCAAATGTTGAGGTGTCGTTGCAAGGCCACAGCAGTCAGGGAATCCCACTGTTATATCAACGAAATACTGAATCTAGGCCATCAGAAAGAACACCAACTCCATCACCATCATCAACCCTCTCTCAGTCCGCCCTGTCCACTTCCACCATATGCAGCTCTCAAGTCCAGCTCACCATCCCAGACACTATGAGTAGGTCAAGAAAGTACTCAGTCTCTCATCCGCGTACACTGGGTTTGAACGCCCACATTGCCAAACTAATCTCGTTTGAGATGATGCCCTATCGGTTGGTGGAAAGCGCAGCTTTCCGCGAACTCATGGCCTATGCAGTACCACGCTATGACCTACCCAGTCGCCACTTCTTCTCTCGCAAAGCCATCCCAGCCCTCCACCATCATGTAAAAGACCGCATTGTCCATGCACTCAAGCAGTCAGTGAGTGGAAAGGTGCACCTCACAACTGATGCATGGTCCAGTCGGCATGGCCAGGGCCGTTACGTGTCCATCACTGCGCACTGGGTTAATGTGGTGGATGCAGGGTCCACAGGGGACAATGGTGGTGGGACAGTGCTGCCTAGCCCACTGTATAGGAAACAGTTGGCTGTAGGCGTTCGACCCTCCTCCTCCTCCTCCTCCTTCAGAAGCGAAAGCTCGTCCACAGAGCGCAGTCGTACGAGCACTCCATCTGCAGCTGCCACTGTTGCACACGAGGTGTCCCCCTATCGAGCAGCTAGTGGAAAGCGTCAGCAGGCTGTGTTGCAGATGATGTGTTTGGGCGACAGACACACCGCCGAGGTGCTGGCCGAGTACTTGAAGCGACAAACTGAGTCATGGCTGGGCAGTGTACATCTTGAGGCAGGCAAGGTAGTTAGTGATAACGGCCGTAATTTTGTGGCAGCCATAGCCATTTCAAAACTCAGCCACATACCTTGCTTGGCTCACACCTTGAACCTGGTGGTGCAGTGCTTCCTCAAAAATTATCCGGAGTTAACAGCCCTGCTCCAGAATGTGCGAAGACTGTGCGCGCACATCCGCAGGTCGCCTGTACACTCCGTTCGTATGCAGAAGCTGCAGCGATTGCTCCACCTTCCCAACCACCGCCTCATTATCGACATTGCAACAAGGTGGAACTCCACCCTGCACATGGTGGAGCGGCTGTGCGAGCAGAGGCAGGCCATAATGCATTTGTGGGAGGATACACGGCCAGGCACTTTGAGAGCAGACATGGAGTTGACAGGTGTGCAGTGGTCGAAGCTGAAAGACCTCTGTAAAGTTCTTCAGTGTTTTGAGGAATGCACACGGCTGGTAAGCGCAGACGACGCCATCCTAAGCATGAGCATCCCACTTATGCGTCTGCTCATGCAAACTTTGACGCACCTTAAGGAGCAGGCATCTGCAGCCAATGTTGATGAGGAGGAAGAGGAGGAGGGAATCCTTGATGACATTCAGCCATTGTCTGCTCAGTGACCTCTCCTGGACGAGGTGGAGGAAGAAGAGGAGGAGGAGGATGATGATGGGGATGATTACTTAGGGGAGGAGGATGCATCTCGTGGGGCAAGTGAAAATGTTGGCGTGGCAAGGTCTGGTACAGGGTTTGTGTGTGACTGGAGGGATGTGGATTTGCCAGAAAGTGCTCCTCCAACCAGCACTCGCAGTGCATCATTGACACCGGGAACATTGGCCCACATGTCAGATTATGCCTTGCAGATCCTAAAAAGGGACCCCCGCATTGCCAAAATGATGAACGATGACGACTACTGGTTGGCCAGCATCCTGGATCCACGCTATAAAGGCAAATTACAAAACATCATGCCACAGGAGAACCTTGACCTAATATTGGCTAATAAACAAGCAACTCTGGTAAATCGGTTGCTTGAGGCATTCCCAGCACACAGCAGCGGTGATGGTTCTCACACGAGCCGTACGGGCAGCTTGGCAGAGGTGTTCATGGTGCACACAGCAGAAGTGGCGTTGGAGACAGGGGTTTCATGACAATGTTGTGGACTGATTTTTCAAGTACCGCTCACACAACTGGTAATACTGCATCGATGGAAAGTGACAGGAGACAGCAGTTGTCAACTATGGTAACAAACTACTTTTCCTCCCATATCGATGTTCTCCCACACAGGTCATTCCCCTTTGACTATTGGGTCTTCAGTGCAGCTGGATCAATCCTGACAGAAAAAAGGACCCGTCTGTCAACCCAAAATGTGGATGATCTAACCTTCATTAAAATAAACCATGCATGGGTTTCCAAGGATTTTGTCCCACCTTCCCCTGATGACACATAGGGTGACAGAAAAATGGCTTGCTTTGGTCCACCTCTTCCTGGGACTTGACCTATTCCGCCTTTTGCATCAGCTGAATGTCCAACATCAACATATGCCACTTTCTAAAACTCCCTAACTGTGCTGCCTCCCCCCCCCATGGCCGGGGTCACCACCTAGCGCACGACACCGTGCGAATGCCGTTGCCCTGGACAGGTGGGTAGGCCGACTCTTGGGCGCGGGCACTGGCACAGGGTCCCTCATAGTGCAATCAAGTGTCTCTGACGGTGGTGGTGCACACCCGCCGTCAGACACACCGCCGTACTATGAGGGGCCCAGTGCCAGTACCGACGCCCACGAGTGGGCCCCCCTTGCTTGGGCAGGGCCCCAGCATTTGCAATCTTTACCTCTCCCTGCTCCTCCGCTGTGTAGTCTGGGCCGTCAAATCCATACTGTGCCTGACACCATCTGAGCCTGCCTCCTGATGTATAGACATATATTTTGAATGTGTACGCTATCCATACATGTTATCCGGGGATACGGTACCCTTTCTCACCTTTGTGCAATCACGTGCAATCCATACTGGGCCTAACACCGTCTGAGCCTGCCTCCTGATGTATAGACATATATTTTGAATGTGTACGCTATTCATACATGTTATCCGGGGATACGGTACCCTTTCTCACCTTTGTGCAATCACGTGCAATCCATACTGGGCCTAACACCATCTGAGCCTGCCTCCTGATGTATAGACATATATTTTGAATGTGTACGCTATCCATACATGTTATCCTGGGATACGGTACCCTTTTTCACCTTTGTGCAATCACGTGCAATCCATACTGGGCCTAACACCGTCTGAGCCTGCCTCCTGATGTATAGCCATATATTTTGAATGTGTACGCTATCCATACATGTTATCCGGGGATACAGTACCCTTTCTCACCTTTGTGCAATCACGTGCAAGCCATACTGGGCCTAACACCGTCTGAGCCTGCCTCCTGATGTATAGACATATATTTTGAATGTGTACGCTATCCATACATGTTATCCGGGGATACGGTACCCTTTCTCACCTTTGTGCAATCACGTGCAAGCCATATTGGGCCTAACACCGTCTGAGCCTGCCTCCTGATGTATTGACATATATTTTGAATGTGTACGCCATCCATACATGTTATGCGGGGATACGGTACCCTTTCTCACCTTTGTGCAATCACGTGCAAGCCATACTGGGCCTAACACCGTCTGAGCCTGCCTCCTGATGTATTGACATATATTTTGAATGTGTACGCTATCCATACATGTTATCTGGGGATACAGTACCCTTTCTAACCTTTGTGCAATCACGTGCAATCCATACTGGGCCTAACACCGTCTGAGCCTGCCTCCTGATGTATAGACATATATTTTGAATGTGTACGCTATCCATACATGTTATCTGGGGATACGGTACCCTTTCTAATCTTTGTGCAATCACGTGTAATCCATACTGGGCGTGAGAACGGCTGGCGAGCTGTTAAGCAAGCTACAGCACCTGTGGTTTGCATACGTAAGTTTTTCATTTTTTCAGGAATGACGGTTAGGCCTAATTCCGGAACTGCGGTTGACCTGCACTTACTGGGAAATCATTGTTCGCGGGTAATAATTGTAATCAGTGATCCCCATCACTAACGTTGTTCAGCGGGTTATCTGCACCTGTAAGCGACAAACGCTGGCCTTTTCAGTGTAGCGCACATGCAGCCACGGACATGTAAGGGCATGACACACCAGTTTTTGGCCAATCTCATGTGCCAGAGCCTCACGTGTCCCTCTAGTAAGCCGGACTCGGACCGCGGGGCATGACGGAGTCTCGTTCGTTAACGGAATTAAGCTTGCAATGTGTGCATCTTTTCTGTAGCTGGCATGGTTGAGGTTTCCCAGGTGGAGTCGAATTTAACCGTAGGCTCCACTCCTGGTGGTGCCCTTCTGGACATTCCTTTAAGGTTCAGCTTTGCAACCATACTGCCCACGTAAAACAAACACTTTGCCTTCATGAACGCTGTTTGGAGGGTCATGACTCGTGGGAATAACGCCGCCCAATCAGTTAACCAGCTAGAGAGATCCTTCGTTGCTCCCAAGCATGACATCACACTCCCTAGGAGGAAGGTAATGCCACTGTGGCGACCGTACTCCTGGGGGCGACACAAGTGCACTGATGCCCAGCCACTGCTCGATGAATCTGCTGGTACATTGACCCAGACCACTACATTCCCCTCGCACGCTACGCGGCCTGAATCTGACCCTGATGAAACTCAGGTTACCCTTCCCATATACAGTTCCATCTTACACGGTGACAAAGAGGAAGCTGCAAATGAAAGTGCAGGTTCGGCCCACCCGCCATCAGACACACCACCGTACTATCAGGGGCCCTGTGCCAGTGCCGTCGCCAACGAGTGGGCCCCCCCTGCTTGCTCAGGATCACAGCACTTGCAAGGTTGAAATACTGTGCAGTGAGATGGAAGATGGGGACGACGAGGAGTCCAGACTAGTACAGGGATTCCCTAGCGAGGAGACTTATTTGATTGTTTTCAATGTTGGGACAGCAATTTTTGGGGAGCACTATACTCTGGAGAATGATAGATGGGGCCCACCATGCACTGGAACATTCCAAAGGTGGACATCAGACACTGGAGCAGCATTTACAGGGCCCATTATACACTAGAGCATTAGAAATGGGGCCCATTATGTTTGGAGCATTATTTGGGCCCATAAGACAGTGGAGCTTCATCCATGGGGACCAATATATACTGTAGCATTATGTGGAGCTCATCATATACTGTTTCAAACATTATATGGGACCAATGATTCTGTATGGAGAAATAGATGGGCCTCGTCATGAGATTTAAAAAGTGAAGTATTTTTCATTGTACTATACCGCTATTTCTCTGCCGTATTGGAGCATGATGAGTTGTGGTATGTGTTAAAGGGGCGCTCTTTCGCCCAGGGCACATGAAAACCTGGAGCCAGCCCTACCCCCCCACAACTTTAGCCAAATAACCCCCATTTTTCAGTGCGTAACTTGTATTATGAAGTTAATTAAGGTTGACAAGCTTAAGTAAGAAGAATTGATGCTTTTGGCATTCAAATGGGCACTGTAGGTGTGTTTCCTGTCCTCTTCTCACTGCCGACTTTTATTCCCCATTGACTTACATTGGGTTTCGTGTTTCGGGACGACCCCGACTTTTCCCTATAATCGGCTGATCTTGCTCGACACGACTTTTGGAAAAGTCGGGTTTCACGAAACGAAACTCGACCCTTAAAAAACAAAAGTCGCTCAACTCTAGTGGCAGCTATTCAAGAGGAAAGCGGTATATATGCAGTATGTATGTATGTAGCATGTATGTAGTATGTATGTAGCATGTAGTATGTATGTAGTATGTATGTAGCATGTAGTATGTATATATTTTTTTTTTTTACATTCAACACATAGGCCGGATGATGGGACTACTACTGTCCCATCATTGGCTAATGTGTCAATCACCGTCATGGTAGCAGGCATCGCCCGATGGGACTTAGTCCCATCGGACGATCCTGCACAGACCCCCGCAGCCTGCTCAGACCCCCGGACAGTCGGCACAGCCCCCCGGCAGGCCGGCACAGCCCCCCGGCAGGCCGGTACAGACCACCGGCAGTCGGTACAGACCACCAGCAGGCCGGCTCAGCCCCCCGGCAGGCCAGTACAGACCCACGGCAGTCGGCACAGACCCCCGGGCAGTCGGCACAGACCCCCGGGCAGTCGGCACAGACCCCCAGGCAGTCGGCACAGACCACCGGGAGGCCGGCACGGACCACCGGGAGGCCGGTACGGACCCCAGGCAGTCCGCACAGACTCCCGGGCAGTCGGCACAGACCCCCGGCAGGCCAGTACAGAACCCCGGGCAGTCGGCATAGACCCCCCCGGAAGGCCAGAACTGACGGCGCATCATGATGCGCACAGACTGCGCATCATGATGACGTCATTTCGGCAGCCAATCAGAGCCACAGCAGTGGCTCTTTGCATTATGGGAACTTCCGATTCCGATATCCAATATTGAAAAAATATCGGTACTCGGTATCGGAATTCCGATACAGCGAATATCGGCCGATACCCGATATTTGCAGTATCGGAATGCTCAACACTAATTATGACAGATAAATGCACTAGTAACCTTTTTTTTCCTTAAGCTGTGTGCTTAAAGATAGTTTTGCCCCCGGTGGCCATTAGGGTCATTGCACTGTGGTGGTCATTTCCAGCCATCCTTGGTGAAGGAAGGAATTACAGAGTGGATTTCCTTGCAGCTCTGACAGAGCTTGGTGGCAGCTATTCAAGAGGAAAGCTTCAGTTTGGTGGTGGACCATGTTGCTGGGAGCAACAGCAACAGAGCAAAGCTAAGTAATGTTACCCCTGTTTTGTAACTTTCCTTTTGTGTGTTTCAGTGCAGTGGTGGGATTAGTTTCTACACCGTCCATTTCACTAGAAAGGGCTATGTGAAGGGCGAGCTAGGGTTCTTAGGTTCCAGCTCGGCGACAGGTCCGGAGCCTGTATAGGGACTGTTAGGAGTGTAGAGACTGGCTCAGGGGAGTGCAGGAGGTCTCCACGTCCCCGTTCAATATCGCAGGGCCCTCCATTGTATTGGTTTCCCTGGTGTTTCCCCTTATTATTTAAATTTGCCCTACTGGAGGCGGTGTATCGAGGGTCATGTGTGTGATAGAAATTCGCCCTGCTGGAGGCGGTGTGTCCAGTCACACGTTGACCATCACTTTATCACCAACCATACATTTTTCTCTGGTGAGCCATGGGCCAAGTTCAGACCAGTGAGCAGTTGCTGCTGGCCCTCACTGAGATGAGTGAAGAGCTGCATGATGTGTTTCAGCAGCACCTGCAGCGGAATTATGGGTCTGAGGCTTATCCTCTGCCTCAAATAGAAGGTCCATATACGGCTTCGGCGAGGATGTGCCGTGGAGTCCCTGCTGGGGATCAGGACTTGCTTATACAGGCGGACGTACCCAGGCAGGTGGGTGGAGTCGGTGTCCCCATGGTGCTGCCTGGTGTTCCCCAAGGTGAAGGGGTATGTCCCTGTAGTGAGCAGACTAATGAGTTAGTCCTTGGCACTCACGCCGAAACTTCAGTTATATCAGAGAAGCCATGTTCCCCGGGTCGTGTGGTGGAAGACAACCTGGGAGTGTCTATTTCCTCCTCGCCCTCAGAAAGTACTATGTCAGCAGAGGTGATGATTGGTGCGGTACCTGAGGGCATACTGGTGCTTGTTAACAGTGGAGCAGAAGTCAGTCAGGTGGATGCTCAGTTTGTCCAGATTCATGGTCTGAGTGTTGAGACGCCGGACAAACCCATAAGCGTCCTGGCCATTAACTCTGTCTCACTGAGCCAGGGGGGTTAAACCAAGTCGTAGAAGACATTGTGCTGTATAGTGAATATCATGACGAGTCCCAGTCATACTACGTCTTGGAGGGAAATCCAGCACCTATCGTTGTGGGCCCCACTTGGTCTAAAAAACACAACCCGGTTTCAGATTGGCGGACTAGGGAAGTAGTTAGCTGGGAGCAGCCGTGTGAGGGCTGCTGCCTAGGGGCTACTGTCCCTGCCGTCTCTCTACAAGCGTCCCCTTCCTCTCCAGTGGGAGCAGTGGAGGTGCTGCAGGAGTAGGGGCAAGTCTCAACCCTCGCCATTAGCCAACCCTGGGAGGCGGAGACCTCGTGGTGGAAGGGGTTGGAGGGTGGTGTTTCCCTTGGTGAATTGTGGGGTGTGAGTGTGGTGACACGGGGACGCCTCTGTTGTCAGTGCCAGAAAGAGTTCACCCTATTTTGACAAACGAATGTGTGGCAATAAACGTTCAGGTTCGAACCTGTGTGTGAGCAAGCATGTATGGGTGGCCACCAAAAACATCCAGTGGAAGTGTGTTGCGGGGGTCTGGAATTCTCAGGTGATCGGGCCGCATCTGGTGTCGGCTATCCAGGGCCCGGAGACTTACCAGCTGGAGTTACCCACAAACATGCACATACACAACTCGTTCCCCAGGTCGGCGTTTTGGAGATGTGTGGTGCCTCCAGAACATACATTGCCAATACCAGCGGTACTCGTTTGTCATAAAACTGAAGTTCGGGTAGTGACTGGGGTGAACTCTGGACCTGGGCGTCCCCGCTGTAGGTGGTTCCCTGATGAGGAGCGGTCTTGAGGGTCCAGAGGCCCCTCATTAAGGGAGGCTACTGTCATGATCCAGGTTGGATTATGACAGATAAATGCACTAGTAACCTTTTTTTTTCCTTAAGCTGTGTGCTTAAAGATAGTTTTGCCCCCGGTGGCCATTAGGGTCATTGCACTGTGGTGGTCATTTCCAGCCATCCTTAGTGAAGGAAGGAATTACAAAGAGGATTTCCTTGCAGCTCTGACAGAGCTTGGTGGCAGCTATTCAAGAGGAAAGCTGCAGTCTGGTGGTGGACTCTGTTGCTGGGAGCAATAGCAACAGAGCAAAGCTAAGTGGTGTTACCCCTGTTTTGTAACTTTCCTTTTGTGTGTTTCAGGGCAGTGGTGGGATTAGTTTCTGCACCATCCATTTCACTAGAAAAGGGTATGTGCAGGGCGAGCTAGGGTTCTTAGGCTCCAGCTCGGCGACAGGTGCGGAGCCTGTATAGGGACTGTTAGGAGTGTAGAGACTGGCTCAGGGGAGTGCATGAGGTCTCCACGTCCCCGTTCCCTATCGCAGGGCCCTCCATTGTATCGGTTTC
This sequence comes from Dendrobates tinctorius, assembly GCF_039654945.1. Classification (NCBI taxonomy): domain Eukaryota; kingdom Metazoa; phylum Chordata; class Amphibia; order Anura; family Dendrobatidae; genus Dendrobates; species Dendrobates tinctorius. The sequence goes on along the minus strand of NW_027361671.1, from coordinate 47,196,889 downwards.
CCTGGTGTTTCCCCTTATTATTTAAATTCGCCCTACTGGAGGCGGTGTATCGAGGGTCACGTGTGTGATAGAAACTCGCCCTGCTGGAGGCGGTGTGTACAGTCGCACGTTGACCATCACACTCTTGCTTAATCATGTTTCAGCCTCTGTGACCTTTTAGAAAAGGTGTTTATATACTGACAGACCATGTGACACTTAGATTTCACACAGGTGGACTTCCTTTCACTATACATGTGACTTGGAAGATAATTGCCTACAATATAATTTTTAAGGGGCGTCATAGCAAAAGAGGTGAATACATATGTAGATGCCAAATTTTAGTTATTTGATCACATAAATTTAATTTGTGTCTATACTTTTCTCACTTCACTTCACCAACTTAGAATATTCTGTGATGATGCATCACACACAAATCACATTCAAAAAATATTTAAACACAGATTATAATGTAGCAAAATAGGTCAAAAGCAAGGAATTGGGTGTGTGAATACGTTCGCAAGCAGAATCCAGACCCCATTCAAAAGGTGAACTCCGGTCACCTTTTGATGTCAGCGCTCAGCACGGTAGCTGAGTTGTCATTCCCAGATCAGTGTCTCCTGGATTCATGTTTGAGTGGTCGGATCATGTCACATGCAATCCAGATGAAGCTGAGTTGGCCTCTTTGTGGGACGAATGGATTGTCATTGGACAGGTGAGGAATATTATGTATTATTATTTTAAATTTTACAGTAATAAATGGGTAAAAGGTTTACTTTATTTCAAATAAAGGATTTTTTATGTGTGTCTTGTTCAATAAAAGGACTTTTTCATGTGTGTGTCTTTATTTAATATTCACAACGGAGTTAATAATGGGAGTGTCTTATAGACTCCTCTCAATTACTAACCTGTGTGTTTGATGTCAGCTGACATTGCAAAGCTGACATCAACCCCACAAATATTACCCCACTTGCCACCACACCAGGCCAAGTGTGGCGTGTGAGGCTAAGTGCCAGAATTGACCCATCTTATTGATATGCCCTTTCTTAGTGTTGATGTTCTTAATCTGGGAGAGGGCCTATATACATGGCCCCTTCCTAGGCTATTAATATCAGTCCGTAGCTTGTTTAGCCTTTGCTGGTTAGTACAGGTGAGACCCCATGTCATTTTTGGGGGAACTCCCCTACAATAACTAGTAATGGCTAAGCAAACCGTTCCTTCCCAGAATATTAACATCAGCCCCCAGATGTCGACTGTCCCTTAGCTGGTTATGAAAATTATGTGGGACCTCACAGTGTTTTTATCTGTTTTATTTATTAACAAGTACAGTAAAAATACAGACCCAAGATAACCTTAGTTCACAAGCTTCAGGTGTTCTAGCAGCTAGAAACACAAGTAACCTTAAAGTGTCCCTTAAAGCTTCCCATGAGGTTTCTGGACCTTGATGCTGCTGGGAGACCCGGTGGCTGTGAACTCTAGTAACCTTTACCTGAGTTCAGAGCCACTGGGTCTCACGGTAGCTCAAGTGCCAGACTGATGATGCCAGAGTGCCGATTGCCAGAGGCGGGGTTTTACATCAATCTAGCACTGGCGCAGCACAACATGAGAACCAGCTGCTATGAACTCAGGTGCAGTTCCAGTGTTTTTAAATAAATAATTTAAAAAATGGCATGAGGTTTCCCCATTTTTTACAACAAGCCAAGCTAAAGCAGACAACTGCGGGATGCATCCCTCAGCTGTCAGCTTTATCTCGGCTGACTATCTAATATAGAGGGGCCCCTATACTTTTTTAACTATTTTAATAAATAATGCAAGAAATGGCTAATAACCAGTCAAGCTAAAGCAGAGAGCTGGGGTCTGATATTCTCAGACTGGGAAGGGTCGAAGGGTCAATGGCTATTGGCCCTCCTCAGCCTAAAAATAGCACCCATAGCCGCCCCAGAAAAGTCGTATTTATTACTGTAAAATTAAAAATAATAAAGCACCATTTTCCTCACCTGTCCGGTGACAATCAATTTATCCCACAAAGAGGCCAATTCAGTTATATCTGGATTGCATGGCTAAGCTGTGAACCCAGGAGACACTGAGCTCCCACAATAGATGCATAGATTTTCTGTATGTCATCTCTCCTTTGCTTCTGCAGAGAGAGGTTTTCGGATTACATCAATTTGCATAGTTTCAAGCACACTTTCAATTTTTTGTTAGCTAGACTAGAAGCTGGGAGCTCAATGATCTTGCAAGGAAAGAGGTGCCAGGTCAGGTTTATATAGGGTGTTCAATCAGGAATTCACAGGATGAAGCCAATCAGGAATAACTGATTGACAGAGACAGTTTTGATCATCTTATTTTCAGGGGGCCCATTCAATAAAATAGATATTTTTTTTAAACAGACAACTCTTTAAAGGGAAACCTGTCAAAAGCTTTTTTTTTTTTCAAAATTTCCAGTAGTACCTGTATGTTTTAATTATTTACTCTTCAAATATGTAATTTTTAGTCCAGAAGATACCTTATTATGATATAAAACGAACTTTAACCCCTTTACGTCTTAAGTTATGACATATAGATATGTCATAGGTCGGTGTCTCACCCTTTGATGCAGGCTCCAGCGCCGAGCCTACATCTTTTAAGGCACATGACAGCTGATTTGACATGGCCCCCTTTTTTTTTTTTTTTTTTTTTTTTTTTTACAAACTTTGCAATTTTTTCATCACTTAAATAAAAAAAGAACCTATACATGTTTGGTATCTACAAACCCATAATGACCTGGTGAATCATAATGGCAGGTCAGTTTTAGCCTTTAGTGAACATGACAAAAAAAATTGTGGTATTGCACTTTATTTGCAATTTCACCACACTACACTACAGTATATGGTAAAATCAATGTGTCATTCAAAAGTACAACTCATCTCACAAAAAATAAGCCCTAACATGGCCATATTGACTGAAAAAAAAAAGTTATGGCTCTGGGAAAGGGGGAGCAAAAAACGCAAAGGCAAATACAGAAAATCTCAAGGTTGTGAAGGGGTTAATGTCTGTGCATGCCATATGTTAATGAGCTCTTGCCCAGACTGATCTGAGAGGAGTCAAGATGTTCACACTCTAATCCCATATAATCTTGTTTGATTCATGTCCCTGAAGACATGGTACAGCATCACAAGCGCAGTTAAAATTTTACACATACACTATGATTTTGTACACTACCGTTCAAAAGTTTGGGATCACCCAGACAATTTGTGTTTTCCATGAAAAAACATACTTTTATTAATCAAATGAGTTGCCAAATGAATTTAAAATCTAGTCCAGACATTGACAAGGTTCGAAAAAAAGAATTTTATTTGAAATAATAATTTTCTCCTTCAAACTATGCTTTCGTCCCATTGCAGCAATTACAGCATTGCAGACCTTTGGCACTCTAGCAGTTAATTTGCTGAGGTAATCTGGATAAATTTCACCCCATGCTTCCAGAAGCCCCTCCCACAAGTTGGTTTGGCATGATGGGCACTTTTTGCTTACCATGCGGTCATGCAGCTCCCACAACAGCTCAATGGGGTTGAGATCTGGTGACTGCCCTGGCCACTCCATTACACATAGAATGCCAGCTGCCTGCTTCTTCCCTAAATAGTTCTTGCATAATTTGGAGGTGTGCTTTGGGCCATTGTCCTGTTGTAAGATGAAATTGGCTCTAATCAAGCTCTGTCCACAGGGTATGGCATGGCATTGCAAAATGGAGTGATTGCCTTCCTTATTCAAAATCCCTTTTACCTTGTACAAATATCCCACTTTACACCAAAGCAACCCCAGACAATCACATTACCTCTGCCATGCTTGACAGATGGCATCAGGCACTCTTCCAGCATCTTTTCAGTTGTTCTACATCTCACAAATGTTCTTCTGTGTAATCCAAACACTTCAAGCTTGGATTCGTCTGTCCATAACACTTTTTTCCAATCTTGCTCTGTCCAATGTCTGTGTTCTTTTGTCAATATTAATCTTTTCCTTTTATTAGCCAGTCTCAGATATAGCTTTTTCTTTGCCACTCTGTCCTGAAGGCCAGCTTCCCGGAGTCGCTTCTTCACTGTAGATGTTGACACTGGTGTTTTGCGTGTACTGTTTAATGAAACTGTCAGTTGAGGACCTGTGAGGCGTCGATTTCTAAAACTACAGACTTTAATGTACTTGCTTTATTGCTCAGTTGTGTAGCGGGGCCTCCCACTTCTCTTTCTACTCTGGTTAGAGCCTGTTTGTGCTCTAATCTGAAGGGAGTAGTACACACCGTTGTAGGAAATATTCAGCGTCTTGGCAATTTCTCGCATGGAATAGCCTTCATTTCTAAGAACAAGAATAGACTATCGAGTTTCACATGAAAGTTCTTTTTTTCTGGCCATTTTGAGAGTTTAATGGAACCAACAAATTTAATGCTCCAGATTCTCAACTAGCTCAAAGGAAGGTCAGGTTTAAAGCTTTTCTAATCAGCCAAACTGTTTTCAGTTGTGTTAACATACTTGCGCAAGGGTTTTCAAGGGTATTCTAACCACCCATTAGCCTTCTTACACAGCAAACACAAAGTGCCATAAGAACACTGGAGTGATGGTTGTTGGAAATGGGCCTCTATACACCTATGAAGATATTGCATTACAAGCCAGACATTTGCAGCTAGAATAGTCATTTACCACATTAACAATGTATTTATAGAGTGTATTTCTGAATCATTTAATGTTAGCTTCATTGAAAAAAACTGTGCTTTTCCTTCAAAAATAAGGACATTTCTAAGTGACCCTAAACTTTTGAACGGTAGTGTATGTACTTACTTCATTTTCATTGTGCCAAAGTCCTCACTGCACACATGCAAAATTTTGGATAGGCTCGTGATGTTGTTCCTTGTCCCCTATGACATACAGTATATCAAGTTGGGTCAAGGACATCTTAACTTAGGCTGGAGTCACACTGCCATATTTCTCGTGCGATAATCTCATTGCACTGCACGGACTGGCCGGCACCTCTCCTGACCTGAGCATGACAGCATAATGGATTACTATGCAGCTGTCAAGCTCAGGTCAGGAGAGGTGACGGCCAGGGCAAGTTTTACAATGGGATTCTCGCAGGAGAATTAAGGCAGTGTGACTTCAGCCTTAGGGCCCCATCACACATAGTGACTCACCAGCGATCCCAACAACAATATGAACTTGTCAGGATCGCTGGTGTGTTGCTACATGATCGCTGGTGAGCTGCCAAACAGGCAGATTTCAGCAGCGATCAGGACAGCGACATGCGGGTAACAAGCGACGCACGTCGCTTAGTTACCCGCAGTGTACGTTAAGATACCAGCGTGCTGGTGCAGGGAGCTGGTAACCAAGGTAAACATCGGGTTTCTAAACCCGCTGTTTACCTTGGTTACCAGCTCCCTTCACCAGCGTGCTCGTATCTAACGTACACATCGGGTTTCTAAGCGCCGCACGGTGCTTAGAAACCCGATGTTTACCTTGGTTACCAGCTCCAGCTTGCTGATCGCTGGTCTTCCGCCTGCCACATGCAGTGATGCGTGCTGGCCAGCGGGAGACCAACGATCAAAAAAAGTCCAGGCCATTCGAGCACGATCAGCGATACCCGGCAGGGGGGCCGGTCGCTGATAAGTGTCACATACAGCGATATCGCTGGTGAGATCGCTGTTGCGTCACAAAACTTGTGACTCAGCAGCGATCTCGTTGTGTGTGATGGGGTCTTTAGTGTCCAAGCTCTTTGTATTTAAGGAGCTAATTAGTTTACAGCATGTACAAGTTTTAAAGTTAGATTCTAATGTTAAAAATAAAACCTACTTGGATACAAAGGACACCACTGATGAGTTCAGGAGCAGAACAGTCAGATAATGGTGGTTTAGCGACCTAAACTTTTCGATAGATTCCTTTAAATTGAAAATTGCTTGCCTGTAGATGTTCTAATTGTAACATATATTACAGCAAATAGAGAAGATGGATGTTCAGTAATATCTTAGCTTGATAACATATAAGATTTTATAATTGCATAAATGCAGTAGAACAATGCAGTCTATAAATATAAGCTTCAACATTTTGATTAATTAACTTTATAAAAAGGCTATCACAATTTGCAGTGTTCAGCGGTCCTTACGTGTGACCAACAGGAGACTTAGTAAAAATTTAAATCAATCATTATTTAGACTAAAGTGATTTATAAGAATTAATCTGACATTTTACTGATATGATATGTAATTTAAGGACAAAACAAGATGTAATTCATTATGTAATATGTAATGAAAATTGTAATGCTTTTGTTATGTAATTTTCATAGGAAATATAAATGTAGGTCAAAGAAATAAGTGATCTGTTCTCATTTATTATTAGTTTAATTAGCTTGCATATTGCTGGACTATTGTGCTTTTTATTATGATGATGTATCCTGTTAGTCATCATTTGGTTTCTTAATGGTCGTCCATTGAATAGAATGGACAGGTCATTCAGGTTTCGCAAAAGCTGTCAATAAGCCATGTAGTATGCCACTTTCCTTCCTTTACTCTCTAAGTAAGTGTCTTTGGGAGTAATGTGGATGGACCTCCATTGAAGAGACATTCAGGGCATATCCTACCAATATATGATGAATGCCTGTACTGTAGTCCTCTAAAGTTAAATAAAGCCTCTTAGGAAGATTTGTTAAAGTAACTCTGTGTATAAGTGCATGTAGTGCAGTGAGTGTGTCAATATCCTCACCTACCGCCACCTTCTCCAGGATACAATGACATTTTTCTTTCTTCTGAGTGATGTCACCACTCTTCAGACTCTCTGGGTCACACTGTGCTCTGCATGACCCAGAAGTGGCTTTTACCTTGTAAGCCTATGTAGCGTGTGGGTGAGTATATTATCACATGCGCACTATATTACATGCACATATACACAGATTTAGTACATAAAAAATCTTTCTAAGTACTTCTTTTAGAAGAGCCTTGAGCTTCCATTTTTGTCATATTGAATAATATCGTAGAACTCCAATTGAAAAGATTGACCTTGTATTGGACATAAGCAACTTCTTCCTTCTAATTTATGACAACCCTACGAAAGGTCTTCCCCACCATCAGAGGTAATAACATATTGCTCAGATATGCAATCACTTACTGCCAGAATCTTAAGAATGTAGTAATTGCAGTACCTTCCAGATTTGAAAATACCTCTTTATCACCTGTCCATGGGTTAGGGGATAACTTCTTGATCAATGGATGTCTGACTGCTAGGACTCAAAGTGATCTCGAGAATGTGCACAGTAGCTTCATTCATTGTTATGGGAGTGTCAAAGACCAGCTGAGTGCAGCACTCATCTATCACTGGTGGTCCCAATAAATGTGAATGGAGTGGAAGTGCAAATGATTGACCAGTGCTCCCCATTCACATGGGGCTCTGAAGATCCATAGTTGTCTGGATTGTTGGTGGTTCCAGCATTTGAACCTGCACCAATCAGGACATTATCCACTATCCAATAGATGAATAGGGAATAACTTCCAACTTGAAAATACCAATTTCAGGTGTTTAAAGACAGATGTAGCAAGTTAACACCTATCCAACGAATAGATGATAACTTGTTGATAGCTGGGGGTCTTGTTGAGACTCAAACTATTTCTCTGGGCAGTGCCTCCGAAGATATTTCAAGAGAAAACATAGATTGTTTTCAGGCATTTCAGGTAAAATCCATACATTATTTATTATTTCATAAGACAAGGTGCTAGGACAATAAAACAATATTAGCTCGGACAATGCTTTCCCTGTAAACTGGAGTCCCCCTGCTGGATTTGCCTGACTTTGCACTATAACTATAAGGAACTTATCAGCAAGATTGTTTCTTGTTAAAAAGAATGTCTTGCATTCAAAAAATGTGTATAATCTTTTTCCTAAATAGATATGGGCATTTTTCTATTCTGTTAAAGAAGTCATTTTTGTAACTGTAACAAAATGAAGTGTGGCCATATTGGTTACCAGCAATTCCTATTGTAATTTTTGCAAAATTAGCACCACTAATAGACATACCGTATTTTTAGATTATAAGACACACCCCAAATTTTGAGGAGAAAAATAGGAATTTAAAAAAGAATAAAATGGTGGTGCTTCTTATAATCCATGCGTCTTAATGTTTACCGGGGGTGGTGGCTGTGGTGCGGGGTTTCAGGGTTGCTGCTGGAGGAGGCAGGAGTGAGGTGATGCTGCAGGCCACAGGCTGGGATGAGGGGGTGTGCCAATATGCGGCTTGCTGCTGAGGGTGTCTGGTGCTGCTGAGGGTGTCAAGATCTCATCTCCTGAGATCTTGGTGCCGAGATCTCCATCTGCGCATGCGCCGCCCCGGAGGCCATTTTCCCAGAGTCCACTGCACAGGAAATTATGGAACTGCTGGGAATCTGGCCTTTCACAAAATGAGTTGGCAGAGCCTCTGCAGCATCAGAGACCCCTATAGCAGCACCGGAGACTCCCGCAGCAGCAACGGACACCCTCACAGCACCGCTGGACACTGCCTCATCCCAGCCTGCAGCCTGCAGCAACGGTATCGGTAAAGTGTATTCGCATTATAAGACACACCCCCATTTCCCTACCAAATTTGGGGGGAAAAAAGTGCATCTTATAATCAGAAAAATATGGTACTTTATTATATCTGAAAGCAAAAAAAAAAAGCAAACCTGGCTGTTATCTGATTTTGAAATTTTTTTGTATTTCAGTGAAATGTAATGGTCAAGCATACTACTTTAAGGTGATATTGAGTATTATACCGCTCCAACATACTCACCTGGCCTCCGATCCCACACCGTCTCTGCATACTCACCCGGCCTCCGCTCCCACACCGCAGCCTCTCGCCACCCTACGGCCAGGGCGGTCACCTCTGACGGGCTCGCGGCCGACGCCATCTCTGCATGCAATGCGCCATTGGCCGCTGCCGCGCCTCCCTTCTGCTTCTTGTGCTCCGGCTGTGCCCTGACCCGGAAGCAACTTCGGACCAATGGCAGACCAGACGGGGCCATATCAGGCCGCTTCCCCCTGAGGGAGGCGCCTGATCGTTGTGTTACCTTGCACACTGGGCCCTGCTTCCTCCTGTGCTTTCTGCAGCCTCTCTGTGCTGTCCTCGGTGTTTCCTGCAGCAGCCTTGCAGCCTGTCTTCCGTGTTCTCTGCAGTATTCTCAGTCCTGCTCCAGTGTTCCTGTATCCTCCGTCTCCTGCCTCTGGTGTTCCTGTTCCATCCTGCTCCAGTCCTGACATCCTACTCCAGTCCTGCCTCCGGTGTTCCTGTTCCATCCTGCTTCAGTCCTGCTGTCCTACTCCAGTCCTGCCTCCCATGTTCCAGTTCCATCCTGCGCCAGTCCTTCCATCGTCCTTTATTCCTGTCTCCTGTGTTCCAACTCTGTCCTGGCATCTACACTTCAGTTCCTCCACGTTCCAGTCTACAGTCTTACTCCATTCCTGTCTCCTGTGTTCCAGCTCTGTTCTGTCATCTACACTTCAGTCCCACAGTCCTACTCCAGTCCATCCTGAGCCGCCCCTCTCGGTACCGGCTACCGTGGTACTTGAACCCCTGGGCCTGCTCCTAACGGTCCCTGTATAGGGGTCGGTTCCACCTGGCAGCTCGCCTGGGGCCCCTCCTTGCCACGGCCCAGAGGGTCCACTCCTGGAGATTTCGGCTCAGACCAGCCACGCTAACAGTGAGCACCATGGTGTCTCAGTGGTTAGCACTGTTGTTTTCCAGAGCTGGGGTCCTTAGTTCAAATCCCACAAAGGACAACACCTGCAAGGAGTTTGTATGTTCTCCCTGTGTTTGTGTGGGTTTCCTCTGGGTTCTCCGGTTTCCTCCAACACTCGAAAGATATACTGGTGGTAATGTAGATTGTGAGCCCCAGTGGAGACAGTTATGATATTGTCTGTAAAGCGTTATGGAATATGATGGTGTTACATAAGCAACGCACAATAATAGATAAAATGACTCAAAAGGTTAATGCAGCATGTAAGGGTTAGTTAAGACTTCTATCCTGTTTTCAACCATTAGACCAGGGACGACCTGACATGCAGCACAAAATATTACACAGAAAACAATCGAAAATCTTGACTTACATAAATCATAAACTTACACAAAGGAAATTTAATTTACTGATACTCTGAATAAACCTTGAAATGCTATGATATATTTTCATCCCTTAAACATCACTCATTTTTTATGCATATATTTTCAATTCCTATACAAGGAAAACATTTAAAATCTGCAGTGCTAGGAAATGTCTTGATAATACAAAGTAAAGACAATGAACATAAAAATTGTAATAATCATACAGATGTTTTCCCATTTTTAGATACCTATTTAGGGCAGCCAGAGATAAAAGTTAGAATTTCCAGGACCTTTTGTCTATTAGCCATTAAAGCGGTTGTCCACTACTAGGATAACCTCTTCTTAAACTAAATGTTCAACCCTGATATAATAATAAAGCCTATACTCACCTCCCGTGCCATCGCCGTTCCCACGGGGTCGGCACTCACTATCCCCGGGGCTGTGATGTGCATGTTTTGTTTGTCCAAAGGCAGAGACAGTGATGCTAGCGCTGATTGGGAACTGCCATCACGTGTCACAACACCACATTACAGCCCCGGGACCACGAGTGCTGATACCGCTGGAATGGAGCTGGCACAAGAAGTGAGTATAGGCTTTATTAGTTTACTAACATTTGGTTTAAGAAGGAGTTGTCCTTGTGGTGGACAATCCCTTTAAGTGCATCATCATCAAAGAAAATTTAATTCATATTTTAACAGCCCATAACTGTGAATGAGCATTTTGTCATACCTTTTGTTTTCCATAATTCAGTCTGCAGATAATTAAAGGGAACCTGTCACCCCCTCCCCAGGCGTTTTTAAGTGAAAGAGCCATCTTGTGCAGCACTAATGTTGCATTCTGTCAAGGTGACTCTTTTATTTAGCGTCCCTTCCACCGCAGGAATAATCATTTATAAAATTTGTCAGACATACCAGAATTTTGACCGGGGGGGGGGCAGGTCTTTCCCCCTCAGTTCTCTGCGGCTCTCATGCCCAAGATTCCCAGCCCCGCAGTGTGAATAAATCATGAGCGACTGCGGGGCGGGATCTCTGGCAGAGCTTCCACGCAGGCGCGATAGCCAGGCCATGAAGTGATGTGAGCACACAGGCAGCGCTAACTGCGCATGCCCAAGAAAATATATTACAGGGCAGGTGCCAGCATTTGAAATTGAACACAGAGGAGGCGGAGCAAAGTCATAAGGACAAAATGAATAATGGATGCGAGGCGTCGGTGTCAGAGGGGGAAAGACCTGCCCCCCCGGTCAAAATTCTGGTATGTCTGACCAATTTTATAAACTATTATCTCTGCGGTGGAAGGGACGCTAAATAAAAGAGCAACCTTGACAGAATGCCGCATTATTGCTGCACAAGGTGGCTCTTTTGCTTAAAAATGCCAGAGGGGGTGACATGTTCCCTTTAAAATACTTGATGGTTTCCTCTACTTATTACAGGTGATTCTGGGGACAACTTCTGCACATTTTTTTCATTGGGTGTCTCAAAAGAAGAATCCACTGTAATGAAAATCTGAATTAAATAAATAGTACAGTATATTGCTATGATTTATTTGACCTAGGTTAAACAGTTTTATGTGACTAAAGTTGACTCATGGTACAATGGAAAATTAAATAATTGGATAGATTACAGGTGCTTCTCACAAAATTAGAATATCAAAAAAGTTAATTTATTCCAGTTCTTCAATGCAAAAAGTGAAACTCATATATTATATAGAGTCATTACAAACAGAGTGATCTAGTTCAAGTGTTTATTTCTGTTAATACTGGTGATTATGGCTTAAAAAAACAAAAGTCATTATCTCAGTAAATTAGAATACTTTATAACACCAGCTTGAAATATGATTTTAAAATCCGAGATGTTGGCTTACTGAAATGTATGTTCAGTAAATGAATTCAATACTTGGTTGGGGCTTCTTTTGCATCAGTTACTGCATCAATGCAGCGTGGCATGGAGGTGATCATCCTGTGGCACTGCTGAGGTGTTATGGAAGCCCAGGTTGCTTTGATAGCAGCCTTCAGCTCATCTGCATTGTTGGGTCTGGTGTCTCTCATCTTCCTCTTGCCAATACCCCATAGATTCTCTATGGGGTTAAGGTCAGAGTTTGCTGGCCAATCAAGCACAGTGATACTGTTGTTTTTAAACCAGGTATTGGTACTTTTGGCAGTGTGAACAGGTGCCAAGTCCTGCTGGAGAGTGAAATTTCCATCTCCAAAAAGCTTGTCGTCAGAGAAGAGTATGAAGTGCTGAAGTACGAAGTGCTCTAAAATTTTCTGGTAGATGGCTGCACTGATTTTGGTCTTGATAAAACACAGTGGATCTACACCAGCAGGTGTCATGGCTTCCCAAGCCATCACTGATTGTGGAAACTTCACACTAGACCTCAAGCAGCTTGGATTGTATTCCTCTCCACCCTTCCTCCAGACTCTGGGACCTTGAATTCCAAATGAAATGCAAAATTTACTTTTATCTGAAAACAACACCTTGGATCACCGAGCAACAGTCCAGTTCTTTTTCTCCTTGGCCCAGGTAATATGCTTCTGGCATTGTCTATTGCTCATGAGTGGCTTGACACAAGGAATGCAACACTTGTAGCCCATGTCTTATATACGTCTGTGTGTGGTGGCTCTTGAAGCAATGACTCCAGCAGCAGTTCACTCCTTGTGAATCTCCCCCTAATTTTTGAATGGACTTTTCTTAACAATCCTTTCAAGGCTGCGGTTATCCCGGTTGCTTGTACACCTTTTACTACCACACTTTTTCCGTCCTCTCAACTTTCCATTAATATGCTTAGATACAGCACTCTGTGAACAGCCAGCTTCTTTAGTAATGGCCTTTTGTGGCTTATCCTCCTTGTGAAGTGTGTCAATGACTACCTTCTGGACATCTGTCAAGTCAGCAGTCTTCCCCATGATTGTGGAGCCTTCTGAAACAGACTAAGGGACCTTTTCAAATGCTTTAGAAGTCTTTCCAGATGTTTTTAGTTAATTATTCTAATTTACTGAGATAATGACTTTTGGGCTTCCATAATCATCAACATAAATAGAAATAAACACTTGAAATAGATCACTATATTTGGAATGGCTCTATATGATATAGGAATTTCACTTTTTGTTTTGAAGAACTTAAATGAACTTTTTGATGATATTCTAATTTTGTGAGAAGCACCTGAAGATAGATAGATAAATGAACCTTAATAAATACTGCAGTACTGAGTATTGCAGTTGTGAATTCTGCACAGCGGTGAGCTAAAAGAAAACTATAACTGACTCCAGCCTCTGTCTCACTTTCTAGCTCCCCATTCCCTATCTATGAACTTCCAAGGGTCGCAACTGTGATCTGAGCCTTTAATGAGCTGCTAACTTGCCTTCTCTGAAACCACATTGGAGCATTGAATAGAGAGTAAATGAACAGTGCTGGAAGTAGTGGAGATGGAGAGAGGAGACTGATATGCATGGAAAGGGGCATTTTACTTTAAAGAAGTACTCCCATGAAAATTTTTACCCTCTTAATATATTGCAATCATGATATTATATAGCATTGTGTACTTAAAATTGCTCATTATGCCTTTCTACACAGCTAATTTATGTTTTCCATTAGGTCTGTGACATCACATGATTAAAAACTGACTAAGCTATTTGTAGAAACAGGAGGGTAATTTTCTCTGTACAAGTCATAAGTCACTGCAAAAGTCTATAGGAGGGGGAAGGAGTGAAGTTTCAGGATCAGAAATTAAAGAGGAGAATGTGTCATGCAGGGACAAGAGACTTCCTGTTTCTACATAGAGAAAAGAAAAGAGAATTAGCTGGGTAGAAAGGCAAAATGAGCAATTGGAAGTACACAGCGCTATATATTATTATTATTATTTACTTATATCGCACCATTGATTCCATGGTGCTCTACATGAGAAGGGGTAACATACAAAGTACAGATATCACTTACAGTAAACAAACTAACAATCACAGACTGATATAGAGGGGAGAGAGGACCCTGCCCTTTCGGGCTTACATTCTACAGCAGAGGTCTCAAACTGCATTCCTCAAGGGCCGCAAACAGGTCATGTTTTCAGGATTTCCTTAGCATTGCACAAAGTGCTGGAATCATTATCTGTGCAGGTGATTCAATTATCACCTGTGCAATACAAGGAAATACTGAAAACATGACCTGTTTGCGGCTCTTGAGGAATGCAGTTTGAGACCTCTGTTCTACAGGATAATGGGGAAGGAGGCAGTAGGTTGGGGGGTTGCAGCAGCTCCAGTGATGGTGAGGCGGTAGCTCCAGTAGTGGTGAGGAGGCAGTGGGGATCATTGCAGGCTGTAAGCTTTCCTAAAGAGATGGGTTTTCAGGTTCCGTCTGAATGATCCGATTGTGGTTGATAGTCGGACGTGTTGGGACAAAGAATTCCAGAGGATGGGGGCTATTTGGGAGAAGTCTTGGAGGTGGTTGGGTGAGGAGCGAAAAAGTGTGGAGGAGAGAAGGAGGTCTTGACAGGACCGGAGATTACGTGAGGGAAGATATCGGTAAATTAGTTCAGAGATATATGGCGGAGACAGGTTATAGATGGTCTTGTAGGTCAGTATTAGTAATTTGAATTGGATACGCTGAGGGAATGGGAGCCAGTGAAGAGATTTGCAGAGGGGAGAACCGGAGGAGTAGCGAGGAGAGAGATGAATTAGTCAGGTGGCAGAGTTAAGGATGGACTGGAAAGGTGTGAGGGTGTTAGCAGGGAGGCCACAGAAAAGGATGTTGCAGTAGTCGAGGCGGGACATGATGAGGGCATGTTTTAGTAGAATGAGGGTTGAGGAAGGGACAGATTCTGGAAATATTTTTGAGCTGGAGGCGACTGGAGGTGGAGAGAGCTTGGATGTGCGGTTTGAAGGACAGGGCAGCGTCAAGGGTTACTCCGAGGCAGCGGACCTCTGGTACGGGGGAAAGCGTGATGTCATCAATTGTTATAAATAGGTGGGGTAAGGAAGATCTGTGAGATGGGGGAAAGATGATCAGTTCAGATTTGTCAACATTAAGTTTGAGGAAGTGAGAGGAGAAGAAGGAGGATATGGCTGATAGACACTCCGGGATTCTGGACAGTAGAGAGGTGACATCTGGGCCAGAGAGGTAGATCTGAGTATCATCGGCATAAAGGTGGTACTGGAATCCATGGGACTTCATGAGTTGCCCCAGGCCAAGTGTATACATTGAGAAGAGTAGGGGTCCTAGAACAGAGCCTTGGGGGACTCCAACAGAGAGAGGGTGTGATGAGGAGGTAGTGTGGGAGTGGGAGATGCTGAATGTGCAGTTTGAAAGGTATGAGGCGATCCAGGATAGGGCGAGGTCTTTGATGCCAAAGGAGGAGAGGATCTGTAGTAGGAGGCAGTGGTTAACTGTGTCGAAAGCAGAGGACAGGTCTTGAAGGAGGAGTATAGAGTATTGTCCGTTAGCTTTGGCTGTAAGTAGGTCGTTGGTAATTTTGGTCAGGGCTGTCTCAGTGGAATGATGGGGATGGAAACCAGATTGTAGATTATCAAATAGCAAGTTAGATGATAGGTGGGAGGAAAGTTCAGCGTGGACATGCTGTTCCAGGAGTTTAGAAGCGAATGGGAGCAGCGATATTGGGCGATAGCTGGACATGGCTGTTGGGTCGAGGATTGGCTTTTTAAGGATCGGCGTGATTGTGGCATGCTTGAAAGCAGAAGGGAAGGTACCGGAAGTTAGTGATAGGTTGAAGAGGTGGGTTAGAGATGGGATAAGAGTGGTGGTGATGTTGGGGAGGAGATGGGATGGGATAGGGTCAAGTGCACAAGTGGTGAGGTGTGATTTGGAGAGAAGATGAGCAAGCTCCCCTTCAGTGACATTAGGTAGGGAGGTTATGGGGTTTGGGCATTGGTCTGGCGTGCAAAGGGGTTGTAGTGGATGAGCAATAAGGACTTGCCGTGTTTGGTCTATCTTGTTTTTGAAGTGTGCGGCAAAGTCATTGGCAGAGATTAGGGAAGTTGGAGGGGGCAGTGGTGGGCGGAGGAGGGAGTTAAAAGTATTGAACAACTTTTTGGGGTTGTGGGATAAGGAAGATACAAGGGATGTAAAGTAGGCCTGTTTAGCAGAGGTGAGGGCAGATTTGAATGCGAGTGTTGCTTGTTTGAGTGCAGTGAAGTCATCTTGCGAATGTGTTTTCTTCCAGCGCTGTTCTGCATTTCTGTATGCTTGCCGAAGCTTTTTAGTCATGTTATTGTGCCAGGGTTGTCTATTGATTCGCTGTACTCTGTTATGCATGATAGGGGTCGACCGAATCGATGGCTGATGCATGAGTGGCATTGTAGAAACTAGTGGCAGTGTCAGTGTCATGGAGTGAAGCTATGGAGGACAATGATAGAATAGAGTCAGAGAGTGTGCGAGTGTCTAGATGTGTGATGTTTCTGCGGGGGGGTGCATGTTGCTGGACATGGGTCACTGGTGAGGAGGACAGTGATGAGAAAGTGAGTAGGTGGTGGTCAGATAGAGGGAGAGGGGAGGTTGTGAAGTTAGATAGGGAGCAGAGACGGGTGAAGACCAGGTCTAATGTGTGTCCGTCTGTGTGGGTGGCTGAGGAGGACCACTGAGTAAGTCCAAAAGATGACGTAAGGGACAGGAGTTAGGAGGTTGCTGACTGGTGGGTGTCAATGGGGATGTTGAAGTCGCCCATGATGATGGTGGGAATGTCAGCAGAGAGAAAGTGAAGGAGCCAAGTGGAGAATTGGTCAATAAAAGCAGTGGTCGGGCCCGGAGTTCAGTATATGACGGCCATTTGGAGGTTGGAGGGGGAGTAGATGCGGACAGAGTGGACTTCAAAAGAGGGGAGGATTAGGGAAGGAAGAGGGGGGATTGGGTTGATGGTGCAGTTGGAAGAAAGGAGAAGGCCCACTCCTCCACCATGTCTGTTGCCAGGGCGAGGAGTGTGGGTGAAGTGGAGGCCGCCGTATATATGATGATTTCAAAGTATAAGAGGAAAAAACTGAAGGGAGTGCTTCTTTAATAAGACATGACTATGCTTTTGTCTTTACTTGTAATTTTAATGTATAAAAAAAGTGAAACGAGGGCGACTTACATGTTAATAGCAAATCTTATATATGATTGTATGTATAATGCTTCTTTATGTACTGGAGTGTTAATATGTAAGCATTATGTAACAATACAACCTGTAAGCTGTACTTTGATGAAATTTTCCGATTAGCCATCATAAAGCTTGAATTCAACATTGTTAATTTTAAATATAGTTTTTGAAGGCAAAGCCAAAACTGAATCATGAATGTAAGACATCTGTAAAGAAAAGAGTGAGACTTCCTTTCTGGAATCTACTCATAATGTTGGCTTTGAAAACTATTTCAGAAAGCCTGGGTGTGAAAATGCAATCTAAGAAATCTCTATGTTGTTCAATCAAGGCTAATCACTTATCTACACCAGAGGCTAAGGGTTCATCTCGGGGAGTGCGGGTGAGCGTGAAATATCTAAGTGGGCTCCTAACCAAGTAACTCTGATTACAACTATGGTTCCACCCCCTAATATAAGGTATAAAGGAATTTCAGCCAATGACGTGGCTTCTATTGAAAGTAAATCACTATACAAAGACTAACAACGATTTTCCTGCCATATAGTGACATATAGTGGTAGATACTAGTCTTCCAGAACATATAAGAGATTACAGTGCAGTTACAGAATTACAGCTGGTATTCTTTCTGATGGAGTCACTCACTTTTCCCATCTTTTCCATCTGTCCCAGACCGACATGACATCTTCTTCAACCACAACTTGTCTGCAGAGATTACAACAAAGGCACATTTGACTTCTCACATTTCCAGCACCATCCTCATCTATTCCCAACCTAAACAAACTCTTCATCCTACTAACACCCCAATACTGAGTCATTGTTGCCATGTATGTCCCTATTACTGCACCTGCTGTGTGGTACAAAAATAATGATCCTCATGATACCTCACATAGTAATGCAACTTCTTTGTTCCCTCTAGATGGTAAAGTGGACCTCTAGAATATATTAATGCCCTGTGCAAGTTCCCTAGAAAACAGTGCCCACATTTTGACCCCTAGAAAGTTATAACATCCCCCGTGTGCCACTTTAACAGTCACAATACCATAAGTGTCCACTTAACATTAATAATGTCCCCTGAGATGTCCCCTGTACAGCTCATTTTTACACAATGTCACCACAACTCCCTTATTCACAGTAAGATGTCTTCCCTGCTCCCCTCTATACAATATGATGTCCCTACTGCTCCATTATAATGCCCCAAAAACTATATAATGCCTCCACAGTAGTCCCCACACTGTATCATGACCCCATAGTAGCCTCAATACTGTATAATGGCCCAGTAGTAGCCCCTACACTGTATGATGTCAACACTGTAGCCCCCACACTGTATGATGGCCCCCTCACTATTTGACATCTCCCACAATAGTCCCTAAACTGTATGTTTTCCCCCACAGTAGTCCACACAGTATATTGGCTCCCTTAGTAGCCTCCACTTTGTACGATAGCCCCCTTATAAGCCTTCAATTTAATGGCCCGACTAGAAACTCACACTCTGTAAGAGGCCTCCCTTAGTAGCCCCAACACTGTATAATGGCCCCAACTAGTAGCCTCCAAGCTGTATAATGGTCCCTCTTAGTAGCCCCCACTCTATCATGGCCCCTTCAATAACCCACACTATGTGTGAGGGCCCACTTTTTAGCCCCTATGCTATATGATGGCCCCCCTTAGTAATCCCCACTATGTGTGAAGGCTCCCTTAGTAGCCCACATACTGTGTGATGGCCCCTTTAGTAGCCCCCAAGCTGTATGATGGGCCCTTTAGTAGCCCCCATGCTGTATGATGTCCATCTTAGCAGCCCACATAACATTATGATGGTCCCGTTAATAACTACAGCATTATTATAATTGCCCACATAGTAGCCCCCACACTATTATGATGACCCCCTTAGTAGTAACCTCCACACTATTATGGCCCCCTTAGTAATAGCACCCACACTATGATGGCCCACATTAGTAGTAGCTCCAACACTAGTGTAGCCCCCTTAGTATTATCCTCCACTCTATTATAGCCACCTTAGTAATATCCCCCACACGATTGTGGCCCCCTTAGTAGTAGTCCCCACATTATTATGGTCCTCTCAGTAGCCCCCATACATAATGACACAATCACACAATCTTAAAATTAAAAAATAAACATCATATACTTACCTAAACTTGGCAAGTCCAGCAGACAGCGGCAGGTCCTGGCAGTCCTACGAGATGCCGTCGTTGCGCCAGGACTCTGACGTCCTGTGCATGGCGTAGCACAATGACCTCATGGCAGCACTCTGCCATGAACCTACTGTTCCATAGGCCTCGGGCCTCATGCGGACTTGCGACCTACAGAATGGAGAGCGGAAGTGGAGATAGATAATTTTTCACTGCTCTGCCGCAGAGTTTAACTGTATCAGCGCAGTGTTAATGGTATCAGTAGCTCCAGGTGGGCCCCTCAAGATCTGGGGCCCGGGGCAACCGCCTCCTCTGTCCTATGGTAGCAATGCTACTGATCTACACCTATGATTGTAAGAGACGGGAACTGTTTGCATGTAAGATTAGGTTGAGTCACAATGTATAGATCTTGAATATGGCGTGCAAGAAAAGCACAAATATCTTGGAAAATTACATAAATTGATGATAAAAAGAGAGACTAAAAGGTGGATTGATTAGAAGTAATGTGCTATATACCCTGTAACATGTAAGAGTAGATATTAAACCATGATCCCTCAGTGGGTGCTCAGAAATTTGCAGATATATCACTTGAAAGAGATGGTTGGAGAACATCTCTAGGACCATGGTATGTTCAGGTCAACAGTGAGTATTGACTTTGACATATTATCTGTGTTTATTATTAGCCTTGTCCTTCAAATGCAGGGTGGAAGTCGCAGGTAGATGAAATTGTATACTGTCTGCATTTTAAATGATTCAATTAGGAAAAAGCTTTTAAAGAACATTACAGAGACCACAAATTCCTTGGTGACAGATCCATGACTTATGCAAATAGCCTCTTCAGAGAGGAAGAGGACTTGAACTCCAGTTTCACCTATTGGAGTAGCAATCCTTAAAGTCAATATTGACCCTTTAAAGAGCCTTGCCACATGACTAAAGGGGGTTTTACACTAAGCGATATCTCTAGCAATATCGCTAAAACGTCACCGGTTTTGTGACGTTATAGCGATATTGCTAGCGATATTGCTATGTGTGATACTTACCAACGACCGGCTCCCCCGCTGTCCATCGCTGATCGCGCGAGAATGTCCGGCTCCATTTCTCGTCGTCAGCTTCCTGCTGGGGCTTCCTGCTGTGACGACGAGCGACGTGTGGAGACGGGCGGGAGGACGCCAGGATCGCTGTGTGTGAAAGGTGAGTATCGTGCGCTGCGTCGCTGCTGCATCGCTGTGAGATCTTTCTGTGTGAAAGCTCACTAGCGATCATTTAGCGATGCACCAGCGATCCTGACCGGGTCGGATCGCTCGTCGGATCGCTGGTGCATCGCTAAATGTAAAAGGGCCTTTAGGATAAGAAGCTAAACTAAATATTCCCTTGGCAGACACAGGAATTGCTTGTTTACTATTCATCAGTGCAAAGCAGGAGGTCTGATTTGGCTGGATGAGAGGCCTCTGACAAGGAATCTAAAGGTACTGTCACACTTAGCGATGCACCAGCGATCCCGACCAGCGATATGACGCGGTCAGGATTGCTGGTGCATCGCTAAGTGGTCGCTAGTGAGCTGCCACACAGGCAGATCTCACCAGCGGTCGGGGGTCGCTACTTACCTGTCAGATGAGGCGATCCTGACATCCTCCCGCCCGCGTCCACGCGTCGCTTGTCGGCGCCACAGGAAGCCCAGCAGGAAGCTGACGACAAGAAACGGTCCAGGACGTTCTCGCGTGATCAACGATAATCAGCGGGGGAGCCGGTCGGAGGTAAGTATCAGACATAGCGATATCGCTAGCAATATCGCTGCTACGTCACAAAAAGCAGTGACGTTACAGCGATATTGCTAGTGGGTCACCCACCCAGGGCAGTGAGGAACTCGCTACCAGGCCGGTGTTAGGGGAATGTGTCACAGCAGCGGTGACCCGGTCCGTGGCCTGGGCGCCCAAGTAATGGTGGTTTGTAGTTAATGGAATGGAATAGTTCGTGACACCACCTGTGGTGTTTGGCAAGCAAGATGTTAAGCCAACGCTGCGTGCAGATCCTCTGGGGCTGATGGTGTGTTGCAGCATAGATGGTGTAGCTCCCCACAGGTGAAGCTGTAACCCCAGGGCTGTGTAGTTGCAATAGATGGGAATAGGCGCAGGCGGTGTGAGGAATGTTGGTACCCAGATGTAGCGGTGCTGACGGTGTTAGCGCACAAATGAATGGAAGACACCAGGGCTTGCAGTTCCAAAGCTTTACTCACAGTCCGTGGTACACACTGGTGCCTGCCTCCGTGCCGTGTCCTCCGGGGCAGAGACTCAATCAACCTCCTGGGCAAGTCAGGATTCTCCTCTCCAACACTCTGCCAACATGTACCTCTCCTGAACGACTCCTCTATTGCGCCTTTTAGTGTGAAGAGCTCCAGTACCGTGGTACTCTGAAGTTCCTCCTGTCAGATGTTCCTAACAACTCTACTTGTATGACAGACAGCTGTAGCCTCTCTTGGGGACTCCCTTCTCCGGAATCCTGGCTCTCTATTCAGTTGCTGTTGTTCCCCAAGTCTTAGATGGGAGTAGTGCATTTACAGCCAACTACTCCACCGGTGTCTGCTGCAGAACCATAAGTGTCCATACAACCTCGGGGACCGGGCCCCAGCCTTGCGCTGAGAACCTATAGGCAGGGTTCCTCTTCCAACCCACGACTCCTCTCTGTTCTCTCTACTCCTCTTTCCTATGGAAGCTTAGGTTGCAGTTCCACGTCCTTCTCCTTCTGTTCCTTTCTCGTGCCAGCTGGCTCCGTTCACTGAGGCAGCTGCAGCACTCCTTCCTCCATCCCTTCCTCCAGGGATCCCCACTCCTCCCGAGTGGCTTCCTTCCTCACTGACCTTCCGTCAGACTGAACTCCAGACTGATCTGTAATTCTAAACCTTCCAAACCTTTTATATGGATCTCCACTCCACCCACCTCCCAGCACATCAATGTTCCATGCAGGGAACCACCAAGGCACTCCTAATGTCTAGGAGGAGAGAGACACCTCACTGTGGATGTGCAGAACTACCCTGCTGTGTGGGATGCGAGTGTTGGAGTGTGGAAAGGAGTTCCCAACTTACCTAGTTGGTGGGGCACTACACCTTAGAAGACGGTGCAGTACCTCTGTGGCGACTGAGCCTCAGGGGCGCCACACTAGCAATATCTCTTAGTGTGACAGGCTCTTAAGAGGGAGCATTTCTCCTTGTAGAGAATGTTAAATTGGAATGAAATTCGGGTTTGGCTTTTATACTAAGTCATGTGACAAGGCTTGTTAAAAGGTCAACATTAACTTTTAGGATTGCTACTTCCAATAGGTGGCACTAGAGTTCTAGTCCTCTTCCTCTCTGAAGAGACAATTTGCATATTTCCCAGATGAGCATTGCGATTTTAAGTCTCCTCATTTCGGCATGCTTAGCATGTCATTCTCCGCAAGGAGAAACGATACTTCTTGGATCCCGGTCAGACGCCTCTCACACAGTCAAACCAGATCTCATACTTTGCACTGATGATGGACAGTACCCCAAAACACAGTGCCTGCAAATTGAGATTCTGGTTTGGCTTTTATCCTAAGTCATGTGACAAGGCTCATTAAAGGGTCGACATTGACTTTAAGGATTGCTACTTCCAATAGGTGGCAGAAGAGTTCTAGTCCTCTGATCACTATCACTTTATGAGGTAATAACTTTGGAACGCTTCAATGGATCCAACTGATTCTGAAGTTTTTTTTTCGTGACACATTGTACTTCGTGATAGTAGTAAAATTTGTTCAATGTGACTAGCATTTATTTGTGAAAAAACAGAAATTTGGCAAAAATGTAGCAATTTTCAAATTTTAATTTTACGCCATTAAATCAGAGAGTTATGTCAAGCAACATAGTTAAAAAATAACATTTCTCACATGTCTACTTTACATCAGTACAATTTCTGAAACAATTTTTTTTGTTTTTTGTTAGGAAGTTATAATGATTAAAATTGACCAGCAATTTCTCATTTACCCAACAAAATTTGCAAAACCATTTTTTTAGGGGCCACATTACATTTGAAGTGACGTTGAGGGGTCTATATGACAGAAAATGCCCAAAAGTGACACCATTCTAAAAACTACACCCCTCATGGTGTTCAAAACCACATTCAAGAAGTTTATTAACCCTTCAGGTGCTTCACAGGAATTAATGGAATATGGAAGGAAAAAATGAACATTTAACTTTTTTTCACAAAAATCTTACTTTAATCTCAATTTTTTTTTACAAAGGTAACAGACAAAATGGACAACAAAATTTCACCTGAGCAAGCTGATACCTTATATGTTTGTGGAAAACCACTGGTTTAAAGAGTGCCATTTGACTTTTTGAATTTAAAATTTGCTGGAATAATTAGCAGACACCATATTGTGTTTGAAGAGCCCCTGATGTGCTTAACCCCTTAACCCCCAAGGGTGGTTTGCACGTTCATGACCGGGCCAATTTTTACAATTCTGACCACTGTCCCTTTATGAGGTAATAACTCTGGAACACTTCCATGGATCCTGGTGATTCTGACATTGTTTTCTCGTGACATATTGTACGTCATGTTAGTGGTAAAATTTCATTCATATAACTTGCGTTTATTTGAGAAAAAAGCGGAAATTTGGCGAAAATTTAGAAAATTTCACAATTTTCCAACTTTGAATTTTTATGCCATTAAATCACAGAGATACGGCACACAAAAAACTTAATAAGTAACATTTCCCACATGTTTACTTTACATCAGCACAATTTTAGAACCCAAATGTTTTTTTCTTAGGAAGTTATAAGGGTTAAAAGTTGACCAGCGATTTCTCATTTTTGCAACACCATTTTATTTTTACGGACCACATCACATTTGAAGCCAACTTATCTAGATATGTGGTGAGAACTTTAAACCAACAAGGGCTTCACAGAAGTTTATAACATACAGCGGTACAATTAAAAAATTATATTTTTTCCACAAAAATGATCTTTTCACCCCCAATTTTTATTTTCCCAAGGGTAACAGGACCAAAAAGTTATTGTGCAATTTGTCCTGAGTACGCTGATACCCCACATGTGGGGGTAAACCACTATTTGGGCGCATGGCAGAGCTCGGAAGGGTAGCAGCGCCATTTGTCGTTTTTGGCTGGAATTGAGATCGGACACCATGTCGCGTTTGGAAAGCCCCTGATGTACCAAAACAGTGGAAACCCCCACAAATGACACCATTTTGGAAACTAAACCCCCCAAGGAACTTATCTAGATGTGTGGTGAGAACTTTGAACCCCCAAGGGCTTCACAGAAGTTTATAACGTACAGCCGTACAATTAAAAAATCATATTTTTTTCCAAAAAATGATCTTTTCACCCTCAATTCTTATTTTTCCAAGGGTAACAGGACCCTAAAACTTATTGTGCAATTTATCCTGAGTGCGCTGATACCCCACATGTGGGGGTAAACCACTATTTGGGCGCATGGCAGAGCTCGGAAGGGTAGCAGCGCCATTTGTCGTTTTTTGGCTGGAATTGAGATCGGACACCATGTCGCATTTGGAAAGCCCCTGATGTACCAAAACAGTGAAATCCCCCCACAAATTACACCATTTTGGAAACTAGACCCCCCAAGAAACTTATCTAGATGTGTGGTGAGCACTTTGAACCCCCCAGTGCTTCACAGAAGTTTTTAACGCCCGGGCGTGAAAATAAAAAATTCGTATTTTTTCCACAAACATGATCTTTTAGTCACCAATTTTTTTATTTTCCCAAGGGTACCAGGAGAAATTGGACCCCAAAAGTTGTTGTCCAATTTGTCC
The DNA here is from genome assembly GCF_039654945.1 of Dendrobates tinctorius. Lineage (NCBI taxonomy): Eukaryota > Metazoa > Chordata > Amphibia > Anura > Dendrobatidae > Dendrobates > Dendrobates tinctorius. The sequence continues at coordinate 47,171,823 of NW_027361671.1, read as the reverse complement.
TGAGCACACTGATACCCCAAATGTGGGAGAAAACTACTGTATGGGCACACGTCGTGGCTCGGAAGGGAAGTAGTGACGTTTTGGAATGCAGACTTTGATGGAATGCTCTGCGGGTGTCATGTTGCCTTTGGAGAGCCCTGAATGTACCTAAACAGTGGAAACCCCACATAAGTGACACCATTTTGGAAACTGGACCCCCTATGGAACTTATCTAGTTGTGTGGTGAGCACTTTGAACCCCCAAGGGCTTCACAGAAGTTTATAATGCCCGGGCATGAAAATAAAAAAAATCGTATTTTTTCCACCTACATGATCATTTAGTCCCCAGTTTTTTTATTTTCCCAAGGGTAAGAGGAGAAATTGGACCCCAAAAGTTGTTGTCCAATTGTCCTGAGTATGCTGATGCCTCATATGTGGGAGAAAACTACTGTATGGGCACACGTCGGGGCTCGGAAGGGAATTAGTGACGTTTTGGAATGCAGACTTTGATGGAATGGTCTGCGGGTGTCATGTGCCTTTGGAGAGCCCTGAATGTACCTAAACAGTGGATACCCCACATAAGTGACACCATTTTGGAAACTGGACCCCCCATGGAACTTATCTAGATGTGTGGTGAGCACTTTGAACCTCCAAGTGCTTCACAGAAGTTTATAACGCCCGGGCGTGAAAATAAAAAAATCATTTTTTTCCACAAAAATAATATTTTTGCCCGCAATTTTTTATTTTCCTAAGGGTAACAGGAGAAATTGGACCCCAAAAGTTGCTTTTCAATTTGTCCTGAGTACGCTGATACCCTATATGTGGGGGTAAAACACTGTTTGGGTGCATGGCAGAGCTTGGAAGGGAAGGAGCACCATTTGACTTTTTCAACGCAGAATTGGCTGGAATTGAGATCAGACGCCATGTTGCATTTGGAGAGCACCTGATGTGCCCAAACAGTGGAAACCCCCCAATTCTAACTCCAACCCTAACCCCAACACACCCCTAACTCTAATCTCAGCCATAGCCCTAACCCTAGCCCTAACCCTAGCCCTGGCCCTAGCCCTAACCCTAGCCCTAACCCTAATGGTAAAATGAGAATAAATACTTTTTTTTATTTTATTATTTTTCCCTAACTAAGGGGGTGATAATGGGGGGTTTGATTTACTATTTATGGCGGTTTTTATGTTTGGCAGCTGTCACACGCTAAACGACGCTTTTTATTGTAAAAATAGTTTTTGCATCACCACGTTTTGAGAGCTATAATTTTTCCATATTTTGACCCACTGAGTCATGTGAGGTCTTATTTTTTGCGGGACGAGTTCACGCTTTTATTGTTATCATGTTCAGGCATGTGATATCTTTTGATAGCTTTTTATTCCGATTTTTGGGAAGCAGAATGAACAAAAACCAGCTCTTCATGAATTTCTTTTGGGGGGCGCGTTTACACCATTCCGCGTGCGGTGAAACTGATAAAGCCCTTTTATTCTTCGGGTCAGTACGGTTACAGCTATACCTCATTTAGGTTTTTTTTATGTTTTGGCGCTTTTATGCAATGAAAACTATTTTATATAAAAAATAATTATTTTTGTATCGCTTTATTCTGCGAGCTATAACTTTTTTATTTTTTCACTGATGATGCTGTATGGTGGCTCGTTTTTTGCAGGACAACATGACGTTTTCATTGGTACCATGCATATTTATATGTGTCTTTTTGATCGCGCGTTATTGCACTTTTTGTTCAGCGGTATGATAATAAATCATTATTCTTTGCTTCGTTTTTTATTTTTATTTTTTAAGGGGTTAGCTAAAGGGGATAACTAATGGGACAGTTTTATAGGGCGGGTTGTTACGGACGTGGCGATACCAATTATGTGTACTTTTATTGTTTGTTTTTTTTTTATTTCCAAAAAATGAATTTATTAGGGAATATTTTTTTTTTTAATTTATTTAGCGATTTTTTTTAAATTATTTTTACACTTTTTTTTTTAACTTTATTAGATTATCCCAGGTGGGACATCACTGTCCTGTGACAGATCGCTGATCTGTCACATCACAGATCATTGTGACAGATCAGCGATCTGTCACAGGCATTGAAGCAGACTTCCTCTTGCCTGCGCTTTGCAGGCACTGAGGAAGCCAGCTCTCTGCAGGCCCCTGAAGGTGCCCATCGCCATCTTGGATTCGGGGACCTACAGGGATGGAGCCCCCTGCAGCAGCGCTGCACATTGCGCTGCTGTGGGGGGCTCAGGGAAGCACGGAGGGAGCCCTCTCCCTGCCGATGCTTCCATTTAACCCCCGGTACACCGCGATCGTGTTTGATCGCGGTGTACAAGGGGTTAACGTGTCGGGGGCGGTCCGTGACCGCCCCTGACACATTGTGCCGGTGTCAGCTGTGATAATCAACTGACACCCGTCCGCAATCAGCGGCGCTCAACACGTGGGTGCCGCTGATCGCTGTGACATACTATCCCGTCCCTGGGAATTAAGTCCCAGGGCACATGGACGGGATAGTACATCACATGACAGAAAGGGGTTAAACAGTGGAAAACACCCACAAGTGATCCCATTTTGAAAACTAGACCCCTCAAGGATTTTACGTAGATTGTGGTGAGCACCTTGAATCCCCAGGTTCTTCACAGAGGTTTATTACGTTGAGCCGTGAAAGTTGAAAATAATCAAATTTTTCAAACTAAAATGTTATTTTAGCCCCAAATTTTTATTTTCAAAAAGGTAACAGGAGAAAATAGAACCCAAAATTTGTTGCACAATTTCTCCTGAGTATGCTGATACCCCATATGTGGTTGAAAACTTACTTTTGAGACACAGTGCAAAGCTCAGAAGGGAAGAAACGCCATATTGGAGTTCAGATGTTGCTGAACTATTTTGAGGGTACCATGTCACAGCTTTTGTGTGAAAAGTAGAGTTGAGCGAAACGGGTCGGTCAAATTCATAAGTCGCCGACTTTCGCTAAAGTCGGGATTCATGAAACGAAACCCGACCATAGCATGAGGTCGGCCATGAGGTCGGCGACCAGAGCACCAAAGTCGCGTTTCAAATGATGCTTACAGCGCCCTTTTTCAGCCAATGATGGAGGACGCACACTGTGGGCAACGCGATGGCCATGGGTTAAAGTGCCATGAGCGGTGCAGGCACTGCTCTTGGCACTGAGTGTCAGGTGTCAGCTGTCAGAATCAACTGACACCTGGCGGTAATCGCCCACGCACAGCCTCTTGACATATGACTTATATATACTTCCCAACTGATGCAGTATATACAGTTTAGGTTATGTTGAAGTACTATATGTATGTCATCGGGAAGAACTTTCTGACCATGACATATATATTCTGCAAATGTCGGGGAGGGGTTCAAAGGTCCCTCTAACAAGCTTTGCCGCATAGCTTAGGATACATCTTGGGATTTTGCCAGGTTAGTCTCATCTCTGGATGTGATTCCTGATGCTGAAGAATTTAAAAGAATGATATACCTCGGAGTCAGACCCAGATACATTCTGCCCACAGTTGTGACAGGTTCCCTTTAAGAACCTTTGCCCTCCATGACATGATATTGAAGGTATATTTCTTTAGCCAGGAGGATGCCATTATCATTAAATTAAAAATACATCTCTTCTGAACTAGTAATTTTAAAGCAATAAGTTGTAGACCAAAATGCAACCTGCATCAGCCCTGTGTAATCCTGTCTAAATTTGAATAATTTTAGTTATTTTTACACTTCATAAAACCTACTGAAATTTGCTTTATTCCTAATACAGTGCTGGCCGCAGTGGATTCTGGGTTTTTCAGGACTCAGACCTTAATGACAACCAAGAAGAGTGGCTAGAGCAGCTTCACTTCTCTGCTTGTTGTACACCTACATTTCAGCAGATGGCAGCCTGAATCTATTCGCAGTGTCCTCGAGAAGCTTTCAAAAAATCCTAAAATTTTGCAAATGTCATACTGTGATAGTGAATTAATCATGTTGTTTATGAAAGTAATTAGTTTAGTGTTGTTTGTTAATTGGGATGGATTAGCATTTACATTGCAAAGATGCTCACATAGTTTTCATTAATGTTGTATTTTTATTTCTAATTCACAATTTTAATTAGAAGAGTTACTGTATATTTCAGGGAATTTGATAGACTTCCCTTGTGCTCTATAAAAGGGCCTGACTTATGTGATTTAAATCCTAACAAGGATTTTTTTTTTAATAGAGATAGGATGTTCAACACAGATTAATAATTTATCAGGACAATTTTCTATTCCCCAATATTGTATGGAATTAAACATTTTTACACTGGATGTTCACTTGCTGTTTAGCAGATCAGAATATTGTAATGTAAGCCAGCTTGGAAAAGGAAAAGTCAATATAAGTATCTAAGGCTAATTTCACATCGTGCGTTTGCGTTTTTTATGCGCATTCATTTTCTAGGGGTTAAAACCAGTGTCTACACATATTTACACCAAAAACGCATGTGCATGAAAACGCAGACGAACGCATGTCCATGCGCATGCCTGCGTTCCCATAGACTGTGATGCGTTATTTTGTCGCATTCCGTGCGCAAGTGTGCGCATGCGTTTTTTTGGCGCCTTTCAACTGACCCAAAAATGCAACAGGTTGCATCTTGCGCGCCTAGGCGCACACGATGGAAAAACTCATGCGCACGAAAACGCAGACGAAAGCGTGCAAACGCAAGACCACGCGCATGCCATGTTAATCATAGGTACACATGACACATGCGCATGGATGCACACGATGCGCTGCGCAAAAAAGCACTAATGTGAAACCAACCTAAGCTTTTGAATCTTAAAGGGGAACTCCAGTCATTGTAATTATTGCTAAGAAAGTCCCTTTGTGAATTAGTCCACATAAATTTCCCCACTTCTTAAAAATATTACTTATATATGTCTACTTGCATATAGAGTGCTCACCGAGTGGTGGCAAAGACACTTAATGAACCATAGTAAACAAATGATATCTCTCCTAAAAGCAGAAAAAACACAATTGTCACTTAGGCCTCTTTCACACATCAGGTTTTCGCCTTCAGGGCGATCCGGCGCTTTTGACAGAAACCGGATCCGGCGAAATGCAATGCCGGATCCGGTTTCCCCCCCATTGACTTGCATTTGTGCCGGATCGCGCCGGATGGCCATGCGTTTCATCCGGTTTTCGCCGGATCCGGCAATGTGTCGCAATGTGTCGCGATCCGGCGTCTGGAAAAAACGTCTACTGTAACGTTTTTTGTCTCCGGCGAAAAAGCCGTACCCGCCGGATCCGGCGCATCCGGCTTTTCCACACAATGAAAGCCTATGAGCGCCGCAATGCGCCGGATCCGGCGAAAGCCGGATCCGGTGGCCGGATCCGGTTTTTTTGGTCTGAGCATGCTCAGTAGCTCTGCCCACAAGACATATATAAAAGCAAGACAGTGGGACCCACAGCCACACCCAACATGCCACCCAAGACAGCAACCAGGCGCAGGAGAAGGCAGCAGACATCTGCAGCAGCAGCACCATCAGCACCACCCCAAATGGAGCAGCATGCTGAACGGGAGGGGAGTCCAGAAGCAGATGAGAGACGGTAATTATCAAATCCCCCATTCCTCCAAACTAGGGCCATGGAATATCAAGATATTCATTGGCCCTTTGTTTCTCTTTATTCAACAGCCGCCAAACAGATGCAGCAGCAGCAGCAGAAATGGCATCACTGGCAGCAGCAATACCCACAGCCATGGAGTCTGGCCATCAACAGGACAGCACATCTTCTTCTGGGAGCCCTCCCTCGCATCGTCAGCGTTTGACGGTAAGTTTTTATTTCCAAAATCCATCATCTCTGTAATATATGTCTATTCATTGCCTTTTATTTCAAAACAGGAATCACAAGATGAAGAGGAGCTCCCAGAAGAAGAGGAAGGGGTGGACAGACACCTGGAGTGGGCTCACAATTGGTAAGTTTTTTGCATCAAACGCAGAAACACAACATCACACTACACACAACACATAGAAAACAATGTTCTGCAGACCACACACAGCAAACAAACGCCTACATCCAAAGACATAACATTTTTTGTTTTCTTCTCTAGTCTTCCCAATCTGGTGCTCGGCCAAGAGGTCCTCGCAGTGCCTCCCAGGGTCGTCGGCGACAGCAACGCGGCGGTCACCAGCGTGTAAGTATAAATATTTTTGCTTTGTTTTTTTGCACTTTTTATTTCATTTCTTTTGTGGAGGCTAATTATGTTATTTTTGTCTTTTTTTTTAACAGCCTTCACAGTGTGCTCCCGACTCTGACGGTGAGGATGGAGGGATTGATGTGGACCGCCTCATCGATCTCGTCAGAGAAAGGGAGCCGCTCTGGAATATGGCTGACCGCCGCCACGCTGACCTGATCATTACCCGACGACTCTGGGAGGAAATCTGTTCTCTCCTTGTGGGCCGCTGGGAGGACCTTCGAAGCTCGGGCCCAGATTAAAGAGCGTAAGTATATACAGTAACGGTTGCTTGATGTAACCAGTGTTTCCCGAACTACAGTCCTCGTGGTCCCCACGGATCATGTGTTCAGGATTTCTATTTACTATGGAAATCCTGAAAACATGACCCCTGGGGACCATGAGGACTGGAGTTTGTGAAACACTGATGTTGTATACTAACCACTCCTTTCTCGTTTCAGGGAACAGAATTGTGAATCGGTGGCGGTCTGTGAGGGATCGTTTCAAGAAGGAGTTCAATAAAGAGATGCGGGCCCCGAGTGGATCTGGAGGACGCAGGAGCAAGTACAAGTACGCACAAGCCCTGTCGTTCCTCCGGGAAACAATGCTCACCAGAAGGTAAATATTACACACCACATGTGAAAAAAATGTTAGATGTAACTTTTTTTTTCAGCCAGGGCCATACCATGTCAGTATTTTAATTGTTTTTTTTTCTCTTTATTACACAGCACGGTGAGCAGCACTCGGGAGCCTGCACGATTGGACCCTTCTGAGGCGATCCCTGAGGAGACCGGCACCGAGGGACACTTCGACCGCCCCGGTACATCTGCACCTTCCCAGCCTTCCCACACATTCGACCCATCTGTCCCATCCACCAGCACAGGAGCATCGTGGCCGTCTACATTACATGAAGCTGCTGGTGAGGAGATCGCTTTCCCTTTACCCCACCCTTCTGCTCCTGCCGCCTCTAGTACACCTGCGGGTACTGGGCGGCAGCGGGAGAGGGGTCAGGAAAAGAGTTATGCGCAAGAGTTATTGCATCTGAATGCATCTTTCCAGAACTGTCTCAAAGTCTTGTCAGAGCAAATCTCCGCAGGCTTTCAGCAGATCAACTCCAGCATTCTGGAGGTGAAGACACTTCTGCAAACCATGCATTCAGAAGCAAGATCTTCGCCAAACCACACCTTTTTCAGGTCTGTTGTGGAGCGCATGGCAACACTATCTCCTACCCAGCAGATGCATGTAATGCATTCGTGCCATGGTGCTCTACAGCAGGTTACCTCCCAACCTCCACCTCCCACCACTGTAGTTCCTCCACCTGCACCCCCTCCAGCCACTTTCCATCCTCCCCCTCCTATTACATCTGCACCCCCTCCAGCCACTTTCCATCCTCCCCCTCCTATTACATCTGCACCCCCTCCAGCCACTTTCCATCCTCCCCCTCCTATTACATACCAGCAACCTCACCAGTACCAGCAACCTCCCCAGTACCAGTCATCTCCCCTCTTCCAGCAACCTGCCCCGTATCAAACTCCTTCCCCGTACCAAACTCCTTCCCCGTACCAAACTCCTTCCCCACACAACTTTCCATCAACATCATCTGCTCCTACAGTCCCTGCCCAACCCTCCACTCCACCGCCCACCACCTCTTCTGCCTCCCACATGTCCACCCATTCTGTAGCTTTTTCCACACCTTCACCTCTAACTGTTCCTTCCCCACCACGATCCCAGTCCTCTCTCCACACACCCAGTGTCGAAGTGTCCCGCAGCCCCTCCAGCAGTATTTCCACCCCACAGTACACAGATTTGTAATCTTTTTTTGTTGTAATAAAAATGCCCATTGGGTTTAAAACCTTTATTAAAAAAGTTTTTTGCACTTTAAAAACATAAAAAAAAAAAAATTTAAATAAAAGTTAAATTATCGTTTCACAATGGTTGTCTGTCATTTCTTTCTGCGGCGAACTATGTTTTAAAAAAAGGTTAAATACAGGGTATTTCAAAGGTAAAAAGGTATTCAAAACCAGGTATATAACTGTGGGTAAATTTTAGCTTTTTGCCACAGTTGTGTTCCTGGTTGTGTTTGAAGCAAAGTATTTCACCTAAAAAGTTGTGTTTATTGTTGGTGATTTCCTAACAATGTACACAACTTTTGTTAAAAGGTGAAATACTTTGCATAAAACACAAACAGGTACACACCTGTGGCCTAAAGCTAAAAATAGTAAGACCATGACAAGATAGCCAACTTTGGTTGGCAAAGGTATATACTTTTGGTCCAGAAGGTACACAAGTTTAGGGCACAAATCTTTCACACTCTGTCATCCCAGTGTACTCTGCCTTGAGGTGACATAAAGTATAGTGGAAAATTGTCCCTGAAACCGTCACAGAACTTCTAGTGGTAATATTTCCAATGACAACATCCATCTTCGCCAGTAACTTGCTCTTCTCTCCAACCTGCACTTTCTTCTCTACAACCTGTCAAAGAAGGGCTGTAGGAACATGCTATATCTAGTTTTCCAGTAGCCAATCCCGTTCGGAAGGCCACAAGGGTCAATTTTAAAACCCGGATCCGGCGTAATCCGTCGAAAAACGGATAGAAAAACGGATAGAAAAACGGATGAACCAGATGAGACGGATCCGGTTTTGTCTGTCAAGAACAAGACGGATCCGGCAGAAAACCGGATCCGGCACTTCAGGTTTTACAAAACATTTGCCGGATCCGGCATTCCGGCACGACGCCGGATCGCGCCTGACGCCGAAAACCTGATGTGTGAAAGTAGCCTTAAAAAGCTAGTTACTACAGATGAGCGGATCTGACATAATTTAAATTTGTCTGTTCGCGCTGATGTTACTGGAAAATTTCATTTGCAGAGAAGTTATTCTCCATAAATTGAATGAGGCATATTATGGGCTGGGGCCTCTCAAGACACCAAAACCTAATAAACAAAAGATTTGAAAAAAAATTCCTTATACCCCCTTCACTACCTTACCAGTCACCCTGCTCTTATCCTTCCAGTCCTAGTCGTATCTTCTTTACTCAGCTGCTCACACTGACGGTTCTGGTCAAATGCACTTAAAGAGAACCTATCACTCAAATGTTTATTATTTAAATTAAATGCAGATGTAATAACATTTATAATTTGACCCAAAAATGATTAACAAGGCATATACCAAGTGGGAGAAATGCTCCTTTTCTTGGCAGGAGCCTCTCATTCAAGTGAGCCGACTTCAGCTGAAGTCGCCTCTATGGGAATTCCCAAGCTCCTCTGCTCTGATGATGTCACTCACCCATGATGCAGTGCATCAAGGCAGTCTGCAGGTCTGTGCCCAGGCACTGTGACTGAACGGCATGTGCTCATTCTATCATGCAACTCCGTGTCTGTGTTCCATAACTCACCAGGCAGTGAGCTGGAGGGCTTTCCTTGTAAGCTATGTGCCCAAAAAGAGGGATTTTATTTATTTCATATGATCAGTGTATGTGTAATTACATGTGTGAATATATCGCTACATATATCTGTAAAGTGCATGCATGAGTGTATGGTGCATTTGAGCACTGTATGTAAATATGTATGCACTGTGTGTGTGTGCTCATACATATATATACTGTATATGTGCAGTATTTTTCTTCTGAAAAGGAGAAATGGCCAAAAACCCCCCACTGCTTTCAGACCTCATATAATATAATAAAGTTCATAATCATTTAGAAACAACAATACTAATGTTTTAACTCAGGAAGAGTTCAGAAATCAATATTTTGTGGAATAACCATGATTTTTAAAAACAGCTTTCATGCGTCTTGGCATGCTTTCCACCAGTCTTTCACACTGCTTCTGGCGCACAAATTTAAGCAGTTCTTCTTTGTTTGATGGCTTGTGACTATCAATCACCCTCTTGATCACATTCCAGAGGTTTTCAATAGGGTTCAGGTCTGGAGAATGGGCTGCCCATGACAGGGTTTTGATGTGGTGGTCTCTTAATTTCTGCCAGAGCTGTAACATAGTAACATAGTTAGCAAGGCCGAAAAAGACATTTGTCCATCCAGTTCAGCCTATATTCCGACAGAATAAATTAACAGATCTACGTCCTTCTAAAGAACCTAATAACTGTAAGATACAATATTGTTACGCTCCAGGAAGACATCCAGGCCTCTCTTGAACCTCTCGATTGAGTTTGCCATCGCCACCTCCTCAGGCAAGGAATTCCAAATTCTCACTGCCCTAACAGTAAAGAATCCTCTTCTATGTTGGAGGAAAAACCTTATCCAGATGCAGAGAATGCCCCCTTGTGACCGTCATCTTCCTTAGTATAAAGATTCTCAGAGAGATATTTATATTGTCCCCTTATATACTTATACATGGTTATTAGATCGCCCCTCAGTCATCTTTTTTCTAGACTAAATATCCTAATTTGGCTAATTTCTCTGGGTATTGTAGTTCCCCATCCCCTTTATTAATTTTGCTGCCCTCCTTTGTATTCGCTCTAGCTCCATTATATCCTTCCTGAGTATCGGTGCCAAAAGGTGTACACAGTACTCCATGTGCGGTCTAACCAGGGATTTGTACAGAGGCAGTATAATGCTCTCATCATGTGTATCCAGACCTCTTTTGATGCACCCCATGATCCTGTTTGCCTTGGTAGCCGCTGCCTGGCACTGGCTGCTCCAGGTAAGTTTATCATTACCTAGGATCCCCAAGCCCTTCTCCATGTCAGATTTACCCAGTGGTTTCCCGTTCAGTGTGTATTGGTGAAATTGATTCCTTCTTCCCATGTGTATAACCTTATATTTATCATTGTTAAACTGCATTCTCCACCTTTCGACCCAAGTTTCCAAATTATCCAGATCCATCTGTAGCAGAATCTTCTCTTATATTGACTACTTTACATAGTTTTGTATCATCTGCAAATATCGATATTTTACTGTGTAAACCTTCTACCAGATTGTTAATAAATATGTTGAGGTGAATAGGTCCCAACACCGACCCCTGTGGTACCCCACTAGTCACAGCAACCCAGTTAGAGAATATACCATTTATAACCACCCTCTGCTTTCTATCACTAAGCCAATTACTTACCCATTTACACACATTTTCCTTCAGACCCAGCATTCTTTTTGTGTACCAACCTCTTGCGTGGCACGGTATCAAACACTTTGGAAAAATCAAGATATACCATGTCCAGTGACTCACCTTGGTCCAGTCTATAGCTTACCTCTTCAATAAACTGATTAGATTGGTTTGAAAGGAGCGATTCCTCATAAACCCATGCTGATATGGAGTTAAAGTTATTCTCATTGAGATAATTCAGAATAACATCCCTCAGAAGCCCTTCAAATATTTTCCCAATAATAGAGGGTAGGCTTACTGGCCTATAATTTCCAGGTTCACTTTTAGAGCCCATTTTGAATATTGGTACCATATTTGCTATGTGCCAGTCCTGTGGAACTCGTGGGTGTATGCCATCTGGACCCGGAGATTTATCTGTTTTAATCTTATTTAGCTGGTTTCACACCTCTTCTTGGTTTAGATTGGTGACTCTTAATATAGGGTTTTCTTTGTCTCTCGTCATTTCACCTAGCATTTCATTTTTCACTGTGAATACCATGGAGAAGAAGGTGTTTAATATATTAGCTTTTTCCTCGTCATCTACAACCATTCTTTCCTCACAATTTTTTAAAGGGCCTACACTTTCACTTATGATTCTTTTACTATTGATATAGTTGAAGAACAGTTTGGGATTAGTTTTACTCTCCTTAGCAATGTGCTTCTCTCTTTCCTTTTTGGCAGTTTCAATTAGTTTTTTTTTAGAGCTTCAACGGTGCCATCCTGCTTTAGTAGTTTAAATACTTTCTTTTCACTGTTAATTGCCCCTCTTCTTTGTTTACCCACATTGGGTTTTTTCTATTTCTTGTCCTTTTATTCCCACAAGGTATAAACTTCTTACAGTGCCTATTTAGGATGTTCTTAAATATTTCCCATTTATTATCTGTATTCTTATTTCTGAGGATTTGTCCCAGTCAACCAGCTTAAAGGCATCTCTAAGCTGGTCAAACTTTGCCTTCCTAAAGTTCAGTGTTTTTGTGACTCCCTGTCATGCCTCCCTAGCGAAAGACAAGTGAAACTGTACAATATTGTGGTCGCTATTTCCTAAATGCCCGCCAACCTGCAGATTTGTTATTCTGTCAGGTCTATTAGATAGTATTAGGTCTAAAAGTACTGCTCCTCTGGTTGGATTCTGCACCAATTGTGAAAGATAATTTTTGTGGGTTATTAGCAGAAACATGTTGCCTTTATGGGTTTCGCAGGTCTCTGTTCCCTGTTAATATCTGGGTAGTTAAAGTCCCCCATAACAAGGACCTATATGCATATGTGCAGTACAAGTGTATATTTGTGCAGTGGGTATATATATATATATATATATATATATATATACAGTGGGTACGGAAAGTATTCAGACCCCTTTAAATTTTTGATTCTTTGTTTCATTGCAGCCATTTGGTAAATTCAAAAAAGTTCATTTTTTTTCTCATTAATGTACATTCTGCACCCCATCTTGACTGAAAAAAAACAGAAATGTAGAAGTTTTTGCAAATTTATTAAAAAAGAAAAGCTGAAATATCACATGGTCATAAGTATTCAGACCCTTTGCTCAATATTGAGTAGAAGCACCCTTTTGAGTGAGTACAGCCATGAGTCTTCTTGGGAATGATGCAACAAGTTTTTCACTTCTTGATTTGGGGATCCTCTGCCATTCTTCCTTGCAGATACTCTCTAGTTCCGTCAGGTTGGATGGTGAATGTTGATGGACAGCCATTTCCAGGTCTCTCCAGAGATGCTCAATTTGGTTTAGGTCAGGGCTCTGGCTGGGCCAGTCAGGTATGGTCGCAGAGTTGTTCTGAAGCCACTCCTTTGTTATTTTAGCTGTGTGTTTAGGGTCATTGTCTTATTGGAAGGTGAACCTTTGGCCAAGTCTGAGGTCCAGAGCACTCTGGAAGAGGTTTTCATCTAGGATATCTCTGTACTTGGCCGTAATCATGTTTCTTTCAATTGCAACCAGTCATCCTGTCCCTGCAGCTGAAAAACATCCCCATAGGATGATGCTGCCACCACCATGTTTCACTGTTGGGATTGTATTGGGCAGGTGATGAGCAGTGCCTGGTTTTCTCCACAAATACCACTTAGAATTATCACTAAAAAGTTCTATCTTTGGCTCATCAGACCAGAGAATCTTATTTCTCATAGTCTGGGAGTCCTTCATGTGTTTTTTTTTAGCAAACTCTATGTGGGCTTTCATATGTCTGGCACTGAGGAGAGGCTTTCGTCGGGCCACTCTGCCATAAAGGCCTGACTGGTGGAGTGCTGCAGTGATAGTTGACTTTGTGGAACTTTCTCTAATCTCCCTACTGCATCTGTGGAGCTCAGCCACATTGGTCTTGGGGTTCTTATTTACCTCCCTCACCAAGGCTCTTCTCCCATGATTGCTCAGTTTGGGTGGACAGCCAGGTCTAGGAAGACTTCTGCTGGTCCCAAACGTCTTCCATTTAAGGATTATGGAGGCCACTGTGCTCTTAGGAACCTTGAGTACTGCAGAAATTCTTTTGTAACCTTGGCCAGATCTCTGCCTTGCCACAATTCTGTCTCTGAGCTCCTTGGCCAGTTCCTTTGACCTCATGATTCTCATTTGGTCTGACATGAACTGTGAGCTGTGAGGTCTTATATAGACAGGTGTGTGCCTTTCCAAATCAAGTCCTATCAGTTTAATTAAACACAACTGGACACCAATGAAGGAGTAGAACCATCTCATCATCAATGTCATCAATTGGCCAGGGTTCGACACCCTACACCCCCACTCATCATATTGGTGTTTACGGTGGCCACTGGTGGAAGTACTCTCTTGCAGAGCTGGCGGTCTTCTGACAGTAGCCAGGGCAGAGTACTGCATATCCGTCTTCTATTCAAATCCTTAGAAGGTGGCTGTGTAGTACCCTGGGGTGGTCACTATCAGAAGATGGAGCAGCTCCACAAGTGAGTATTACTCTTGCTGCCACCGTCACCGATAACAGCTGATCGGTGGGGTGTCATATCCTGACTTATCAGACTCTGATGACTTATCCTAAGGATAGGTGATCAATCAAAAAGTAGTGGACAACTGCTTTATTTTCCATAAATGTGTGTGTGTATGCATATACAGTTGTGTGAAAAAGTGTTTGTCCCCTTCCTGATTTCCTATTCTTTTGCATATTTTTCAAACTTAAATGTTTAAGATTACCAAATATATTTAAATATTAGAGAAAGATAACACAAGTAACACAAGATGCAGTTTTTAAATAAAGGTCTTTATTATTATGGGAAAAAGAAATCTAAACCTTCAGGGTCATATGTGAAAATGTGATTCCCTAACCCTTAAAACATAAATTAACTGTGGTTTATCACATCTTTGGGAAGCTGAGTTAATATTCCCTAGCCACACAAAGGCCTTATTACTGCCACTCATGTTCTCAATTAAGAAATTACTTAAATTGGACCTGGTAAAGTGAAGTAGACCAAAAGTTCCTCAAAAGCTAGACATCATGTCGTGATTCAAAGAAATTCTGGAACAAATGAGAAAAAAAGTAATTAACATCTTTCAGTCTGGAAAAGGTTATTAAGTAATTTCTCAAGCTTTGGGACTCCAGCAAACCAGAAGAGGTCACAAAGGACCCCACAACAACATCCAAAGAACTGCAACCTCACTTTTCTCAGTTAAGGTCAGTGTTCATGTCTTCACCATAAGAAAGAGATTTGGCAAAAATAACCTGCATGGCACATATAAAATACGAAAACCACTGCTGAGCAATAAGAAGATAAAGGCTCGTCTCTCTTTTGCCAGAAAACATCTTGATTATCCCTAAGACTTATGGGATAATACTCTGTGAACTGACAAGACAAAAGTTGAACTTTTTGGAAGGTGTATGTACAGTTACATCTTTTATAGAAGTAACACAGCATTTCATAAAAGGAGCATCATACCAACAGTAAAATATGATGATGATAGTGTGATGGTCTTGTGCTGTTTTGCTGCTTCAGGACCTCAAAGAATTGCTGTGGTATATAGAACCATGAATTCTGCTGTCTACCAAAAAATCCTGAAGGATTCTGGCCATCTATTCGGGACCTCAAGCTGACGCGCACTTCGGTTATGCAGCACTACAATGATCCAAAACATACCAGCAAGTCCACATCTGAATGGCTTAAGAAAAACAAAATTAAGACTTTGGAATGGACAAGTCAAAGTCCTGACTTTAATCTGATTAAGATGCTGTGGCATGACCTTAAAAAGACAGTTTATGCTCAGAAACCCTCCAATGTAGCTGAATTACAATTCTGCAAAGTTGAGTGGGCCAAAATTCCTCTAGAGCGTTGTAAAACCCTCATTGCCAGTTATTGCAAAAACTTGATTGCAGTTGCTGGCTGTCTAAACCTGATATTAGGTTAAGGGGGGCAATCACTATTTCACACAGTGCCCTGTAGGTTTGGATTTCTTTTTCCTTTAATAATAAAGACCATAATTTAAAAACTGCATTTTGTGTTTACTTGTGTTATCTTTATATACTATTTAAATTTGCTTGGTGATCGGAAGCATATAAGTGTGACAAGCATGCAAAAAAATAGGAAATCCGTAAGGGAGCAAATATTTTTTCACACAACTGTGTATATATATATGATATACAGTGGGGCAAAAAAGTATTTAGTCAGTCAGCAATAGTGCAAGTTCCACCACTTAAAAAGATGAGAGGCATCTGTAATTTACATCATAGGTAAACCTCAACTATGGGAGACAAACTGAGAAAAAAAAATCCAGAAAATCACATTGTCTGTTTTTTTTTTCATTTTATTTGCATATTATGGTGGAAAATAAGTATTTGGTCAGAAATAAAATTTCATCTCAATACTTTGTGATATATCCTTTGTTGGCAATGACAGAGGCCAAACGTTTTCTGTAAGTCTTCACAAGGTTGCCACACACTGTTGTTGGTATGTTGGCCCATTCCTCCATGCAGATCTCCTCTAGAGCAGTGATGTTTTTGGCTTTTCGCTTGGCAACACGGACTTTCAACTCCCTCCAAAGGTTTTCTATAGGGTTGAGATCTGGAGACTGGCTAGGCCACTCCAGGACCTTGAAATGCTTCTTACGAAGCCACTCCTTCGTTGCCCTGGCGGTGTGCTTTGGATCATTGTCATGTTGAAAGACCCAGCCACGTTTCATCTTCAATGCCCTTGCTGATGGAAGGAGGTTTGCACTCAAAATCTCACGATACATGGCCCCATTCATTCTTTCATGTACCCGAATCAGTCGTCCTGGCCCCTTTGCAGAGAAACAGCCCCAAAGCATGATGTTTCCACCACCATGCTTTACAGTAGGTATGGTGTTTGATGGATGCAACTCAGTATTCTTTTTCCTCCAAACACGACAAGTTGTGTTTCTACCAAACAGTTCCAGTTTGGTTTCATCAGACCATAGGACATTCTCCCAAAACTCCTCTGGATCATCCAAATGCTCTCTAGCAAACTTCAGGCGGGCCCGGACATGTACAGGCTTAAGCAGTGGGACACGTCTGGCACTGCAGGATCTGAGTCCATGGTGGCGTAGTGTGTTACTTATGGTAGGCCTTGTTACATTGGTCCCAGCTCTCTGCAGTTCATTCACTAGGTCCCCCCGCGTGGTTCTGGGATTTTTGCTCACCGTTCTTGTGATCATTCTGACCCCACAGGGTGGGATTTTGCGTGGAGCACCAGATCGAGGGAGATTATCAGTGGTCTTGTATGTCTTTCATTTTCTAATTATTGCTCCCACAGTTGATTTCTTCACTCCAAGCTGGTTGGCTATTGCAGATTCAGTCTTCCCAGCCTGGTGCAGGGCTACAATTTTGTTTCTGGTGTCCTTTGACAGCTCTTTGGTCTTCACCATAGTGGAGTTTGGAGTCAGACTGTTTGAGGGTGTGCACAGGTGTCTTTTTATACTGATAACAAGTTTAAACAGGTGCCATTACTACAGGTAATGAGTGGAGGAAAGAGGAGACTCTTAAAGAAGAAGTTACAGGTCTGTGAGAGCCAGAAATCTTGATTGCTTGTTTCTGACCAAATACTTATTTTCCACCATAATATGCAAATAAAATGAAAAAAAAACCAGACAATGTGATTTTCTGGATTTTTTTTTCTCAGTTTGTCTCCCATAGTTGAGGTCTACCTATGATGTAAATTACAGACGCCTCTCATCTTTTTAAGTGGTGGAACTTGCACTATTGCTGACTGACTAAATACTTTTTTGCCCCACTGTATATATATGCACACATATATGTATACAATATACTGTAGATATATTTATGCAGTGCAAAAAAGAAATATTTGATACACCAGATTTTGTCGGTTTTGTTTTCCCACTTACAAAAACTGGAGAAGTCTGTATTTTTATCATAGGTATATTTCAACTGTGAGAAACAGAATCTAAAAATAAAAACTAGAAAATCACATTATATGATTTTTGAATACCGTATTTTCCGGCGTATAAGACGACTTTCTAACCCCTGAAAATCTTCTTAAAATTCAGGGGTCGTCTTATAAGCCGGGTGTCGTCTTATACGCCGAGGGCATATGGTGGGGGAGTGGTCCCGATGAAGAAGGGAGGATGTAAGTGGTGTTATCATCCCCCTTTTACCTCATTGGTGGCAGCGGTGCGGTGGCTCCTCCTTCAGCAGTGTGGTGGCTCTGTGCTGGGGGTTGACACAGCTCCTCTTTGTCCAGCGTGGGGGCGCTGTGCCGGGGGGCGACTGCGGCAGCTCTCTGTCCAGCGTCGGGGCTCCTCCGATATTTCCCCAAAGCCCGGAGGCCCAAGGTAGCTCCATTGCTGCGATGCGGTGGCCTCCGGGAAAATGGCCGCCGGAGCCCACGCATGCTCAGATTCAGATCTCGTCCCGAGATCTCGGGAGACGAGATCTGAATCAGCATGCACGGGCTCCGGCGGCCATTTTTCCAGAGGCCCTGCATCGCAGCAATGGAGCTGCCTTGGGCCTCCGGGCTTTGGGGAAATGCCGGAGGAGCCCCGACGCTGGACAGAGAGCCGCCGCAGCCGCCCCCAAGCACAGCGCCCCCAAGCTGGACAAAGAAGAGCTGGCGCTGCTGACCCCCAGCACAGAGCCACCACACTGCGGATGGAGGAGCTGCCGATCCCCAGCACAGAGACCCGCAGATAGCACCACTGCCACCAATGAGGTAAAGGGATATAAGAAGACCCCCCAACTTTTAAGAAGATTTTCTATCTTAACTGGAAAAGTTGGGGGGTCGACTTATACGCCTGGTCATCTTATACGCTGGAAAATACGGTAATTGAATTGAATGTTATTACATGAAATGAGCATATGATCACCTATCAATCAGCAAGAATTGTGACTCTCACAGACCTATTAGTTTTTCTTAAAAGAAGTCCTCCTACTCTGCACTGATTACCAGTATTAATTGCACCTGTTTGAACTCAATACCTGTGTAAAAGCTAGCAGTACACAATCAATCACACTCCAACCTCTTCACCATAGAAAAGACCAAACAGCTGTCTATGGACATCAGGGACAAAATTGTAAACCTGCACAAGGCTGGGATGGGCTACAGGACAATAGGCACACTTTGCACACTCTTGGCATTCTCTTGATGAGCTTCAAGAGGTAGTCACCGGAAATGGCCTTCCAACAGTCTTGGAGGAGTTCCCAGAGATGCTTAGCACTTGTTGGCCCTTTTGCTTTCCCTCTGCGGTCCACCTCACCCCAAACCATCTCAATTGGGTTCAGGTCTGGTGACTGTGGAGGCCAGGTCATCTGGTGTAGCACCCCATCACTCTCCTTCTTGGTCAAATAGCCCTTACACAGCCTGGAGGTGTGTTTGGGGTCATTGTCCTGTTGAAAAATAAATGATGGTCCAACTAAATGCAAACCGGATGGAATAGCATGCCACTGCAAGATGCTGTGGTAGCCATGCTTGTTCAGTATACCTTCAATTTTGAATAAATCCCCAACAGTGTCACCAGCAAAGCACCCCCACACCATCACACCTCCTCCTCCTTGCTTCACGGTGGGAACCAGGCATGTAGAGTCCATCTGTTCACCTTTTCTGCGTCACACAAAGATACGGTGGTTGGAACCAAAGATGTCAAATTTGGACTCATCAGACCAAAGCACAGATTTCCACTGGTCTAATGTCCATTCCTTGTGTTCTTTAGCCCAAACAAGTCTCTTCTTCTTGTTGTCTGTCCTTATCAGTGGTTTCCTAGCAGCTATTTTACCATGAAAGCCTGCTGCACAAAGTCTCCTCTTAACAGTTGTAGAGATGTGTCTGCTGCTAGAACTCTGTGCGGCATTGATCTGGTCTCTAATCTGAGCTGCTGCTAACCTGCAATTTCTGAGGCTGATGACTCAGATGAACTTATCCTCCGCAGCAGAGGTGTCTCTTGGTCTTCCTTTCCTGGGGCGGTCCCCATGTGAGCCAGTTTCTTTGTAGCGCTTGATGGTTTTTGCCACTGCAATTGGGGACACTTTCAAAGTTTTCCCAATTTTTCGGACTGACTGACCTTCATTTCTTAAAGTAATGATGGCCACTCATTTTTCTTTACTTAGTTGCTTTTTTCTTGCCATAATACAAATTCTAGCAGTCTATTCAGTAGGACTATCAGCTGTGTATCCACCAGACTTCTGCACAACACAACTGATGGTCCCAACCCTATTTATAAGGCAAGAAATCCCACATATTAAACCTGAGAGGGCACACCTGTGAAGTGAAAACCATTTCTGGTGACTACCTCTTGAAGCTCATCAAGAGAATGCCAAGAGTGTGTAAAGCAGTAATCAAAGAAAAAGGTGGCTACTTTGAAGAACCTAGAATAAAAGACATACAGTATTTTCAGTTGTTTCACACTTTTTTGTTAATTATATAATTCCACATGTGTTAATTCATAGTTTTGATGCCTTCAGAGTGAATCTACAATTTTCATAGTCATGAAGATAAAGAAAACTCTTTGAATGAGAAGGTGTGTCCAAACTTTTGGTCTGTACTGTATGTGGGGAAAAAAGTATTTAGTCAACCACCAATTGTGCAAGTTCTCTCACTTAAAAAGATGAGAGAGGCCTGTAATTGACATCATAGGCAGACCACAACTATGAGAGTCAAAATGAGAAAACAAATACAGAAAATAACCTTATCTGATTTGACAAGATTTGTTTTGAAAATTATGGTGGAAAATAAGTATTTGGTCACCTAAAAACATGCAAGATTTTTCGCTCTCACAGACCTGTAACTTCGTCTTTAAGAGGCTCCTCTGTCCTCCACTCATTACCTGTAGTAATGGCACCTGTTTGAAATTGTTATCAGTATAAAAGACACCTGTCCACAACCTCAAACAGTCACAATCCAAACTCCACTATGGTGATGACCAAAGAGCTGTTGAAGGACCCCAGAAACAAAATTGTAGCCCTGCACCAGGCTGGGAAGACTGAATCTGCAATAGGCAAGCAGCTTGGTGTGATGAAATCAACTGTGGGAGCAATAATAAGGAAATGGAACACATACAAGACCACTAATAATCTCCCTCGATCTGAGACTCCACCCACGCAAGATCTCACCCTGTGGGGTCAAAATGATCACAAGAACGATGAGCAAGAAACCCAGAACCACATGGGGAGATCTAATGAATGACCTGCAAAGATCTGGGACCACTGTTATGAATGGGTCACCGAGGAGAAATAAAAACAAAACAAGCTAAGCCACAGAAAACCAGAGAAGTTGGTAACTATGCAGATTGCAGATCCCTGATCTTACCACGCAACTAGCAGTAGCCGTGGATTGTGCCTACGATGTTCCTAGACGCCTCGACATGGCCGGAGGACTACATAAGCCTAAAGCAAGAAAAGGGAAAACTAACCCCCCCAGAGCAGACCCCAAAGGGATAGATAGCCCCCACACATGTATTGACGGTGAAACAAGATGAAGGCACAAACACAGGCAGGAAAATAGGCTGAGCAAATGATGGGGCCCTAACTAACTAGACAGGAAAGGAAAGGCAAATCACTGTCTGCAACCTGCAAAAAACCCTACAAAAACAATGTCCAACACTTCTGATACCAAAATTAACCCTGAAGTCACTAGACTCTCCCACTATATCAGCACTCTGGAATATTCTGAGACAGAGCAAAAAGAGACCGAACTAGTAAGGGACAAAAAGCCAATTGGCAAAATACTGATAAATAAGAGTGGAAATTCAGCTCAGCCCCCAGCCGGGGCTGGCAGACCACACAAAAAACTGAATAGACCAACAAAATCAAGTGTGAACATTAGCAGAAAAACTTAGCTTTAGATGACTAGAACAGAGCTGAAAACCAAGAGCTGACAAGCCAGAAGGAATCACCAGCAACTGAATAGGGCGTCGGCTGTCTTAAATCCAATCTGAGAATCCTGAGATCCAATCATCATCCTCATTCTCAGGTGGCAGATCTCCACCGATCAAACCAGCTGCACCACCTCCCGCCACCATCAGAGGGAGTCCAGAAGGGGAACTCACAGCTGGTGAACCAGAGAATGAACTCACAACAGACCACCGTAACAAAGGCTACCATCAGTAACACACTACGCCGCCAGGGAATCAGATCCTGTAGTGCCAGACTTGTTCCACTGCTTAAGCCAGTACATGTCGGGCCCATCTGAAGTTTGCTAGAGAGCATTTGGACTATCCAGTAGAGTATTGGGATAATGTCATATGGTCTTATAAAACCAAAGTTTGGCAGAAAAAAAACTCGTCATGTTTGGAGGAGACAGAATGATGAGTTGCATCCAAAGAACACCATACCTACTGTGAAGCATGGGGGTGGAAACATCATGCTTTGGGGCTGTTTCTCTGCAAAGGGACCAGGATGACTGATCCGTGTACATGAAAGAATGAATGGGGCCATGTATCGTGAGATTTTGAGTGCAAACCTCCTTCCATCAGCAAGGGCATTGAACATGAAACGTGGATGGGTCTTTCAGCATGATAATGATCCCAAGCACACCATTAGGGCAACGAAGGACTGGCTTCGTAAAAAGCATATGAAGGTCCTGTAGTGGCCTAGCCTGTCTTCACATCTCTGCCTGTCTCCACATCTCAACCCCATAGAAAACCTTTGGAGGTATTTGAAAGTCCAAGTTGCCCAGCGACAGGCCCAAAAGATCACTGCTCTAGAGGAGATCTGCATGGAGGAATGGACCAACATACCACCAACAGTGTGTGCCAACCTTGAGAAGACTTACAGAAAACGTTTGACCTCTGTCAATGCCAACAAAGGATATATAACAAAATATTGAGATGAACTTTTGTTAATGACCAAATATTTATTTTCCATCATAATTTGCATAATAAATCTTGCCAAATCATACAATGTGATTTTCTGGATTTGTTTTCTCATTTTGACTCTCATAGTTGTGGTCTAACTATGATGTCAATTACAGGCCTCTCTCATCTTTTTAAGTGGGAGAACTTGCACAATTGGTGGTTGACTAAATAATTTTTTTCCCATATATATATATATATATATATATATATATATATATATATATATATATATATAGTCATATGTAAAAGTTTGGGCACCCCTATTAATGTTAACCTTTTTTCTTTATAACAATTTTGGTTTTTGCAACAGGTATTTCAGTTTCATATATCTAATAACTGATGGACTCAGTTATATTTCTGGATTCAAATGAGGTTTATTGTACTAACAGAAAATGTGCAATCTGTATTTAAACAAAATTTGACCGGTGCAAAAGTATGGGCACCCTTATCATTTTCTTGATTTGAACACTCCTAACTACTTTTTACTGACTTCCGGAAGCACTAAATTGGTTTTGTAACCTCATTGAGCTTTGAACTTCATAGCCAGGTGTATCAAATCATGAGAAAAGGTATTTAAAGTGGCCACTTGCAAGTAGTTCTCCTATTTGATTCTCCTATGAAGAGTGGCATCATGGGCTCCTCAAAACAACTCTCAAATGATCTGAAAACAAAGATTATTCAACATAGCTTTTCAGGGGAAGGATACAAAAAGTTGTCTCAGAGATTTAACCAGTCAGTTTCCACTGTGAGGAACATAGTAAGGAAATGGAAGAACACAGGTACAGTTCTTGTTAAGCCCAGAAGTGGCAGGCCAAGAAAAATATCAGAAAGGCAGAGAAGAAGAATGGTGAGAACAGTCAAGGACAATCCACAGACCACCTCCAAAGACCGGCAGCATCATCTTACTGCAGATGGTGTCACTGTGCATCGGTCAACAATACAGCGCACTTTGCACAAGGAGAAGCTGTATGGGAGAGTGATGCGAAAGAAGCCGTTTGTGCAAGCACGCCACAAACAGAGTCGCCTGAGGTATGCAAAAGCACATTTGGACAAGCCAGTTACATTTTGGAAGAAGGTCCTGTGAACTGATGAAACAAAGATTGAGTTGTTTGGTCATACAAAAAGGCGTTATGCATGCGCTGTATTGTTGACCGATGCACAGTGACACCATCTGCAGCAAGATGATGCTGCTGGTCTTTGGAAGTGGTCTGTGGATTGTCCTTGACTGTTCTCACCATTCTTCTTCTCTGCCTTTCTGATATTTTTCTTGGCCTGCCACTTCTGGGCTCAACAAGAACTGTACCTGTGTTCTTCCATTTCCTTACTATGTTCCTCACAGTGGAAACTGACTGGTTAAATCTCTGAGACAACTTTTTGTATCCTTCCCCTGAAAAGCTATGCTGAATAATCTTTGTTTTCAGATCATTTGAGAGTTGTTTTGAGGAGCCCATGATGCCACTCTTCATAGGAGAATCAAATAGGAGAACTACTTGCAAGTGGCCACCTTAAATACCTTTTCTCATGATTTGATACACCTGGCTATGAAGTTCAAAGCTCAATGAGGTTACAAAACCAATTTAGTGCTTCAGGAAGTCAGTAAAAAGTAGTTAGGAGTGTTCAAATCAAGAAAATGATAAGGGTGCCCATACTTTTGCACCGGTCAAATTTTGTTTAACCCTTTCGCGCCTGAGCCTGTTTTTGCCTTCGTGACCAGGCCAATTTTTTCAATTCTGACCAGTGTCACTTTATGAGGCCATAACTCTAGAACGCTTCAACGGATCCTGCTGATTCTGACATTGTTTTCTCATGACATATTGTACTTCAGGATAGTGGTAAAATTTCTTAGATATGAACTGCGCTTATATGTTAAAAAAATCGAAATTTGGCAAAAATTTTGAAAATTTTGCAATTTTCAAACTTTTAATTTTTATGCCCTTAAATCAGAGAGTGATATCGCACAAAATAGTTAATAAATAACATTTCCCACATGTCTACTTTACATCTGCACAATTTTGTAAACATAATTTTTTTTTTTTTGGAAGTTATAAGGGTTAAAAGTTGACCAGCGATTTCTCATTTTTACAACAAAATTTACAACACCATTTTTTTAGGGACCACCTCACATTTGAAGTGAGTTTGGGGGGTCAATATGACAGAAAATACCCAAAAGTGACACCATTCTAAAAACTGCACCTCTCAATGTACTCAAAACCACATTCAAGAAGTTTATTAACCCTTCAGGTGCTTCACATGAATGAATGGAATGTGGAAGGAAAAAATAAACATTTAACTTTTTTTCACAAACATTTTACTTCAGAACCATTTTTTTTATTTTCACAAGTGTAAAAACAGAAAATGAACCACAAAATTTTTTGTGCAATTTCTCCCAAATACGCCGATACCCCGTATGTGGGGCTAAACCACTGTTTGAGCACATGGCAGAGCTCAGAATGGAAGGAGTGCCATTTGTCTTTTTCAATGCAGAATTGGCTGCAATTGAGATAGGACGCCATGTCGCATTTGGAGAGCCCCTAATGTGCCTAAACAGTGGAAACCCCCACTAGTGACCCCATTTTGGAAACTAGACCCCTTAAAGAACTTATCTAGATGTGTCGTGAGCACTTTGAACCCCCAAGTGCTTCACAGAAGTTTATAACGTAGAGCCATGAAAATAAAAAATCATTTTTGTTCCACAAACATGATCTTTTAGCCCCCAATTTTTTATTTTCACAAGGGTAACAGGAGAAATTGGACCCCAAAAGTTGTTGTCCAATTTGTCCTGAGTACACTGGTACCCCATATGTGGAAGAAAACTACTGTTTGGGCACACGGTGGGGATCAGAAGGGAAGTAGTGACGTTTTGGAATGCAGACTTTGATGGAATGGTCTGCGGGTGTCATGTTGCGTTTGCAGAGCCCCAGATGTGCCTAAACAGTGGAAATCCTCCACAAGTGACCCCTTTTTGGAAACTAGACCCCCCCAAGGAACTTATCTAGATGTGTGGTGAGCACTTTGAACCCCCAAGTGTTTCACTAAAGTTTATAATGTAGAGCCGTGAAAATAAAAAAATCATTTTTTTTCCACAAAAATGATCTTTTAGCTCCCAATTTTTATTTTCACAAGGGTAACAGGAGAAATTGGACCCTAAGAGTTGTTGTCCAATTTGTCCTGAGTACGCTGGTACCCCACATGTGGGGGGGGAC
Source organism: Dendrobates tinctorius (assembly GCF_039654945.1). NCBI lineage: Eukaryota > Metazoa > Chordata > Amphibia > Anura > Dendrobatidae > Dendrobates > Dendrobates tinctorius. Next base: position 47,146,066 of record NW_027361671.1, on the reverse strand, counting down.
CACTGTTTGCGCACACGGTGGGGCTCGGAAGGGAAGTAGTGACGTTCTGGAATGCAGACTTTGATGGAATGGTCTGCGGGCGTCATATTGCATTTACAGAGCCCCTGATGTACCTAAACAGTGGAAACCCCCAATTCGAATTCCAACCCTAACCCCAACACACCCCTAACCCTAGCCCTAACCCTAGCCCTAACCCTAGCCCTAACCCTAACCCTAGCCCTAACCCTAACCCTAGCCCTAACCCTAGCCCTAACCCTAGCCCTAACCCTAACCCTAGCCCACCTGCTTTTTTTTTTCTTTACTTTTTTTTTATTTTTGTGTTTTTTATTTTTTGTATTTTTGACTCATAGTAACGCCACTTCTCCTCTGATCTCACACTGGCAGATGATCAGAGGAGAAGCAGCGTTACTATGTGACAAGATCGCTGCCCGGCACATAGTAACGCCACTTCTCCTCTGATCTCACACTGACAGATGATCAGAGGAGAAGCAGCGTTACTGTGTGACAAGATCGCTGCCTGACACAGCTGTGCCAGGCAGCGATCAGCTGTGCCAGGCAGCGATCTAGTCACACTGTAACGCTGCTTCACCTCTGCTCATCTGTCAGCATGAGCTCAGAGGAGAAGTCGCGTTATAATGAGGGAGATCGCCAGGAAACAAGCAGCTTTCCCAGCGAGCTCTCTCATTGGCTGCTGTGACGCGACGTCATCAGGACCTGAACCAATCAGGTCTCGATGACGTCGGGGGTCCCAGCATGCATTGTGCACCGGGATCCCCGCGTTATAAGGTATGAGGGGGTCCCGGGGGGCACAAAACCGCCGACAGTAGATAAACGTCGGCGCTGCACAAAGCCCAGCAAGCGCCAACGTTTATCTACTGTGGGCGGTCGCGAAGAGGTTAAATGCAGATTGCACATTTTCTGTTAGTACAATAAACCTCATTTGAATCCAGAAATATAACTGAGTCCATCAGTTATTAGATATATGAAACTGAAATACCTGTTGCAAAAACCAAAATTGTTATAAAGAAAAAAGGTTAACATTAATAGGGGTGCCCAAACTTTTACATATGACTGTATATACTGCTCAAAATAATAAAGGGAACACTAAAATACCACACATCCTAGAGATCATTGAAATATTCTAGTTGCAAATCTTTATTCATTACATAGTGGAATGCATTGAGAACAATAAAACATAAAAATGATCAATGTAAATCAAAATTAATATCCCATGGATGTCTGGACTTGGAAGGATACTCAAAATCAAAGTGAAAAATCAAATTATAGGCTTATCCAACTTCAGTGACATTACCAGTGAAATTCTTATTCAGTGAGCTAATCATAAGAGCTTACAGTCTACGTGAGAGAGAGACTTACCCAGTGATATTGGAGATGATAATCAACTCTGCAGTACGTACAAACTGTAATGGTGTAGGTAGTGTCCACCATTGTACAAGATATGATAATCCACAACATGTCATAGGTGGCTACTAGAGTTGAGCGACTTTGGTCGGATCGGGTTTCATGAAACCCGAATGAAACAAAATTTGAGTCGGATGAAACTGGTCCGACTAGGGCAAAAAAAGTCAGAGTTTTGTCCGAAACCCGACCCCAATGCAAGTCAATGGGAAATAAAAGTCGCCATAGAGCGGATGACATTCATCCACTCAATGCCGACTTTTATTCCCCATTGACTTGCATTGGGGTCAGGATTCAGACGAAACTCCGACTTTTTTTGCCCTAGTCAGACCTGTTTCATCCAACTCAAATTTTGTTTCATTCGGGTTTCACGAAACCCGATCCGACCAAAGTCGCTCAACTCTTGAACCGGCGACGCATAATGATATTAGCCGGCTCTCTGTTTCTTCAGCATTGTCGGATATGGTTGCGGGCAAGGTGTTTTTTTCTGCGAACTGCAAATTGAATGTAAAGACAATGTTTCTATAGTGCCAACATATTCTCAACATATCAAAAATGTCCAAGATGTATAACTACCACCTCAAAAATTATTCATAAACCATAACTACCATTAGTAAATGGCAGAAAAAGAGGCAAAAAGCATGATCATAAAATTTGTTCAAAATTTATTATTTACTCAATACATAAAATAAACAAGGGAATATGCACAAAATGCCATGATAATACACAGACCAGAAACCATATCAGAAAATATGACAGGAAAACACCATAAACCTCATGCAATCAAAAACTTATTGTTTGATAGATAGAAAAAATTATAATAAAATGCTTGATGTAATAAACAGATTATGTGCAAAATTCACAATGAAAAAAATGCTACATGCAAGGAGGTGCCAATAATTGTCTGCTGCATATAAAATGCTAGCCACCCTATTGAAAAAAGCACAGCCTTTTATTAAATGCACAAAAATCCACTGTTGAGAAAATGGTGTATAATGCCCCTCAGAATGAGCATTCACTTATTTCATATAAATTCCAGTCACCTATACCCCAGAAAAATAAAGTGCTTAATGCAATAAAATTAATTTTGTGTGTATAATATGCAGGAAAAATGCATAAAAAAGGTGCCAATAGTTGCCTGCTGCAAATAAATGCTAGCCACCGTATTGAAAAAGCACAGTCCTATATTCAGTGCACCGACCAAGTCACAACTGAGAGAGAAAAAAAGGTGATTCAGTTTCGTTAGGAATGTTCATCCACTTGCTGCAGGAAAAGCTGCTAGCCACTTAAATCTCTTTATTTTGCTGCATATAAAACGCTAGTCACCTAAGGGCATAATGATCTCCTGAACTTACATATGTTACAGGTACTGGTCTGGTCTATCACAGCCACCCCCAACATATTCTGCAGCACTTTACAGGTTCAAATTTGTGTGAAACACAAATTTCATGAAGTTTTACTCATCTCTTGCTCCTCCGTTTGAACTACTCATCTCTACTTCTAGGTTTCCCTGAACATCGCTTATTTGTTGCACTGAATGCTTTTGGTGTCTGAATGAAATGTGATTATATACAAATGTAAGCTAAATTACTTCCAAAAGTTTTGATGTAAAAAAATTAGTTTTTAGGTAAAACAGAACTCTCGACACAATGTGCTAATGAGTAAAACTGTTATATTTCGGTCATTAAATATTACTTGGCTTATTACTGACAGCCTGGTACCCAAATATAAGTTTTCATGGTGCTTTTCCCCAAATGTCCAGGGCCACACCTACAATAACAACTAATGCTTCATGGTACTGCAATGTGCTGCAACAATGGCAGAAATGACCTCTTCTCTAACACTACTCGTTGCTCTGCACTATTTGGCTAGAGTGGCTCCACTCTGAACATTGCACCATCATCTACAGTCATATGTTAAAGTTTGGGCACCCCTATTAATGTTAACCTTTTTTCTTTATAACAATTTTGGTTTTTGCAACAGTTATTTCAGTTTCATATATCTAATAACTGATGGACTCAGTTATATTTCTGGATTCAAATGAGGTTTATTGTACTAACAGAAAATGTGCAATCTGCATTTAAACAAAATTTGACCTGTGCAAAAGTATGGGCACCCTTATCATTTTCTTGATTTGAACGCTCCTAACTACTTTTTACTGACTTCCTTAAGCACTAAGTTGGTTTTGTAACCTAAATGAGCTTTGAACTTCATAGCCAGGTGTATCAAATCATGACAAAAGGTATTTAAGGTGGCCACTTGCAAGTAGTTCTCCTATTTGATTCTCCTATGAAGAGTGGCATCATGGGTTCCTCAAAACAACTCTCAAATGATCTGAAAACAAAGATTATTCAACATAGCTTTTCAGGGGAAGGATACAAAAAGTTGTCTCCGAGATTTAACCTGTCAGTTTCCACTGTGAGGAACATAGTAAGGAAATGGAAGAACACAGGTACAGTTCTTGTTAAGCCCAGAAGTGGCAGGCCAAGAAAAATATCAGAAAGGCAGAGAAGAAGAATGGTGAGAACAGTCAAGGACAATCCACAGACCACCTCCAAAGACCAGCAGCATCATCTTGCTGCAGATGGTGTCACTGTGCATCGGTCAGCAATACAGCGCACTTTGCACAAGGAGAAGCTGTATGGGAGAGTGATGCGAAAGAAGCCGTTTCTGCAAGCACGCCACAAACCGAGTCGCCTGAGGTATGCAAAAGCACATTTGGACAAGCCAGTTACATTTTGGAAGAAGGTCCTGTGGACTGATGAAGCAAAGATTGAGTTGTTTGGTCATACAAAAAGGCGTTATGCATGGAGGCTAAAAAACACAGCATTTCAAGAAAAACACTTGCTACCCACAGTAAAATTTGGTGGAGGTTCCATCATGCTTTGGGGCTGTGTGGCCAATGCCGGCACCGGGAATCTTGTTATAGATGAGGGTCGCATGGATTCAACTCAGTATCAGCAGATTCTTGACAATAATGTGCAAGAATCAGTGACGAAGTTGAAGTTACGCAGGGGATGGATATTTCAGAAAGACAATGATCCAAAACACTGCTCCAAATCTACTCAGGCATTCATGCAGAGGAACAATTACAATGTTCTGGAATGGCCATCCCAGTCCCCAGACCTGAATATCATTGAACATCTGTGGGATGATTTGAAGTGGGCTGTCCATGCTCGGCGACCATCAAACTTAACTGAACTGGAATTGTTTTGTAAACAGGAATGGTCACAAATACCTTCATCCAGGATCCAGGAACTCATTAATAGCTACAGGAAGTGACTAGAGGCTGTTATTTTTGCAAAAGGAGGATCTACAAAATATTAATGTCACTTTTATGTTGTGGTGCCCATACTTTTGCACCAGTTAAATTTTGTTTAAATGCAGATTGCACATTTTCTGTTAGCACAATAAACCTCATTTGAATCCAGAAATATAACTGAGTCCATCAGTTAACAGATATATGAAACTGAAATAGCTGTTGCAAAAAACAAAATTGTTATAAAGAAAAAAGGTTAACATTAATAGGGGTGCCCAAACTTTAACATATGACTGTATATATATAATTGCCTTAAATTGTCTGTCATCCACTTCTGTCTGGATGTCCCCGAATCCCACAATCCACTGTGCCGACCGGAAGTATGTCGACCACCATATTGAAATACCCCAGTGATGGGTGTTCCAATATGGCGCCCATTGGTGGTACCAGGACCTCCAGCGGGACACCGACGGGACCCCCCGCCACCGCTGGACCCCCCCGCCGCACCTGCCGCCGATGGACCCCCCCGCTGCTTCCTGCCCACCCACCTCCGTCACAGCCTCCAGGAAAGACCGCAGCTTGCGGCCTGTGCACAGGCCGCAAGCCATAGTCTTTCCTGCCGGCTGGCTGCTGCCAGGACCCCCCCCCCGCTGGACCCACCGCTGCCCTCCCACCCACCTCCGTCAAAGCCGGCTGGAAAGACTGCGGCTTGCGGCCTGTGCACAGGCCGCAAGCTGCGGCCTTTCCTGCCAGCTGGCCGCTGCCAGGACCCCCCACCGCTGGAACTGCCGCCGCTGAACCCCCCCACTGCTGCCTGTACTCACATACAAACACACACGTATTCACATACATACACACGTACTCACATACACACACACACATGCACACACGTACTCATACACACACATACACACACATACTCACATACACACACGTATTCACATGCACACACACCTATTCACATACACACACGTATTCACATACACACACCTATTCACATACACACACACGTACTCACATACACACACACACGTACTCATACACACATGTACACATACTCACATACACACACGTATTCACATACACACACACATACTCACATACACACACGTATTCACATACACACACACCTATTCACATACACACATGTATTCACATACACACACCTATTCACATACACACACACACACGTACACACACACACGTACGCACACATATTAACATACACACACGTATTCACATACACACACACTGACATACACGTATTCACATACACACACACACGTATTCACATACACACACACTCACATACACGTATTCACATACATACACACTCACTTACTCACACACACGTACTCACACACATGTACTCACATACACACACACGTACACACACTACCCTCCGGATGCGATAGCATCGGGCACACCTCTAGTCTGTATATAATCCTGAAAGCTCTCTACTGCTTTTCAGCTAATTGCTCCTTTCTGGTCCAAATGTAGAAAGAAGCAGCTGAAAAGGTGTAACAGACTCATAGTATCAGCCTGTGAGCAGCCCAGGCCTCAGGCTATACATAACCCCTGCATAAACTTGGCAAATTCAGTTTAAGAATTTTCCCATGTATTGCAAATCCAAATGTACAATTTTCTTAGTCAGTCTTAGTCACTTAGTTTGTATACTACAAAGAGTTAGCATTTCATATAGTGACAGATTCTAACATACATTTATATTTATATAGAATCCCTGTAATTATCTTACACATGCAGTACTGTACACCAGATGTTGTCTTGGAAACCTAACAGAAAATCATTCTTTTTTTCCCCTTATCTTTCACTATATAACTTTTTATATCAGCTTGTGAAAATTGTATCAAAGGATTTTGTTTCTAGTTTTTATTGATTTTAAAGTGTCCACTACTTTTAATCAGTTTAAAAATTGGCAGCAGTATGGACCTATGTTCCCCTGTCTTCCTCCTATAGTAAAGGCATAAGGTGCAGGGGCAGACATACTGCCAGTGCTGCTGTATCAGGGCCCGGAGGCGCAGGGAGACCCTTGCAGGGCGGCTAAAAATGAGGATAATCTAGTCTGTCTCTCGGAGCTCCGGGGGGCCCATGGCCAGATTGCCCTCCTGTGCGGCGGGCAGAGAGCGATCCCTGCAGGGATCGTCCTTTGCTACTTGCCCGGCCCTTTCTGTCTGACACAGGTGCGCAGCTAGATGATGTCAGCAAGAGAGAAAGTTGCCGGTGACTATGATGCTTCGGAGAATGGACGGAGAGTTGAGTGGTGATGTGTATTTGTTTTTTTTTTAAAGAATACACTTTGAGAGGTCCAGGATGATCAGGGGTGGTGGAGGAGAATAGAACAATAATGTGGATGGTGAAGAGGACAATAATGTTGGTGGCAGAGGACAATGATAGAGGTGGGGTAGAAGGCAATGATGGAGGAGAGGGAGAAGGCAGTGATGGCGGTGGGGAGAAGGAAATGATGGAGGTAGGGAGAAGGCAATGATGGAGGGTAGAACAATTATGGAGGTGGTGAAGAACAATGATTAGGGTGGTGGACAGGACAATGATGGAGGTGGGGGAGTGGGCAATGATAGGGGTGGTGGAGAGGACAATGATTGGGGTGTGGAGAGGACAATGATTGGGGTGTGGAGAGGACAATGATGGAGGCGGGAGAGGACAATAATGGAGGAGGGGGAGAGGCAATGATGTAGGTGGGGACAGGACAATGATGGAGGTGGGGAGCGGGCAATGATGAGATGCAGGGGAGAGGAGGGGATTAGAATGGGAGGAAGGGGAACTTATAATGGACATATAGGGAGGTGAAGGAGGACATTAGATATGGATGCCAAATGAACAGGGTAATGGAAAAGGTGCTAAATCCCTGATAGCATACTCCTCCCGTCTCACAATTCATTGTGGTGCTATCGGGGACTTAAAATGTATTGGGGAAAGGGCGAGAAGGTGGTAAGGTGCATAGTACACTTTATAATTAATTGAAAGGTGGGAGAAGACGCTGTCAGGGACTTGTAATGAATTGGGAGGTGGCAGAGGTTGCATAGTACCTGATAATATCTTCTCCCACCACAAATTCATTATGATGCTATCAAGCACTTTTAAAAAAAAATGGAGGGACATAGGATAGGGTCTAAGGCTATGTGCACACGTTCCGGATTTGCAGCAGAAAATTCTGCTGGATATCCTTATGTGTTGGTAGGAAAAACGTTGAATAAAATACATTTTTTTGTCATGTTTTTTTACATGCATTTCTTGCATATTTCCCCCCACTCATTAGTATGGATGAAATACACTGCAAGAATTGACATTATGCAGATTGAAAATCTGCAAGGAAAACATAAGCAACGTGTGCATGAGACTTCAGGGATCTCATTCACTTTGCTGTACTGTATAATCTTGCATAAATTCCGTAACAAAAACATAGTGTATGCACATAGCCTTACAATTAATTGGGGAGAGTCAAAGACTGAATAATTTATGTTAATTTAGTTAATGGGGGGCACAGAGCTGCTTATCACTTTACATTGTTTTACAATTGGTGGGTGGCTAATAGTATATTAATGGTGGAGTACATATCTGTATTCAGGGGGAGGCACACGTACATATACAATATATGTGATCTTGTTATTTTAAGGGCCCCAATTATCATTGTGACAAGATGAGTCATGACTGGGAGATGTCGACATGATGGTCTGACCAGATGAAGAAGAAAAAGTACAGCAGAAATTGACCCTAATGAGACGAGACCTCAGCGATAAGTGCCTGGATGTAAATATTACTCTGTATCTGCACTGTGTGACGTGGAGTGATAATGTTATCTGTAAAATCCCTTAGGCCACTTTCTCACATTTGTTTGAAATGTACATGTGCTTGCTACCAGATTTTTTTTATTGGACAGCACTCGGACTCGTAGAGTTTTATAAGTCCATTCACACATCTGTGAAAATCACAGATCTGAGAATGAGATGTGTGAGGGTCAGTGAATGTCCTGTTCTGATCTGATTTTGAGGATCAGAATAGGACATGCTCAATGCATCTGTAAAAGCGAGCAACACACCGACACCGACGGGAATGTAGCCTTATTATGTAAAGCACAGTCCCTTAGGATACAGTGTACCCATTTATTATGTATAGCACAGTCCCTTAGTATATAGTGTACTCACTTTTTATGCATAGTGCAAGCCTTAGTTACATAGTTTTCTATTTTTATAATGTATAACCCTGTACTTTATTACGTATCATCCTCTCTAGTTATATATGGTGCTTTCCCTTATTATATAACTTCTTCTGCTGTTATGTACAGTGTTTTCCAAGTATTACATAGTATTACTGTTTGTCTTGTTATATACAGTTAAAACCAGAAGTTTACATACACAATATAAAAAGACACATATGCATGTTTTTCTCAATATCTGTCATGAAATCAGAATAAACCTTTACTGTTTTAGGTCAGCTAGGATTACCATAATTATTAATATTTGCCAAATGCCAGAATAATGAGAGAAAGAGAGAATGTTACATTTAACTTGGTACCATTGACCTTGAATGACTTGGGTCAAATGTTTGGGATATCCTTCCACAAGCTTCTCAGAATAGATGGCGGGAATTTGGGCCCATTCTTCCTCACAAAACTGGTGTAATTGATCCAGGTTTGTAGGTCACCTTGCTCGCACCTGCCTTTTCAGCCTTGCCCATATATATTCAATAGGATTGAGATCAGGGCTTTGTGATGGGGTTGTATAGCACCGTCACTTACATAGTGTATTCTTGTTATTTTTGTTGCTGCTGGGGTGCCTGGCGGTGCACCAGAGACCCCAGCAGCACCGGGGACCCCAGAAGCACCGCCGAACACCCCCTCATCCCAGCCTGCAGAAACGGTACCAGTAAGGTATATACGCTGTGATAAAACACTCTGGGATCGCCTTTGCTGGGGTCAAAGGTCACGTGCGTTCAGCATGAAACTCAGGCTCACAGCCGGGGTCCCGGTATAACTGACACTGGGTCAGGTTTATTAAAGGTGAAAGCAATGCATAAAGAAAAAAAACATAAAACAAATCCTTGCCTGTCCGGCACTAACTAAACAAGATACAACCTAACTACCAACTGGCGGGCTTCTCCCGTCCAGCCAAACCACAGTTGCAGTGGGAACTGCTTTCACTCACGTGTGTCTCTCACACAGACAGGCTCTCTGTGTTCCCAGGCTGAGACACTCACACAACCACCTGGCATCCTTTTATATCCGCCTCCCATTATTCATTAGTAACCAGGTGATATACTGACCAGACTAGGCCACATAGGAAAGGTATCTGAGTGAGATATACCTGCCCTCATCCACTATTCCCACATGATTCTCACATATCCCCCCCTCTGCTCAGACCACTCTGGTCGAGCAATGACACCCACCAAACAGTGCACTCGGGACAGGGCATCTGCATTCCCCATCTGTACCCCTGGGCGGTGCTCCACCGTAAAAGTGTAGGCCTGCAGGGCAAGGAACCACCGGGTCACCTGGCTATTCCGTTCCTTGTTCAAGTGCATCCACTTGAGAGGGGCATGGTCAGTGATCAGCCTGAACTTTCGGCCCACCAGGTAATATTTGAGGGCCTCTAGAGCCCACTTAATGGCTAGGCACTCTTTTTCTATGACTGCCTACTTTTGCTCATGTTTGTTCAGCTTCCTGCTGAGGTAGAGGACTGGGTGTTCCACTCCGTCCCTCACTTGTGACAGTACGGCCCCGATACCGGTATCAGAGGCATCCATTTGTACCACAAACTCGCTGCAGAAGTCCGGAGTCATCAGTACTGGTTGAGAGCAAAGTGCCCGTTTTAGGCTATGGAAGGCTTCTTCAGCCGCTAAACTCCATTTAATCATGACGGAGTCTTTCCCTTTTGTAAGATCCGTCAGGGGGGTAGCGATGGCTGCAAAATTGGGTATGAACCGGCGATAATAGCCGGCGATCCCCAGAAAGGCTTGCTCGCTTCCGGGATTCAGTAGGGTTTTACGTGAACTGTGACACCAGGTTCCATTACGATGTCATGTTTCATTAGCGTAGTCTGCCCGGGTTTTTCTGAGAAAAACTTTTGGTTGTGAAGTAGAAACTGCCTAACCTCAGTCTTTTGCCGCTCCGAGAGAGTCTCTGCAACCCGTACCTCTGGTACGGTATGCGAGCAGACGGGACGGGCCAGCTCCGCTGACAAGGCAGACCGATCTTTCCAGGGTTTTATCAGATATACATGATAAATCTGTTCAGGTTTCCGTTTACCTGCCTGGTATACTTTGTAGTTTACTTCACCAACTCTTTCCTTGATCTCAAAGGGGCCCTGCCACTTTGCCAGGAACTTACTGTCCACCGTGGGGACCAGGATCAACACCCTATCTCCGGGTGCAAACGTACGGATCTTGGTGCCCATATCATAGTTTCTTTTTTGGGCTCCTTGAGCCTGCATCATGTGTTCTTTGACGATAGGTATAACAGCCGCAATACGGTCCTGCATTTGTGTGACGTGATCTATCACCGTTTTAAATGGAGTGACCTGACCCTCCCAGGTTTCTTTTGCGACGTCTAACAGTCCGCGAGCACGTCGGGCGTACAATAACTCGAAAGGCAAGAATCCCGTGGAAGACTGGGGTACTTCCCTGATGACAAAAAGCAAATACAGAAGTAAATAGTCCCAGTTCTTCCCATCCTTGTCTATCACCTTTCTCAGCATCTGCTTCAGAGTTTTATTGAACCGTTCGACCAACCTGTCTGTTTGAGGGTGATACACGGATGTGCGTAACGGTTCGATTTGTAACAACCGGCAGAGCTCCTTCATTACCCTGGACATAAAGGGGGTCCCCTGGTCGGTGAGTATCTGTTTTGGTATACCGACCCGACTAAACACATGCACCAGTTCCTTGGCAATCGTCTTGGTGGCCGTGTTACGCAAAGGGATGGCCTCCGGGTAACGAGTGGCATAATCCAAGATGACCAGGATATGTTGGTGTCCACGTGCAGACAGTGGAAGGGGCCCAACTAAATCCATCCCAATCCTCTCAAACGGGACTTCAATAATAGGTAGGGGTACCAAAGGGCTACAGAACCGGGGCTTAGGTGTAGAGGCTTGGCAGTCAGGACAAGACTCACAATATACACGAATATCGTGATGCATGCCTGGCCAAACAAAACAGTGTAATATCCTTTCGGTGGTTTTCTAGACTCCCAGGTGACCTCCCATCACATGTCCGTGGGCCAGGTCCAGCACCTGCCGCCGGTAGGGTTTTGGCAGGACTAATAGTTGCACCGTGTCTTCCCCCTTTTTCTCTATCTGATAGAGTAAATCATTCTCCAGAACCATGCCAGCCTAGAGCCAGGTTCTACGGGTACCCCATTTATCACTTTTACATTTGTCCTAGCCTGAGAAAGGGTAGGATCCTTTATTTGCTCACTTTGGAAGTCATTTTTCTGAACTTCTAAATCCGGCAAACGGGGAGGTGGACGGCTGTCGGCCTCCTCCTCTTCCCCGGGCTCCTCCGTATCACCCGCCATGACAGAAAACGGGAACTGCAGGTCATTTCCAGCAGACTCTTCCCCCGAGTCTTCATGGGAGACCTCTTCCAGGGGTTCGGGACCCACACACGCCCTGGGAGAAGAATCATGTACACTATTACCCTGAGGTATCAACTGATTCTCCCACAATTGCCAGAAGTGGGGAAAATCCCGGCCCAGGATAACATCATGCAACAACATCGGGACGAGTCCCACTTTATGTTGCACAGACCCATAGGAAGTAGTAATGCATATGACCGTGGTGAGGTACGAACAGGTGTCTCCATGCACACACGTTACAGAAAATTTGTCTGATGGTCCAGTCGGGGCTGACACCAGACTGGCCTTCACCAGAGTCACCACACTTCCCGAGTCTAACAATGCCACCACATTTTTTCCATCAACAGTTAAATCACACAAGTGTTTCTCCACATCCTTTTGACCAGCATTCACACTCACTACCCGTGCAACCATAGACATGCGGTTTTTAGAGTCTGTGACGTCGCACTGCATGGGTTCAGTCATGAGAGGACAGTTCGCAACAATCAACAATGTGTCCCATCTCTTGGCAGCGGAGACACCTAACGGGCCCCTTGCTTAGACCATAGTTCGCTACTCTCGGCCTCGCAGTGCGGGCAGTCCGGTTTTCCTCACCCACTGTCTTAGGGATTTTTCCTTCTCCTCTACTCCCTGGAACAGTCTTACCGGTTCCACGTGGAGATGATGAAGAACGAGGTGGGGTAGCGTCGTCTCGGAGTCCTTTTGCCACGGAGTAACGTTCAACCAGATCCACCAGTTGATCTGCTGTCGTAGGATTTCCATGGCTTACCCACTTCCTCAGGGCTGGCGATAGGGCTCTCAGGTATTTGTCCATGATGACTCCCTGGATTATCTCTGGCGCTGTCAACACCTCGGGTTGTAGCCACTTCTTCGTCACGTGGATCAAGTCGAACATCTGGGACCGCGGTGGTTTATCCAGCTGATAAGTCCATTGATGCACTCTCTGTGCACGGACAGCATACGTCACTCCCAGCCGGGCCAAGATCTCGGCTTTCAGTTTGTCAAAGTCCTGTGCGGCTTCAGGTTCTAAGTGAAAATAAGCCTTTTGGGCTTCACAGAAAAGAAACGGGGCAATCAGGCCGGCCCATCGTGCCTTTGGCCATTTTTCTCGCACCTCCGTCCGTTCAAACGTGGTCAGGTATGCCTCGACGTCATCTTCGGTCGTCATCTTCTGCCAGTACCGACTCACGTGAATCACTCTCGACTCGGCTTCCAGGTTAACCTCAGGTAAGCTTGCCAAGCGCTGCGCCACCTGCTGGAGAAGCGAACGATCGGTAACTGTCATGTCCACCAACTCCTTCAGCTGGGCCATCATCACCCGATTAGCTTCTTGCTGGATGGCAGTGGACTGTACCAGCGCTTTCACCACGTCCTCCATGCTCATGCTTCCCACGTGATGCCCGCGTTCTCCACCACAATGTGATAAAACACTCCGGGATCGCCTTTGCTGGGGTCAAAGGTCACGTGCGTTCAGCATGAAACTCAGGCGCACAGCCGGGGTCCGGGTATAACTGACACTGGGTCAGGTTTATTAACGGTGAAAGCAATGCATAAAGAAAAAAAAACATAAAACAAATCTTTGCCTGTCCGGCACTAACTAAACAAGATACAACCTAACTACCAACTGGCGGGCTTCTCCCGTCCAGCCAAACCACAGTTGCAGTGGGCACTGCTTTCACTCACGTGTGTCTCTCACACAGACAGGCTCTCTGTGTTTCCAGGCTGAGACACTCACACAACCACCTGGCATCCTTTTATATCCGCCTCCCATTATTTATTAGTAACCATGTGATATACTGACCAGACTAGGCCACATAGGAAAGGTATCTGGGCGAGATATACCTGCCCTCATCCACTATTCCCACATGATTTTCACAAACGCATTATAAGACACACCCCCATTCCCCCCCCCAAGTCTGGGGGAAAAAAGTGTGTCTTATAATCTATAAAATATGGTATATCTGTAGTTTTGTTGCCATAAAAGAAGGGAGGCCCAGACACATTTCTTGCACAGGAGCCTCAAGCTGTCAGTGTCTGCCCTTGGTTAGGTGATCCTCATAGTCAATCATTTGCCACTGATTGGCTGCAATAATTATATTGTGCGTGAGCTATAAGAAATTATCTCTTAGCTCTTTCTCTTAGCTTGTGTGGAACAGCTACCAACTCTTCTGTCTACAAGCTCAGAGATAGCTTGTAGTTAAGAGTAGTTGATTACAGTGAGTAAAGTTATAGGGGTTATCTGGCCTTATGCTCCAAGTCTGCAGTCTTCATATGTGACTGTAGACTTGTGAATCTTATACATCATGTGAACTGGGAGGATTCTATGGCATCGGGAGCTGCAGGCGTGTGACCAATACTATGTGATATGCATACATTCGGTCACTTATCGACTAGATCGGCACAGCCTAACTCAATGCAAATGTATTGAGCGAGGCCAGACAAGTCTAGATGGAATTATGCAGAACATATGCAAATGAAATACTTGCCGTAACATGACAGCACTCTCCCGACGCCAGCATTGGAGAATCCTTACAGCACACAGTGACTGTTATGTCAGGATTCACTAGTCTGCAGTCACACAGAGTGACTGTAGGCTTGTAGCCTAAGGACAGAAAACTGCTTTGCATTTGCGTTTTATACAACTTGCCATAATCGAATATTTTAATTAATGATACCTAACAAATTAAGAGTAGCTTTAACAGGGGCACCTGATTCGCCCTCTGTTGCTATTCATATTGCAAACCCCTAGATTTATAAGGGGCCATTTGACATGACAACTTGCTTTCAGCATAGAGAAAGTTAAAATATCTCTTGTTAATCTACACTTGACAATGCCATTCTGGATGTGAGATCTCCAGAACTGAACAAGGTACATATAGGTAACAACTTTTTGCCTTGCAGATTGTAATTGGCAAAGTGCCTTTCATTCCATATTGTCAAGTTAGATTTCTAACTTGCATATTCATTATTTTGCTTTTTATGGAATTAAATTCAGAATCATAAAAGTTTATCATTGCTGATTAAATCTACTCCTCTAAATTACCTGAAGTATCATGGTAAGGCTGGAGTCACACTGCCAATTTCTCCTGCAATAATCGCATCGCATAGCACGGACTGGCCGGCACCTCTCCTGACCTGAGAATGACAGCATGATGGATTACTATGCAGCTGTCAAGCTCAGGTCAGGAGAGCAGACAGCCAGTGCGAGTTTTACGATCCGATTCTCAGATGAAAAATTCGCCGGTGTGACTCTGCCCTAATATGTGAAACGTCTGCCCTTCCAAGAGAGGCCCAGTGACCACATCTTAGTAATGGAAGCATATAGTTGGGGACAGTGAAGTTAAAGTTTAAATGATGCCGCTATTTGCTGATGCACATTTAGATTGCAACTATTCAATGTGTCTTCGCGTGAACTTGCCTGTCAAGAAGACCCAGATTCTTTCATTTGTATTTAGTTCATTTAAGTAAAAAGGTTTTTCTTGTTCTTATCAGTTAACACAATAAAACCATCAGCTTCTCCTAATGGAAAATGGCTTCAAACAATCACTATTCCTTATGGAACGTCTGTGCTCCCTTTATCTCAATATCCCCAATGAATTCAACATTGTATGGCCCATCTCCAAACAAATCTTTCCTCATCTCTCTAAAAAGCTAATTAACAAATTAGGAGGTTTTTGTACTAAATAAAATGCACAATTATCCTTAATCAAAATATCTTTGCTTAATGTGCAGGGAATACAAATTAAAGTATCTGGAATTTTCTTATTTTATAATAGAATATAAGGCTATAATAGAAGCTGAGCTACAGTACTCGAGAATGGACGCTATATAATGTACGGAGCTTTAATTTTCATGCCCCATGTACTTCCAGTGGCCACAGCACTAGGCATCCAGCATATATATGGGGGTGCTGGGTGTCAGACTAGCAATAATCTTCTATATATAACCTTTCCTAAAACTAAATCATCAGTTGTGAACAACCCCTTTAAATTATCTTTTGCTTATGTACCATCACTTCCTCTCCCCCCAATTTTAAGCAAATCTACAAATCTGCTTCTCTAGATTTAAATTGCAACAAAATGCCTTATTAGTTATTACTGTTTTTTGAGAAGTGCTACATCTGTGACTTCTGAACAATACAGATAAATTTGTAGAGATCTAGACCCTTTGGTATTCATATAGCATCAAAACTCATCATTAACTACATCTGGACTTCCCATAGACTATAAACATCTTGGCGCTCCACGTTCTACTCTGTAGTGATGTGCTAAAATGTCACTGCATTGTAGAGCAGCTGCACAACATCATACAACTGTGGGAGCTGGGAGCCAGCCACAATAGGATTCTCCAAAGAGAAGGCAGAGATGGTTTGTTACTGAATTTTCAAAGGCATTTGATATGGCGCCACACAAAGGTTAATTTGTCAAATGAGAGTTATGGGACAAGGGGATAAGATGTGCAACTGTGTTAACAACTGTTGGAATATGTTTGGTGCAACAACTCCATACCTGTCTATGAGTGTTTAGTTGCTAGATTTGTATGTTGTTCATAAAGTTAGAACAAAAAAACTCCCAGAGGCTCACACAGGGAGAGCATGTGACTGTATTTCCTGTTTTCCTGTCTCTGTGTATGAGAGACGCAGTCTGCTGTAGATGGTGCACAGATAGACACACAGAAATGATTTATTCCTGATCTATTAAGCATATTGTTCCTGATTGTTCCGGAATAAAGAAGGTCTGTTGTCACATCCATGGAGAGTATTCTGAATAATCCACTGACAACAGGTTATGGGCCCAGAGTGACACAGAACCCCAGAGTAACGCAACAGAAGCCCAGAGCAAAAGCAGCCCAGAGCAACAGAGAGAAGATGTCCACTAGCAGCAATCCTGTCAAGTATTTAGTTCTAAGCCTCACTAACCAGAACTACCAGTCCTGGAAATTCAAGGTGAAGATGCTGCTCATAAGAGAAGGTACGTGGAAATATACTCAGGAACAAGTGCCTCATCCATTATCAGATGATTGGCTAGAGAAGGATCACAAAGCATGATCTTCCTTAGTATAGAGGATATTCAGATTGTGCAACGGCAAAGGGGATGTGGGATGAGTTACAGAAAGTGCATGAAAGATAAAATCTCAACAATAAGCTTTATCTCATGAGCTGTATCAGTCTAAGCTATGTGATGGACAGAATATGCAGGACTAGAGATTGTGGAGCATCTCAGGGGTATTAGAGAAGAAATTAAAGATATTCATGTTGCTGCACTTCTATTAAGTGATCTTCTGGAAAGTTATGACACACTCACACTAGAGTATGTTAAAGACAAACTTGTGGATGAATTCAAGAGAAAAATGCAGCTTGTAAGCAGCAGTAATGAATCCAGAGCAGAGACTGCATTAAAGACACAGGATTTTTTTGAATGTTTTGTCTGTAAAAATCCCGGCCACCTTAAAGCAGACTGCAGAATTTGGAAAGCAAGAATGAGTCAGCTTAAAAAGCAGAACAGTCATCAAAGGGTTAAAACAGTGGTAAAAAGAAGATTCTGCATGTGTTTGCATCTGCAAAGCATAGATGGCGTATATGTGGCGCCCCTGAGGCTCAGTTGTCACAGAGGTACTGCAGCTTCTCCTAAGGTGTGGTGCCCCACCAACTAGGTAAGTTGTGAACTCCTTTCCACACTCCAACACCTGCACCCCACACACAGGATAGTTCAGCAGGACCACATTGCGGCTTCATGCTTAGAGGGTAGCAGAGCACCTTTCGTGGTTCCTGGCTTCGTAACACGAGATGTGCTGGGAGGTGGGTGGAGTTGAGATTCATATAAAAGGTTTGGAAGGTTTGGAATTACAGATCAGTCTGGGGGTCAGTCAGACGGAGAGTCTGGGAGAGGAAGTCACTCAGATAGGAGTGAGGATCCCTGGAAGAAGGGATGGAGGAAGGAGTGCTGCAGCTGCCTCAGTGACCTGAGCCAGCTGGCACGGGAAATTAACAGAAGAAGAAAGACGTAGAACTGCAACCTAAGCTTCCATAAGAGAGAGAAGGAACAGTGCAAAATGAAGGAGTAGGAGAACAGAGAGGAGTTGTGGGTTGGAAGAGGAACCCTGCCTATAGGTTCTCAGCGCAAGGCCTGGGCCCGGTCCCCGAGATTGTATGGACACTTATGGTTCTGCAGCAGACACCGGTGGAGTAGTTGGCTGTAAATGCACTACTCCCATCTAAGACTTGGGGCACAGCAGCAACTGAATAGAGAGCCAGGACTCCGGAGAAGGGAGTCCCCGAGAGAGGCTACAGCTGGCTGTTATACAAGTAGAGTTGTTAGGAACATCTGACAGGAGGAACTTCAGAGTACCACGGTACTGGAGCTCTTCACACTAAAAGGCGCAATAGAGGAGTCGTTCAGGAGAGGTACATATTGGCAGAGTGTTGGAGAGGAGAATCCTGACTTGCCCGGGAGGTTGATTGAGTCTCTGCCCCAGAGGACACGGCACGGAGGCAGGCACCAGTGTGTACCACGGACTGTGAGTAAAGCTTTGGAACTGCAAGCCCTGGTGTCTTCCATTCATTTGTGCGCTAACACCGTCAGCACCGCTACATCTGTGTACCAACATTCCTCATACCGCCTGCGCCTATTCTCATCTATTGCAACTACACTGCCCTGGGGTTACAGCTTCACCTGTGGGGAGCTACACCATCTATGCTGCAACACACCAGCCCCAGAGGATCTGTACGCAGCGTTGGCTTAACATCTTGCGTGCCAAACACCACAGGTGGCGTCACGAACTATTCCACTTAAACTACATTAACTACAAACCACCATTGATTTGGGCGCCCAGGGCCATGGACCGGGTCACAGCTGCCGCGACACATCCCCCTGACACCTGCCTGGCACAGAGTACCCCACAGCCCTGGGACGGGGTGACCCATGTAGATTCTGGTGCAAGCAGCCATATGGCAAATAACAAGGATTTCTTCACTGACCTTAATGAAAGCAAGTCACAAAAGGTCATCTTAGCTAATGGTCACTATATGACTTCAGAAGGAGTAGGAAATTGCTACCTCCACTGTCCAGTTTCCTCAGCACAAAGAAAGATCCCAGTAAAGAATGTTCTCTATGTTCCCAGCCTTGAAAGCAATCTTCTGCCAGTAAAGAAGCTCACGCAAAAGGGAATGTAGTCACTTTTAGAGATAACAGCTGCATCGTCTCAAAGAAGTGTCACACTCTTACAGAAGGAAAAATCCAAGATGAACTTTGTCAGCTAAAATGCAAAGAAAGAGTGTACAGTGCTAGACAAAATCTACATAAGAACTGTATCCATGTATGGCACAGACGTCTTGGGCACAGAGACCCAGAAGCAGTAAGGGAGCTAGTTCAACTTGCAAATGGTGTTGAAATCAACCAGTGTAGTCGAATGATGAAGTGCACTAGCTGTCTAAAAGGAAAAATGTCCAGAAAAGCACCACTAGATCTGCACAACCTCTGGATCTGATACATACAGATGTATGCGGCCTAGCAAGAAGAGATATTTTCTCACATTTATTGGTGACTACTCCAGATATACAGTTGCTTACCTGCTCCACAGTAAGGATGAAGTTCCACAGAAACTTGAAGAATATCTTGCTGAAGTGTTTAACAAATTTGGAAGAATGCCAAACAACCCTGCGTGCAGATAATGGAGCCGAATATACAAGTGGTAAGATGGAAACCGTTTTGAAAAAGGATGGAATCATGTTCCAGACTACCAATCCATACAACCCAGAACAAAATGGCATTGCAGAGAGAAAGAACCGTACTCTGTGTGAAAGTTTAAGAAGTATGTTGTTTGATGTGAATTTACCTACAACATATTAGGGAGAAGCCATCATGACAGCTTGCTATCTTCAAAATAGAGTGCCGGGTAAAGCTACAAATAAAACTTCATATGAACTATGGAACTGCGAGAAACCTAACCTGAAGCACCTCAGGATATTTGGAAGCAAAACGTTTGTGTATCTTCCCAAAGAAAAGCATTCCATTCCGGGCGGCACGGTGGCTCAGTGGTTAGCCTTGCAGCGCTGGGGTCCTGGGTTCGAATCCCACCAAGGACAACATCTGCAAGGAGTTTGTATGTTCTCCCTGTGTTTGCGTGGGTTTCCTCCAGGTACTCCGGTTTCCTCCCGCATTCTAAAGACATACTAATAGGGAATTTGGATTGTGAGCCCCATCGGGGACAGTGATGATATTGTGAGCAAACTGTAAAGCACTGCGGAATATGTTAGTGCTATATAAAAATAAAGATTATTATTATTCCAAGTGGGAATCACATGCAAAGGAAGGAGTCCTGGTGGGCTATAGCGAAACTCAAAAGGGATACAGAATCCTGCACCCAGAGACCAACACAGTAACAATCAGCAGAGATGTAGTGATTGATGAAAACTCTGTATCGCTCAAATTACATGAAGTTACACCAGTTATTCAACCTAAGAAGCAAGAACAAGAATCTCAATCACCAAACAGGAAAACACTGAAGTGTGGATAAGCTCTGAAGCCACCAAGGAAGACACAGAAGAACCAAGTCAACCTCCAGTCAGGAGATCAGAAAGGCCAAAGAAAAGGTATCCCAGCTAGACGCCTTTCTTATATGGTCAGAACACTTCCTGAACCAGAGCCAGTAATGGCAAGAGATGCAAAAACTGCTTGTTCACGAGAAGCAGAAGTGGATAAATGCCGCTAATGAGGAGATGGAGTCCCTTCACCAACTCCAGACATGGGAGCTTACTGAGCTACCACAATGAAAAGAAAATTGCAAAGCTAGGTGAAATTCCCATCCAGCACTTTGAGACTAAGGACCTTTGAAATGTGACATATTATTTGGGAATCCAAATCCAGTGAGAGGAAGATGGGAGTTTTTCTTCTCAACCAAAGTTCTAAAATTTCCACAATCCTAAACCAGTTTGGAATGTCAGAAGCCAAAGGTGCATCAACACCAATGGATCCGTCCTACTTCAAGTTGGAAGGAGAAAAAGATATGCTACCCAGCAATGAGAGTTACAGACAAGCAGTGGGGGGTGCTTCTGTAAACAGCAACCACCACTCCTCCAGATATCACAGCCACAGTTGGAATTCTCTGCTGACATGTAAGCAAGCCACACCAAAGAGACTGGAATGCAATTAAGAGAATTCTTCAATATCTTAGGGTACCGTTACACCTGGCGACTCACCAGCGATCCCGACCAGCGATATGACGCAGTCATGATCGCTGGTGCATCGCTAGGTGGTCGCTAGTGAGCTGCCACACAGGCAGATCTCACTAGCGACATCGCTGGGGACGGGGATCGCTACTTACCTGTCAGACGCGGCGATCCTGCGTCCTCCCGCCCGGCTCCACGCGTCGCTCGTCGTCACAGCAGGAAGCGCCGCAGGAAGTGGCCGACGAGAAATGATCCAGGAGCTTCTTGCGCGATCAGCAATAACCAGCGGGGGAGCCGGTCGGAGGTAAGTATCACATGCAGTGATATCGCTAGCAATATCGCTGAAACGACACAAAATCGGTGACTTTACAGCGATATTGCTAGCGATATCGCAGTGTGTAACGGGGGCTTTAAAGAAACTCAAAGGCTAAATCTTAAGATATCTGCATCAGGAGATCTCACTCTCAGAGGTTATATGGATGCATATTGGGCTGGAGATTCAAGTGATTGGAAATCGACAAGTGGTTACTTGATGAAGTTAGGAGAAAATTCAATTTCTTGGTCCAGCAGAAAACAAGTGTCAATCGCATTATCTTTTACAGAATCAGAATATATGTCTGCTGCTTATGCAACTCAAAAAGTAATTTGGTTGAAACAACTTTTGGAAGATTTCTGCAAGCCATTAGCTCAACCAACATTTATCTATGAGGACAAACAAGGATGCATTAAACTTGCCAGCAGTGAGAAGATTAGTGCAAGGACTAAGCACATTGATGTAAAACATCACTACTTACGTGACTTAGTGGAACATGGTGTACTCGAGTTTGTTTATTGCGAGTCTGACAAGATGATAGCAGATGGTATGACAATGCCATTATCAAGAGCCAAGTTTGTGGACTTCAGAACCACAATATCGGACTAACAGGATAAGTAGTTGTTGAGTGGGGGTGTTGGAATATGTTTGGTGTAACAACTCCATTTCTGTCTATGAGTGTTTAGTTGCTAGATTTGTATGCTGTTCATAAAGTTAGAACAAAAAGAAAAAAAACCCCAGAGGCTCACACAGGGAGAGGATGTGACTATCTCTTGTTTTTCCTGTTTTTTAGATGCTGCACAGACACAAATGATTTATTCCTGATCTATTAAGCATATTGTTCCTGAATAAAGAAGCTCTGTTGTCACACACTTGGAGAGTATCCTGAATAATCCACTGCCAACAATTGGATCAGTGATAGGAAACAAAGAGTGGTTATTAATGGAATAAACTCTGATTGTGTCACAGTTAACACTGGGGTACTGCATGGGTTAGAATTGGTCCTTCTTTTTAACATATTTATTAATGACTTTGTATGGGGTCTACAGAGTAGAATTTCAATATTTGCAGATGATACTAAACGCTGCAAGGTAATCAACACAGAGGAGAATAATTTAATATGAGAGATTTATGTAAGGAGGCACTTGGGCTGACAAATGGCGATTAAAATGTAACCCCTTTATATTCTTGCTAGTGATGAGCAAGTAGCATCGTTGCTCGGGTCTCCTTGAGCATGCTCGGGTGATCTCTGAGTATTTTGGCGTGCTCGGAGATTTAGTTTTAGTGTCTCAGCTACATGATTTGCGACTTGTAGACAGGCTGAATTTGTGTGGGAATTCCCTAACAAATAGGCATTCCACACATGTATTCAAGCTGTCTACAAGTCACAAATCATGCAACTGAAACAACGGAAATTAAATCTCCAAGCACGCCAAAATACTCGGAGACCACCCGAGCAACGAGTATACTCGCTCATCACTAAACCTTGCGATTTTCTGTATTTGCGTTTTCGTTTTTGCTCCCCTTATTCCCAGAGCCATAACTTTGTTCTTTTTCCATCAATATGGCTGTGTGAGGGCTTGTTTTTTGTGAGACAAGTTGTACTTTTAAACGACACCTTTGATTTTACCACATAGTGTACTGGAAAACGGGAGCAAAAATTCCAAGTGAAGGGAAATTGCAAAGAAAGTGCAATTCGACAATTTAGGAGATCTGCAGTGATAAGCACAGGGGTCTTCTGCAGACCTCCGGCTGTCATGACAACACATCCGTGCCCCACGATCATGTGAGAGGGTCACCGATGGGCATGTGTTGTGACACATTTCTACCGTTCATGCGTTAAACGCCGCTGTCCGAGATTGACAGCGGCATTTAACATGTTAACAGCCACCCGCAGATACACCTGCGGCTGTTAGAGGCACATGAGGCACAAATCAGCTGTCATGTGCCAGAAAGACAGAAAGATGCAGGCTTAGCGCTGGAACCCGCATCAAATATAGGGACAAGACTTATGACATACGTATACGTCGCAGGTCATGAATAGGTTAATGTAGATAAATGTAATGTTATGCACTAAGGCAGTGGAAATTAAATTACTAAATCATAAAGAAATGTGTAAAACTTACACTGAAAAAGACTTGAGGGTAGGAGTAGATGGCAAACAAAATTTTAGTGATCAGTGCCAGGCAATTGCTGTCAAGGCAAATAAAGTGAAATAATTGGATGCATTAAAAGAGGCATAAATGCTCATGATAAGAATATAGTTTTGCTTTTATACAAGTGACTAGTGTACTCACACTTAGAATATCAAGACAGGTTATCAAACTTGGGATTATACAGTTTGGAAAAACCAAGGCTTACTGCACATCTTATTACAATGTGAGAGCTGAGACTATGGAACTCTCTGCAACATGATGTTGTAATGGTTAATTCACTACAAATGTACTAGAAAGGCCTCTGTGCCCTTCTGGAAAAATATAATATTACAGATTATGGGTATTAAATTCTGTGATGGGACGTTGATCAAGGGAACTAGTGTAATTGCCAGATGTGGAGTAGGAAAGGACTTTTTCCCCTAGTATGGGGCAATTATCATCTGCCTCATGGGGTTTTTACTTTCTTGTCTACCAACATATTAGGCTATAGGTTGAACTCAATGGACTTAACTCAACCTTCAACATTAAAAAAAAAACTATAAAAATTAGGTCTCAAGTTGTTAGGGTTGGTGGAACGCACCAAATGAAATATAATAATAAGGTGCGTTCACAACCCGGTGTCCACCGTGCAGAGATGGAACCTGGTGCTAAGTAATGGTGGAACAAGATGGTGGTTGAACACCGAAAACGTGCTGGTTAAATTTCACCCGGTGTGAACCGTGGCGGACTCTGTTGCTCCACAGAGCTGCAGCAACAATGTAATAGAACACTGTTCCCTGTTAAACATTGCAGGGCTCAGCAGATATGGTGCCAGTGAGGTCTCTAGGCTCAGCCCCTAGAACGCGGGGACTCGAGTCTGACCTGACCACAATGCGCACGGCGTCGCACAAGCGACGTCACTACTTGGAGCTGACGCTAGACACTGACTCTGGCTCCTACCTGCACTATCCACATAGGCACTAGTTGGCAGGGCTGAGACACTCATGCATACCAAGGGTAGGGGATCATAATGAGTCAGTCACCAGAGACAAGCATACGTGCATACAACACACACCACATGGCCTATACTAGCGCACGGCCGTGCGGCTGTGAAATCCCTTTATAGATCCCAGTCTGCCAGGATCTTGCTAGTGGACCAATCTGGGCTTGCTTGAGGACCAGAGAAGCTGACCGCCGACAACCAATGAGAGGTTGCCACCTCACGAGCATGCTCAGTACGGCGAAACACGGACTTAGTCTCAGGAATGACTGCTTGCTGCTCTTTGCTGTTGATTGCTATAGCTGAACCTGGAGAGGTAGCAGTAATCACTCACACAGCACGGGTCTGAGCAATATGCTGAGACCAACGTCTCTGTTGAGCAGGATACGCTGTGGCCGAGACTGGATGGGAGACCGCAGGAGAAGACATGGCTTGGGATTCCTTCTGTGCTAAGGGAGAATCCTGGTGCCTAACATGAGTATCCTGAAAAGAAGATGCAAAAATTATTTGAACAAAAGAAACTTTTACAGCTCTTTAAACTTTATGTACAAAAACCCATGAAAATTTGCCAGTTAATATTTATCCTTCTCTTCCTCATTTTTGTGTATGAGTTATATTCCTTATTTTATGTCATTTTATATTCTTTCTGCGCTATTCTATAGGAAAATGTAAGCAGCAAATTGTTTTACAGATAAACTGATAGTACCTGCAAATGTGCCTTCATTTGCATTATTGCTCGTTTCTCTATTTTTCTTTTCTGTATCCTTTAGGCCTCATTCAGATATCCATGATTTAGCTCATTCGTAAAAATACGGACAGTTGTTCATCAGTGTTTTGGATCATATTTTTGTCAGTATTTGGTCAGTGTTTCAGTTTTACCATCAATGTTTCATCAGTGATTTTTCACATTTGAAATAAAAAGAACAAATAACCAAAACTGAAAGGTTTCTCCTATCCATTACAATGCTAATCATGGACAGCACACAGACTGCACACTAATGCCATGTGCTGTTGACCAATCGACTTGTATGAATAATCTTAATCTCTGACCCAGGTCAAAAATGGACATTTCTATGATTTTTTTTGTAGACACATCGCCTGCAAAAAAACAGCAGACTTGTGATGATTACCACCATAGGCTTTAATAGGTATGTGTTATATCTGAAAA